>NW_026694084.1:1200000-1582500 GCF_021218885.2 Marmota monax | reverse complement strand
TAATGATGTATTTGATAATGTTTAAAAGGATATGTCTGCCATGGAAGAACACTCAAGTTACTTCCCTGGAATGGGTGGGGAACAAACGATCAAAGGGGTGCTGTTCTGTATGGGTGTCTATATCCTTATTCCAAGGTGAATAAATAAAGTTGTATTTGCTTAAACTTGTCCCTGGTCAGTCTATTATCAGCCATCATGGGGAAAACTGAGTCAGACAAACCCAGTCAATGTATTTCCTCATCAAACCTCTCCATCTGTATAGGTAAGAAGGTAGGGCCAAAGTAGCTAGTTCTTTGGTTTTGAAATTTTCAGGTTCAAATAACTTTTTTTAAAAAAACTTGTCATATTTATACAGTGGAAGTCTATGGGAACAACTTTTTTTTTAAAAAAATTCTAATTAGTTATACTTGCCAATAGAATCCATTTTGACACATCATACATAAATGGAGGATAACTTCTCATTTTTCTGGTTGTACATGATGTAGGATTATGCCAATTGTGTGGTCATATATGCACCTAGGGTCATAATGTTTGATTCATTCTATTATCTTTCCTACCTCCACATCCCCTCTCCTTCCTTCACCCCCTCTGTCAAATCCAAAGTACCTCTATTCTTCCCAAACCATCCTGCACCTATTGTGAATTAGCATTTGTATATCAGAGAACACATTTGGCCTTTGGTTCTTTGGGATTGGCTTATTTCATTTAGCATGATATTCTCCAGTACCATCCATTTACTGGCAAATGCTATCATTTATGGAAACTTCTTAAAGCCAATACAGTTATCTAACTCGCTATAATAAAAATAACATGTGAGTGGGAAAAAATTGGAGTAAGAGAAAGAATGTCTTAATTCCTAGTATTGGAACTCTGTATTTTACCATCAAGAAAGAGATAAGAGAAATGTCACACTGGGCCCCATAAGTATATGTACGATTACTGTGTATCAATTACAAATAAAAATATCAAACGAGAGACAAGTTACACCAGAGGAATCTGAGACAGTAGGAGAACACAGGGCTGCCAGACACCAAGGTGCACCTACATAAATCAATGGCAACTGGGGCCCTTTTCAGTGCCTAAAGCAAGGCCAGGCACCCAGTTAGCACTCAATAAATATTAATTGTAAATACAACTGTGAGTCTGCAGTTAGAATAATGCGGTGCCAGTTTTCCCAGAAATGAACAAATTGGCTGGAGGAACAGCACGAGGGAAATGATTTCACCGGCTGGAGGAATGGATTAGAAGAGCAAGAGTGAGCCCCATGCAGCTTGATCAGACGGTGATGAAGTGGTGGTGTGGCCACTGTTTACAAATATCAGGGGACAAATGCCAGAGCAGTGAGGGAACTGCTCAGTTAGCCATGTGGCAGTTAATTGTAATTGTTGATGGCAAACACAGAGGTAATCTTTACAGTTCTGTTAATTTATTCATGTTGGATGCCACTAGCCAGGCATTAGAAATTACTTTGTGATTTCAAGCATCCTAAAGCAAAAACAGTGTCATGGTTGAGACCTTGGAGCCTCTTTCTGACCATTTAGGGCTTTCTTAAGCTCCTAGATTCCTGTATCTGCTTCATCTTTTCACAGTTCGGTTCACCTAGAGCTCTCCTCACTCTTTTTAGGTCTCCCACAGACTTTCTTGTGTTTACTACACTTTCCCTTCCTTTATCTTAAACTTTCTCCATCAGACCATATCTGCCTTCCTAATAAAATCCCACGAAAGCCCTTCTGTGAAGCTTTTCTGAAACCAAGAGCAAGAGACCTGCTCACCCCTGTCCTCTCTAAACCATGATGGAAGGTTCCTTCTTTTTCCCTCAAGCACATCAGTACAACTGACCAAACCACTTCAGGGAATGAGTAATGACAGTGCAGATATTGAGGGCAGGGGAAAAGGAGTTCCTTTCCACATAAATGTCATGTGTCACGAGCTGAAGATGGCAAATCATGACCACAAAAACGCTTCAGAGGCTGGGGTCCAGAGAACACTAGCATATGCTTTCTTCAAAGCACAGTCATTTCCAGATCGCTTGGACATGATATGATCTCCTTAAGGAGGTCTTGCTTTCTATTTCTCTGTTCAGTTTTTATAACTGTTTAAATGATTCCTAACAGGTCATTGCAACATTGAGTCATGGGATTTCTGGACTTGGGAAGAAAAGAGGTTTTTCTTCTCTGTCTTTAAGAGCTAACAAAAGAGGTCTGAGACTGTACCTGGGTATAGTCACTAGCATGCATGAGGCTCTGGATTCAATCTGCAAAAAACAAACCACCAACAACAAAAAGACTAGCAAAACTACTGTTGCACCATCAGATGACTATAGAGATGTTCTCTATCTATAGTCTACATATGATTTCAAAAACCTAAAAGAAAGGATTTTGAGTGTTTTCATCATAAAGAAATGATGACTGATGAGATATATTTTATTTGATTTAAATATTATACAATTGCATATTTAAGTAGCACAAGGTACCCTATTCATTTGGCACTGAATCTGGAACCAATATAACATGGCTGGGAATAAATACACCCCTGAATTTTGCTAAAACATAAGATAGTTTTCATAGGGAGGGAGAGTTTCACCATCGGACCCTTTCTTAGGAGACAGGATGGCTTGTCTTCCTTCTTGTGTGCAATAAATAAATAAATAAATAAATAAGTCTTGATCCTTTATTCACTTGAAAATGAGGTCAATATTGTGTTTGAAAAAGACAAAGCCTTCCAGATTCCTGATTAAATTTGCTGCAAACTATTATTTTAGATGGCGTGAACTGCTATTTAAAACCTGTCTTCTGAAGGTGTGATAAAAGATAAGTCTGCAAAGAACCAACAGCAATTCCACTTATTACCACTGTGCATTTTGCTGACAAAGTCACAGTAAAGTTAAGGCAAGGGCAAACCACTCATTCTGATGGCAATACATTCATTTTGCTCTGTTAGCAAATACTTTGAAAAATGTTAGCAAAGTACTTTCTACTGTTTGCTATTCACTATGTTCTCCATAAAACGGGTATAAGGTAATAACTGTTGCTGAGTTTTGTGAAATTGAATTGAATATAAGGAATTCACAAACAAATACATAATACACATAATACAAATATACTATTGATGTCAGTTGTGATCTACTGCCTACTTTCAAAAATGTTCTTCCAGTGTCATCTAAATTAATTTAACTTGGCCACCTATAGTCCTGAGTCAAAAATATTAACTTGACTTGAGTATCTATGTGCTTATAAATAATTTTGAGGTTGGTAATCCAAGACTGGAATAGCAATTACTAACAAAGAGATGCATCTTAGGCAATAACCAGTATATAAATAACTTCTCATTTCTCAAACCACACTCATTGGAACTCTGAACCAGAAGTCATTAACAGGAACCCCTTGGGGAAAAAATGTAGAAGCATTCAGTGACTGACATATGGATAATGTTATAAATTTATATCCCCCAAAGGATTTAAAAAGTCTAGTGTTGGAATAATCAGGTAGTTTTGTGTCCTCCAGCATTCCCTCCCTCATCTGAGCACTTTTACAGGCACATATTCATATAAGCTTCTGCAATATATTCTCACTCTCCTGTACCCCATTTATTATAACCAAGACCTCAGTTAGAAATAAATCTAATCAGTTCCTTCCCTGGTGTTTCACTTAAAAAGCACAGAGGTCAGCTCCTTATCATCCCTAACTGTACACACATAACAGACCAGTCTTCCCCAAATTAAACTTTTAAAAAGATGAGTCCTGAAACCATAAAATGGCAGCTCAGTGGTCAACTTAGACTGTTTGGGATTCCAGAAACAAAATACGTTGGGCCAAGTCATTTATAAGCCAAAAAAAAAAAAAAAAAAAAAAAAAAAAACTGATTGCACATCATTCTAGAGACTGAAAAGTCCAGGATCAAAGTGCCAGCAAATTCATATCTGATGAGTGCTTACTCGATTGATAGATGGTGCCTTCTGCGTGTCATCACTTGGTAGACTGTCAAACACATTCTGTTCATTCTCCTTCCTAAGGGCACTACTCCCATCCATGAAGGCAGATCCCTCATGACTTAATCATGTCTCCAAAGACCCCACTACCTAATGCTATCACTTTGGGGTTTAAGTTTCATCACACAAGGGTTGGGGGTGTAGCTGAGGTACGGTACATGTTTAGCAAGTGAGGAAGTGAGGCCCAGGGTTTGATATACAACACACACACACACACACACACACACACACAAATTGAACACTCAATTTTGGGAGGACAGAAATGTTCAGATCGTAGCAATTTTCTTCGGAATAAAAGCTGAACACCAGATTCTTGATTCAAGGCTTCTCCTCCCTTCTTTCGCCTCTGGATCTCACTATTCTTCTCAACAAAACTTCCTGCCAAACATACTCATGATTTCTACAAATTAGTTTCTTTTTCCTATCTGTGCCTTTGTCCATGGGGTTATCACCACTGGAATGCTCTCAATGATCCTCTGAAGGGAGGAAAGTCCCCATTGGCTCTACAACCCCACTTCACCCTCCTGGGCAGCACAGAGAAGTCCTCTCCTTTCTCTAAGCTCTTCAATTACATCTATGCTGCTGCTCTCAACATCGTGGGAAATTGGTCATTTGGAGAGCTTAAGAGTGGCACAGGACAGAAATAGATTCAGTTTTCGAGTCTAATTGTATGAACTTGGACAAGGTACTTATTTTCTCTTTGCTCCAAATCAGCCTGGGAAGTATATAAGAATATGCTGTGAACTAAAAGTGAGCTCATGGAGTTGGGTGTGGTAGCATATGCTGTATGCCTGTAATTCCAACAGCTCGGGAGGCTGAGGCAGGAGGATTGCAAGTTTAAAGCCAGCCTCAGCAAAATTGAGGCTCTGAACAACTCAATGAGACACTGTTTCTGAATAAAATACAAAATAGGGCTGGGGATGAGGCTCAGTGGTTAAGTGCCCCTGAGTTCAATCCCTGCTACCCCCAACTAACTAATTAATTGACTAAATAAATAAAAGGGGCTGTGGATGCAGCTCAATGGTAGGGCATCCCTGGGTTCAATCCCCAGTGCTACGGAAGGAAGGAAGGAAGGAAGGAAGGAAGGAAGGAAGGACAGACTCATGGTTAACATTTAACATTCCATGTGTTTATACTTTTTTTCTCTAACCACATTGTAAGCACTTTTGTCTTCCATCCTCCAATTACTCCTGGTATGGTGCCTTGGGAGCCCAGGACCAAAGGCTCTAATGTCTCCACTGCCACCCACTCTGTAATTTCTATTTGCACCAACACAGGTAATGACAGATATCTCACCACTGCCACCTGACTAGCAAGGATTGGAAGATGTCTCAAATTTTAGGTAGGTTAAAATCCAAAAGAAGATTATGTCATTGAATAAATGAAATGATGCTATCCACATTTTATGAAATGAAGTCATAGGAGTAGAGGATAGAATGGAGGTATCAAAGGTTGGATGGTTGGGCTGGGTAGGAAAACAGAGAAGCTGGTGAATGGCTATAATGTTTCACTTAGGAAGACTAAATCCATGTGTTCTACTGTAGAGTAGATAATAATGTATTCTCTATTTCAAACAGATAAAAGAGAAGATTTTGAATGTTCTTTACACAAAGAAATATTTGAGGTGATTGGTATGCTAATTAGCCTGATTTGTTCATTATACAATGTATATGTGTATGGAAACATCACACTGTACTCCATACATATATATAATTTGTCAATTAGAAATGAAACAGAAAAAGAGATTCAAAGAAGTTACATTCTCTTCATTATAATATTAATGAACAGAAAAACCTCATATTGTCCCTGAACTGATTTTGAAGCTTTCTTCCTATACGGCATACTATTTCTCATCAACTGAATGCCTCTCAAGTGCGTGAAATGAATAAAATCCACAGTGGCTTCAAGACAGGTTAAGCAGCAGTTTTCAAAGGGATCACTTTCTTTGAGTAATCTTACAGCCTAACTGTATTCTCCAGGGCTTAACATCAGGACCTCTGAGGTAAATGCCTCATTACCAAGTTGTTATCCTTCTCTGGCATCAAAAAGAGAAAACTAGCTTCTAAAAACTGTAGCCTCTGATGCACATCTCAATAGGGAGGAAGTATATGGAAAAGAATGGAGTGAGTCCACCCATCTCCCCAAGTAGCCCGTTTATTGTATAAGTAACCCTTTGTATTTACTGAAAAAAGAGCCACACTAACGAAAGCAGTTGGAGATGGTTGGGTTGCTCACTTGATGTGTTCTCTAGATAGGGACCTGGTGGAAATGTAAGTGAACCATTTACTAGTTCTATGACCCTGGCAAGTAATTCAACCTTTCTATACTGTTTCCTCATCTGTAAACAGAAAAAAATGCTATTGATTTCCTTATAGACTTGAGGGGATTCAATGAGATAATGCACAGATGGTACTTAGCAGAATGCCTGGCACATGGTAAGAACCCAATAATTGATAGCTGTTATAATTGTTACTGCATTTTTTTCATCTAACTATAAACACAGGAAGAAAGCATAATTCAGAAGGCATGGAAGAGGGTCTGCTGTTTCTTCATTCTTGTCTGCTTCCCTGAAAATTCATTGAAAACGATAGCAGCCATATTCTGCAAAATGCAATCTAATTTGCATTTGCTAGGCTTTCAAATTCCCAATGCCCTTTTTTCTGCTTATAAAGTGTCTACTTCTGTGCAAGTCTGTTGATCCAGCCTTTATCAAAGATATTAGTGATAATGATTTTTGTTGTTACTCTTAGTAATCATTTTAATTTTGGAATCAACAAAAGCTAAACTATTCGCTTTTGGATCAAAATGCCAAATTGGTCCAGACTGATGGGGTTTAGTATAAGCATGCAGACAGAATAGTCTTTTGGTAGTTCATGTTTGCCAGCTTATTTCCACTGAAGTAGTCACAATTGCAGGACCATTAAAAGAAGAGTCAGCCTACACCAGATAGTTTAGCATTTGTTGATTCCAAAATTAAAATGATTACTAAGAACAACAACAAAAAATCATTATCACTAATATCCCTGATAAAGGTTGGATGTACAGACTTGCACAGAAGTATAAGCTTTTTTTAAAATTTTTAAATTTTTTTGCTTTATAAGCAAAAATAAAGGCATTAGGAATTTGAAGCTTATTTATTCATCTACTAAAAACAAAGAAAGGCTATGGAATGCTTTTATTTTGTCTTAACATGTTCTGTTTTCCTGTGATGGAAATGCACAGAGTATGAAAAGTAAAATAATGAACATGTATTGGATTCTAAGTGCTCTGTTGCATTATTTCAGTTAACCCTCAAAATAAGCCTCTGAGGAAGGAATAATGGTTATTGTATTTTAACCTCAAATTTATTATATTTTGTTATTTGTTTTTATGGTATCGTTACACAGAAGGAAACATGGAGGCACAGGAGATTTTGCAAATTGCCTCGGATCACACAACTAGTCCATGCAAAGCCAGGACTTTAATCCAGGCCATCTGACAACAAAGCCTGGGGGTGTAACTGTTTTGTGTGTGTGCACACGCTGGGAACATTAAGGGTTAGTCTAGCTCTAAAATAAGATTCTATGTTGCTAACTCATTTAAATGCTATTCTTTATTTGGGTTTTAAAATGTTTAGTGAAAAAACATGTTATAATTTGGGGGGAACAGCTGTATACTTCATTTCTCTTTTGTGGCATGGATAACTGAGAGCTCTTTATAAGTAAAATCAAGCTCTTTATTCTTTCCTTGGAAGAACTGAGTAAGTGGCTCTTTGCAAAGCAATGAAGTAAGAAATGTATTATCCCCCAGTTGGGTAAAATGCATGCCATTAGAAGGAATAAGATCCATAATCTTAACTCATTCTCTCTCCATGGTAAAATGTTCTTGTGCCTTAATTAAGGAAGAGAGAACATGAGAGTTCAATAAGAGTCAAAGTTTGTCCTGTTGTGAAGTATCTTAATGGATTTTCACGCCTGATTTCCATCTGCAGATGTAATCAGTAAGAATGGACAGCGTCTGAGAGGAGAGCTCTTATGGAGTTCAAGGAAGCAACACTCCAGATATTTTAGTTATAGCTGAGGTTTAAAAGAGCAAATCGATTTTTTCCATCATTTCTACATGGGATATTAATCAATATGATCAATATGACTACTTAAGAAAGGTTGTTTGGACACAAACACTGGAAAGAGGGGGAAGTGAATATTATATGTTAACTTCTAGGATTAGGAGAAGCAGAGTCACACACAATGTGATGTGTGGTCATTGTAATCATTACATGGTATTTTGAGGTCAATTTATGCATGATGGTGATTTAAAATGATATAGAACTGATTTCCTAAAGAACATTTCCAAAAATGATGCACCAAACTTTCCATGATTGTTGGAAACCCATATTGTCATTGCATTTTTCTTCCCAAATTCTAAATAGTCACCGGAACATTCTGTGTAATTTAAATAAATAAAAATCATTTTTTCATTTTGTTACTTCCAGTTCAAATAGTTCATTAAAAATATCAATTGCTAAATCCTCTACCAAGGTGGGACTATAATTGGAATAAATGTGGAGGAGACAGCATCCGTAATTTCATGGAATTTACAAAATACTGAGGTGATAACTTGGTGGGTGGAGTCGGGATTGAAACCAATTTGTGGGCTATCCAAGTCCAATCTTCGTAAATACTATGTGTGAGTATTTTCTGTATCCATTAAAAAGAATTCTCTTTTCACTTCTCTCTCCCTTCAGCTTCCTGAATCTTGTGAGTTTATCAATATCCTTTAATGAATTTTTTTCTACTTAAACTAACTCTGATAGTTTTACTTAGATTTATTTTTTTGTGTCAATGTTTTGAAGGTGTTCACTTCCTGGCATGTATTTTTAAACTTGTGGTATAGGAACTTCATAGGTCTTATGCTATGGAAATACATGGATGCTCATCAGAGCAAGGGCAGGCCAGACTTCACCAAGACTTAAAAGTTGTTATGCAAAAGCTCTATTTTAACTGTGACTGCTGCCTTTTTGTTTTGTTTTTTCCCACCCCCAGACCTTTTCTCTGATCTTTTAGAGGAACCAGCTTCCTCAAAAAGAACCATCATTTCTATTTTCCCATATTCTTGGCTTCTGTATGACTTTGAATTGTGTTTTAGTAGAAATGTGTCATGTCTTTATCACTGAACATCTTCTGAATAGATGTCTTCTGAATAGATGTTTGGGAAGTTTCTCATATGATAAGACTTACCTTCTTACGTGGAAGCCAGAACTAGTCTCTATCTGAGAGGAAGCCTTTGCCAACAGAGCCACATAGAATCCATATTCTTAGGACAGTAGCAGAGCATGGAGGAGTGTAAGGAGAATAAAAAGGAGTCACAGAGATAACATACAGAGGCAGAAGAAATGGCTGTCTGTCTAAGCAGCCATGCTTATTTATACCAATAGGTTAGATTAGATCACTAGTACCATAACTACATTATTGTTATTCTCTCAGTAATGTTGCTTATTCCCCATTTACATTCTACAGTTATAATATGCAATGTTAGGAGCTTTGTGCTGCTCTCAAGAAAGTCTATTTTCTGAAGTAACCTTTAGGGCAGGTTCAGGAGCATCAGGGCTTGGTGAAACATTGTAGTTATCTGACAAGCAATTTCCTTTACTCCTAGGAGCTATGTGCCTGAGATCAAGATTGAGGCTGATAAGACTCTAGCACAGAGCCTCCTCATGCAGGGCATTGCCACAACAGCTAGACATTACACATGCATTAGTTATCGTACTAGTTCTTAGGAGAGACTGCAGAACATTCTAAGCATAGGAAACAGGGTGCCTTTTACCTGCTGGGGCATTTGCTTATCAGAGGAATGCTTCCTTGTATATTTCCACAGTCAGAATCCTTACAGAGGAAATGCAGAGCGTTCTGGAACTATGGTGGCAGATGTCTCCTAGAAAGTGATGAGACGAACATATGTAGTGCCCACTATCTGACCAGAATGAAACCATGGGTGAACCTCAGTGCACAAGTTGGGGATTGTTCCTCTATGTGAGTCAGAAGTCTTCTGAAGCTAGTATCATTAAATAAACTCTTTTACTACCTAAATTACTTAAGTAGATTATAGCAAGATCTTTGATGATTTACACATTTCAGCTTCAGAGCTATAATTTTAAACAGGTTTACAAATCAGAAATAACAAGTGCAATGAGTCATATCAATCAGTAGGCATACTTTGATGTGACAATCTGATTCTATGATTGTCAGGAAAGGGATAAGATGAGTGTGAGAACTGAGAGACAATGTAGTTTGGAGCAGGACTTGCAATCAAACAGTTGAATCTGATTTTGAGCTTCATTATTGACTGATCTTAATCCAGTTATTTAGTCATCTGGATTTTCATCTCATGATCTGTAAATAAGGATTGCAAAACTGTGTTTTGCTTGGCATATGAAGAGTGTTCAGAAAACATGAGCTGTTCTTATGGTGTCACAAGTAGATATGCACTTGATATTTGCAATTTGTTAGTGATAATTATGTATTAATTTATCATGCAGGAATGTTAATGGAGATAATATGATTACGATTTTCATTTGTTCTTTATTTCATACTTTTTGGGTTAATCAGGATAGAACAACTGATGCCACAAACAACTCTAAAATCTCAGAGGCTTAACACATTTACAGTTTTTTTTAACACATAGGCAACAGTTCACTCACTGTTGGTCATTTCTCCTTTATGTATACCACAAGGACCTGGGTCCTGTTCCCTTCTCTAGGTTCTTGGAGTTTTCTTCATTTAGCCAATGGGTGGTTAAAAAGACAGAAAAAAAAAGAATGGATGGTTGTATGTAGGCAGTATCTAAAGGCTAGACCGGAAAGTGTCAGCCTTCACACCCCCACATTCTACTGAATTTCATAGAGCTGTACTTAAGTGTGAAGGATTGAATGTGTTATATAACTTTGTTCCCAAGAAGAAATAGGATGCAATTGGTGAACAACTACCTGGGCTTCACCATCCTATTTCACTGTTTCTGTGTTGGAAAATAGAGCAAAATTCTAAAATTGGTATCCAGTATTATGCTTAGAATTTTGCCATTGAAATCTTTAATGAGATTCCTATTGTGTTTCATTTAAACAATAAGTGTTAATCTCAGCCCAAAGATATACATTAGTAGGGTGACTGGGTAATTCTCAGTTCTTGCTCATTCTGAGCAAATACGATAGAGTTGGTTGTTGCTATATACTGGAGTCAATTCTTTCTGTAAAATGAAAAGAAAGAGACCCACATCCTGCTTATTTGGATATGAATAACATTAATTGACAGAAAAAAAATTTAAATTCTCACATTTAGAAGTTTACTTCACTGTTAGAGTGGATTGACTGATTAGCCTAATGCATATTGCCTTAAAAAAGAATCTACCTCTGCTTCTGGGTTAGACTTACTTTTTGGCTTTGTAAATTATATAGATGCAAGACCTATAAACAATTATGATTTTACTTCTGTATTACTGTGAACCTAAATTTCAGCCTGTAAAATTTTATTCCAAGGAATTAAAAATATGATTGAAGAAAACAGTTAATGGGAAAGGAACGCCATTATATTGCTATTTAACATGGAAGGAATAATAAATGTGAATTCTCATGATATTGACAGAAATATTACCAGTTATATTCTTTTAGTAACAGTGCTAAACACAGACTATATATATTCTCTATTGAAAGTTTTCTTTTTTTTTAAAGAGAGAGGGAGAGAGAGAGGGAGAGAGAGAGAGAGAGAATTTTAATATTTATTTTTTTTTAGTATTTGGCGGACACAACATCTTTGTTTGTATGTGGTGCTGAGGATTGAACCCGGGCCGCACGCATGCCAGGCAAGCAGGCTACCACTTGAGCCACATCCCCAGCCCTCTATTGAAAGTTAAAAATAAAACAAAGCAGTAATCTAAGATCCCATTAATGAGACCCTATTGATCACCTATTATTCTTGTTCTTGGTTTTGAGTGTTAACACACTATAAATAATTTCCTTTCCCTTTCAGTTTTAAGAAACAGAAAGGGACTAGTTAAAAGATCACTGACAGGCATGAACACTGCCATGTAGGCACAACTAATGAATAATAGTACTTTTTTTTTTTGCTGGATCTGTTCTGGACCCCATAATCCTTTCCTTATTCAATCCCAAGCAGCATTCTCAATATATTGGAATTATCTTTTGTGATAAGACTCTTTAATGATCCTTTAATAAGCTCTGATGGCCTCAAAAAAAAAATAAACCATTAGAAAGAATAGGGAGGAACAACACTCAACTGGCAAGCTTCATGGTTCAAACTGGGTGGACTTAAGCACCTAGTCCTCTATAAAATGTGGCCCCAGTATCCTTTGAATCATCATTGAAGGGAGACTTTGGTGGGGCTGAGAGAACTGAACTGGAGTTCAGAGGCCTCCTTTGCACATGGAAGGTCTGGGCATTCTGCACATTCTGCACCAGATGTCTGATCCTAATGGTTCATGTCTCTCCAGAGGAGTAAACAAAGCTGTTCAGACTTGTGGAGAATAATTGAAGTTACACAGTAGACCAAGAAGAGGAGAGACCAGCAGCTTCACATTCTTGGGAGCAGTTGATCTTCTTTATAGTTCTCTCTCTTCTCTCTCTCTCTCTCTCTCACACACACACACACACACACACACACACACACACACACACCAGCTAAGCCTTTCATGGTTGACAAAGTAGAAGCCACTTGGATTCATTGAACTGACCCTTATTTTTCTTGTCTAGACAAAATCTGCCAAAACTCTCTTCTTACTGGTGATCTGAGCATGTTAACAATACAATGTCAAGGCAAAAAGGGATCTCAGAGAACATTTAGTCAAGAGGTAAAATATTTTTTATATCCTTGACATGGGAAAAACAATACAAAAAGTCTCAATATACAAGAGAGATTAATCTAGAAGTGGTGGATATGAAGACAGGAAAGAAAAATCAAACTCTACCTTCTTGAAATTTTTTTCTCTCTTGGAGCATGTTCTGCTATGGACACCTCTTTCCCATCTACAAAATTTTAGAGATGAGAAACCTTCCCCCTTATAGTACTGAATGTTATTTTTCATGTGGTTCCTGTGTAATGAATGGAGACCAGTATATCACAATGGTGACTGACAAGTAATGTGGTTCCTTTCTGCCAACAACACTGGAGATTACTAGGATCTGGATATTTGTGTCTATCCATCCTCAAATTCATATGTTGAAATCCTAGCTCCTGATGTGATAGCATTATAAGGTGAGGTCTTTGGAAGGTGACTAGGTCATGGGCTGACCACTCATGATGGAGTTAGAGTCCTTATATAGGAGACCCAGAGATTTGTCTTGCCCCTTTCACCATGTGAGGACACAATGAGAAATTACCATCTATGAGCCAGGAAATGGGCATTCATTAGACACTGAATCTGATCTGGGACTTCCCAACTTCCCAACTTCCAGACTTCCAGAATTGGGAGAAATTAATTTCTGTGAATTTCCAATTTGTCTATAGTTGGTTGTCACAGCAACCAGGATGGACTAAGGCAAAGACCAGGTGCTAAGGATCAAAGCAGAGAGGTTTAGAGGAGATATGTTGTGACGATAGTAGTTTTCAAGGTAGATGGATGAACAAATGCTTTATGCTATCATCACAGACACCAATTACCAGGAAGCAACATCAAAAAGGGGCCAGATCATGTTTGAGTCAGAGATATGGTAACTCTACTGAATAGACAGCATTATGCAACTGGTAAGCCCCAACCAGTCAAGTCAGCAGTGCTAACTGGTTGAACCCTAGGATTATTCAATTCCATGAAGCATTTATTTTATGTGTTCACCAATTTATTGAACATCAAGTACCAAAACTGATTCTTCAGCCCAGAATTTTCCAAAGTGTGTTTGTGGTAGTCCTACAAAGATTTCTGGTTGCTTTTGGAGCACATGATAGAATTGGCCTTTTTCTTCTGACACTGATGTTTAGTATGGCAATACTATTTGTCTTGGCCAATGATATTTGCATTGCAAAGAATTTTATCAATTTTGGAGAAAGTTTTCAAAGTAGTACATGGTTTGCTGCATCTTTATCCTTGTGATATTGACTAAAAGAGAAAAGAGTACATCTGATTCTCTGAAGAGACATTATTTGCATAACTTCCCTTGGAACCTATAGTATAAGTTAGAAACAAATTTTGCAATACAAGTCACTGGTATTTGGGGTCTGCTTGTTACCAAGACATGACTAAGCATATTCTGACTACTACTTTTTTTTATACAAGTTGATAACTGTTAGGTATAAGAAATATTCAGTGGTCAAATAAATCTGGAATATTTCAATTTTGAAAAATATAAATCCAAGTAATTATTAAAATTTTAACCTAATTATGGCATATATTATTATATATGCATATAATGTATTTAATGTGTAGTGATCAAATCAGGGTAATTTTAGTGTTTCCATCTCCTAAATATTATTATTTCTATGTGGCAGAAGTTTTTAAAATTTTCTAGTTATTTTGCAGTGTATAATTATTATAAAGTATAATTTCTATATTGTATGATATAGAACATTAGGACTATTCCCCACCCCACTCTGCTCTGTTTCAACTGTATGTATCTACCCTCTTGGGATATTCCAATTTTAACAGTGCTACTTTTTTCTTGCATGACTTCTAGAGACCTTCACTATATTAATATGCACTGTGAATTTCCAAGAAACAGATATAGCAAGTAGAATTTTTCAAACCTATTTGATTCCAGTATTCTTTTCTTTCTATGAAGCATCTCTTGATGAAATGCCATCTTATAAAAGCATATAATGGGATTTAGTAAAAAACATATATATAATACATTCAGCCATTGTATTTTTAAATGGGAAGCGTGTGTGTGTGTGTGTGTGTGTGTGTGAGAGAGAGAGAGAGAGAGAGAGAATGTGTGAAAAGAAGAAATTCTTTTGTATAGCTTCTGTTTTATCTCATCTGAGTTTCAGCTCTAAATTTATGAATATTATTACTTGCTTTGGTACAGTGAATGAGGTAGGAGGATTTGGTGATTATATGTGTTATATAATATTGTTAATGGATAATGATTTCAGGGGGGACTATTCACAGTGCCAAAATTATTCCAAAGGTTTATACTTCATTATAATTAGGTGAGATATTTGATTCAAAACTCAAAATATGTTTTCTAACTAATTTAATTTAGTTTCTTTCTTTCTTTTTTCTTTTTTTTGTCAATAAAAGCAACTCTGTAATGTTGTATAAAAATGCTTTTTTTGTTGTTGTTCTGGGAAATCAAACAAAGCCTATAGCAGTTTGGTATTTTAAAACCTTAAGAAAAGCCAAACAGCTATTTGCAGTTTCTAATGGAATTACAAGAATTTGAGAAGACATATGACTATTCAGACTATTATGGTCTCATCTAATGTATGACTTTCTATGTGCATTAATTAATACAAAAAAGATATATATATTGACCAAGTTCTATTGATTCTTCTCATTTTCTCCTTAAGTTTCTCTCTTGATTTCACTTCCAAAGCAATTGCTCTAACCTACTTCCTTTTTTCCCTAAATTTGATGTCATTTTAGAAATTGTCTCAATTACCTCTTACCTAAAATTCTAGATAATAGACTCTCTTCTAATTATCAACTTGTAAGATGATCCCTAATAAGTATTCTGGCAGGTAGCTATCTCAATAACTGTGCCAGGTATCAGGGGTGTTCACATAGCTGCATAGATGATATAAATATTCCTTCCCTGAAGAGTTTGAAATATTACTGAGAATAATGTGTTTTCTGACATAAAACAACAACTTGACAGTAAAACAAAGCACTATGGAGTCAGGCACTAAATATAATATTAAAATTCAAGGAGGGAAGAGGTAGGGATTTACTTTTTCAGAAATTGGTTTTTTTAAAATTTACTTTGGGGGCTATCATCAACACATAGGAATTATATATGTTTAAGATGTACAACTTGGTGTTTTGTTATATGCATACATTGTAAAATGAGCACCTCAATCAAACCATAGAAAATTTAATAGAAAAACAAGATTCAATTTATATAGAAAAATAAAGAAGGAAGAACAGAAGGAAGGAAGGATGAACAAAATGGGAATTCTTTATAAACATAAAAAACTTACATAAGAATACAAGTAGCTCAGGAGGCTCAAATCCAGCCTTAGCAACTTAGCAAGGTCCTATGTCAGAATAAAAAATTTTAAAAAGAGGGGCTTAGGATGTGGCTTTGTGGTTAAGTGCTCTTGAGTTAGATCCCTGGTACCAAAACAAACAAACAAGAAAACCTTTAAACAAACTTTAGGACTTACAGAAAGTTAAACTTTGAAAATCATAAAATATTTGAATAATATGACATATCAGGTTGTTGGATGGTAACATCAAAAATGTATCAATGCCAACTAGACACTAATTAGGTATTTCATATAATAGTAATCAAATCTCAAAGTGCCTCAATGCAGGTGAATTTGATAAAATGATTCTATTTATGTGGAAAAATAACATGCAAAAACATGCCAGTGGACAAAGGAATTGAGTGAATATTTCTCTAAAGATACACCAACAAGCCAACATGGCCCACAGGCACATGAAAACGTGCAACTTCATTAGTCATGAGGGAAATGACAATGAAATCCACAGTGAGATTCTACTTCACATTCTCTAGGATAGACATAATAAATAAAAACAGAAAGTAAGTGTTGGTAAGAATGTGGAGAAATTGGAACTCTTGTACTGCTGGTGTGGGTAAAAAAATGCTGTAGCCACTGTCTAAAACACTTTGGAGGTTCCTCAATAAGTTAAATAGAATTACCACGTAACTGGCAGAAAGTGGGTGTTCAAATAGAAATGTGTGTATTGGTGTCCATAGTAATACTAGTCACACTTGCACAAAAGTAGAAACAATCAAAATGCCCATCAACTAATAAATATATTAAATTTGGCATATCCACCCAGTTGATTATTATGAAATCATAAGAAGAAATGAAGTTCTGATACATATCACAATATGGTTGAACCTTAGCAACATTATGCTAAGTCAAATGAGCTAGATACAAGTGGTAGACAATGTAACAAAGCTGACATCAACAGTGACTTGAGGAACCCCCATCACCTGACAGGGACCACCACCACCCATTGTAGGAGTAGGCAAACACTGTGCACCCCACATACTTTGTTGTCTATACCCCACCTACCTGAACTGCTAGATGTCTTTAATTTTGCATGACCAGCAAAAACTACAGGTCTCTCTGACTCTGTGATAGTACCCATTGTGCCCAAACTCACTAATCACAGCCAGAGAAGCTACAGAGGGACTATAATATATACTCAGCTAGAAATAAAGTCAGCATTCTATAGTGAACCAATATCCCCAAAACATATCTTCAGGACCAAGCCACTTACTAAGAAGACAATCCCATAAAAAGAGGCAGGGACATCTGATACACCAGATGTACAAATCTCAATGTATCAACACAGGAAATTTGGAAAAAGAAGATAATATGACATCTCATAAAGATCATAACTCTCTAATAACAGATTTCAAAGAAACTAAAATAGATAAAATACTAAAAAAACTCCACAACATCAGAGTTGAACTTGACTATAGATGAACTTGACTATAGTGGAAGTAAGTGACATTTACAGAACATTTTAGCATCTGAATAGATGTTCTTTCATCAGCACGTAGGCCTTTTTCTAGATGGAACCATGTATTAGGCCATTAAAACATTTTAACTAATTCAAAAAGTTTGAAATCATATTCTTCATCTTTTATGATCACAATAGAATGAATCTAGAAATCAATAAGAGAAACTTTAGAAGTTAGACAAATACATGGAGACTGTATAACACTTTAGAAATGAAGAGTGGATCACTGAGGAAATCAGGAGGGGAATTTTAAAGTTTCTAGAAATAAACCAGAAAAATTTCTTGGAACAAAAAATTGGAAAGACATATCAAAACCTATGGGTTTCAGCAAAAGCAATACTAAGAAGTTTATAACATTGAATGCTGATGTTGAGGGGAAAAAAGGAAAGTCTTCAAATAAACAATCTAAAGATACATCTCAAGGACTTTAAAAAACGGGAACAAACTAAAACCAAAATGAATAGAAGGAAAGACATAATAAAGAGCAAAACAAAAGTAAATGAAATGGAGATAAGAAAACAAAAACACCCCCCCCCCAGAAACAAAACAAAACAACAACAAATAATAAGCAAAAAAAAAAATAACAATAAAATGAGAAATTGATTCTTTGAAAAGATAAAATTGACAAACCTTAAGCTAGATTAATGAAGGGGGAAAACGGGAGAAAAAAGATCCAAATAAATAAAATTAGAATTGATTATTGGTTATTACAATTGATATTGATTATTACAATTGATACCATAAAAATACAAAGGACAATTAGGAATTATTTTCAAAAACTTCATGCTAACAAATTAGAACATCTAGAAGAAACAAATTTCTGAACACATCTGACCTACCATTATGAAATAAGAGGACATAATCAATATTCTGAATGGGCCAATGAGATTGAATCAATAATAAAACATCTCCCTAAAGAGAAAAGCTCATTATGCAATGACTTCACAGATAAATTTATAAAACATCTGAAGAAGAAATCACATCAACTCTTTTCAAAGTGTTTCATAGAAGTGTAGGTGAGGATACCCTTCCAAACTCGTTCTATGAAGCCAGCATTACCCTATCACCAAAACCTGACTTAACAACAAAAAATATAAAATATTCCTGAGGAACATAGATGCAAACATTTTAAACAAAATATTAGCAAATTGTATTCAATTACACATCAAGTTATTTTCATGCCAGGTATGTAAGAATTTTTCAACAAATGCAAAGCAACAAATGTCATACAGCACATAAACAGAATGAAGGATAAAAATCATAGGATCATCTTGGCAGATGCTGAAAAAACATCTGATAAAGTTGAACATTCTTTCATGATAAAAGCCCTGAACCAATCAGATATAAAAGGATCATACCCCAATAAAATAAATGCTATATATGAGAAACACACAACAAATATCATTTCTAATTTATCACGAGATTATATATTAGAAGGAGTTTTCTATTTAATTCTATCAGAAATTGAGGAAAGAAAAGGAAAAGAAATTATAATGCAGCAATCAGAAGAAGAAATTACACTTTTCCACTATCAGTATTAAAAAGGTTTTAAGAGGGGCTGGGGTTGTGGCTCAGTGGTAGAGTGCTTGCCTAGCATGTATGAGGCACTGAGTTTGATTCTCAGCACCACATATAAATAAATTAATAAAATGAAAGTCCATCAATCTCTAAAAGAAAAAAAATATTTATAAAGAGACCAGTTAGTGAAAGATATAGATGCCAGAAAATATGTAGAATCAAGAACTGTTCCATGAAGAGGCTTGGAAATTTGCGAAAAAGCTTGAACATGTTTTTCAAATATAAAGCAAGTCAATGGAAAAATACAATTTGGTTTCCAAGTACATGTTTCAGGAACACAATTACATAAAACAACCAGGAGTGAAATTTTATATTTTTCATTTTTTTAATTGTTGGATAGTATCTCCTTTTAAACTGAAAATATCCTGAAAGAAACTCAAAAAGAAAATAACAAAAGTAATTCACCTTTTAAAATTGTCTCATTTTATTCCATTTTGGGTTATAAGCTAATGTGATTTAATATGATTTAAGCCTTGTATCTATTGGGAAGATTAAATTAGTTTCTGAAGGTTGAAAGCGAATGCTTTGCCTATCTATTGCTGTATAGGTATGAAATAGTCTTCATAAAACAAGGTCAACCTTGAACTTGGTAATTTCAAAAAGTGTTATACTATATTAAAAACACACTACATTAAAAAAAAAGACAACACACTGGAATGCAGATCATGACAGACAGTTACATCTGAGATGTAAGAAAAATTCTGGCATTATAAGAGTGTCAACATAATCAGAAAAAATTATTTTTGATGACATGAAAGGGAAAAGTGTTAGCAGAATGAGAAGAATTTTTGAACAGCAGATATATAGCAAAGTCCTTTCCCCTTGTCTGCCAAATGCACCCACACTTGTCATCAGTGAATGCAATTAAATTTTTTTCTTTTTTTTTTACAATACAGAAGAGACTTTTGGCAGTCAATGAGGACTAATTTTTTCTTCACTTATATACCCCTTTTAGCCACTGTGAAGATGTGAGTTGAAAGATGTTCAGGGAGTTGACTATGTTCTTCAAGTAGGAATTTGTGAACAAATCAAGACAAAATTCAGTGAAATTGAAACAGAGCATACACTCTTTACATATTACACAGCCCCAGTCAAAAGGTTAAATTGCTTAGGGGTAAAATAGTCCCTTCTTATGTTCTTATTTTTTTAGATGAATAAGTTTTAATTTTGTAGACAAAGAAAAAATGGTAAAATAACAAGACTTTCTCCATGATCTGTATAGGCAACCAGCATGAAAATGTAATAACTATACTGTATAAAGTATAATCAGAGAGAATCACATGGAAAGAATTTGTAGCACTTTTCCACGTATATTCACATTTGTTATCTTCCATGAGCCTCAGATAAACATAGCAATATATTTTAGTTTTGCAAATGTCAAATGTGTCCTGGTCTTCGAATTTTATTTTGGTATGTGATCTCTTCAATGAAGCAAAATATATGGTGGAGTCAAATTCCTTCAGTTCCACTCTCCATACCATACTATCATGCACCCACAAGCACAGGCACATACACGCTATTTTTTTCAAATGAAATGCAAATGAGAATTTTTTAAAACTATGAAATTATGAATCAATGGAACCATCCGTATTTCAGAGTCAACTGATTCATTCACATAATAAAATCTATTGGTAGCAGAAGGTTTGGTATAGTATGCCTTCCTTATCTGTAACTCCAAGGTTCACCATATTATACTTTCGAAGACTGTTACTGTTGTTGCAAAATAGAAAATATTTTAGATTTCTAACCTGAGTTATAATTTACCATTTAACTTAACCATTTTCTTTCTTCTCTTTCCCATTCCTAATTTTTCAAGGTATCTAAATAGCAAATATTTTCACCTCTAAGTCCTTCCAAGCGAGTCTTTGTTGAATTAATAGTGAAAAGGAATCCCGAAGTTGTGCTCTTGGGAAAGCATACATCTCAAACAAAAATTTTGCATCCAACTTCCCTCAAACCATGATGACAGCATATAATTAACAGAATTCCAATTTTAATTGAAATACTTGAGCATCTTCTATTTGATATAATTGGTATTATTGGATAGCAATAGGAGTACATTAATATTCAGTTAGCAAATAAAAGTCATTCAGCAAAAGTTGAGGATCTACTGTGTGGATTTCTGATAGTAGACATGACTTTTGGCAAGTCAGTCATGTTTCATTGCTCAGATTCATTTGTTACTTTCTGCTCAAAGGCAGCACCATGCTCCTGGGTGAACTTCATTGACCCCTGAGAAATGAAACAAGTCAGGCTCATATAGATAGCCAGCCAATACAGGACTGACTGAAATCAGGACCACAGTCTCATCATTGTGTACTCCACATTAGAGATATTCTACATAGATAGGCTGCCAGGGACATTCACTTCCTCCTAATGATCTAAGGACTTCCTACTAGGCCTACCTCTCAAAGGAACCACCACCTTCCTAGGGTCCTTTAGCACATAGATCCTTGGGGATACTACCCATATTCAAACCATGGTAGGTATTATATCCCAAATTAGGAAACACAACTGTGTATCTGATCAATGGTACTTTAATTAAAATTATTGGCAAAGTTTTAGTTGAATTTTGTCATAAATGTAACAAGGAAAAGATAGTTTAATAATACTTCTTTAGAAAAGGATTACAAATATTTAGCCCAAGAATTAATGTGTTTTTCTTCAGTCAGTGGGTCACATTATTAGATACTGGTCTTTTTTTTTTTTTTTTTGGTGGGTGGGGTTGGATCTTTTCAATGAAGTAATTGAGAGACTCTCCATGATACTACAATGGCAGCGTCTACAGAATTGAGAGACATTTAAACATCTCATAATCATTTCTGCTTTTAAATCAGCAAATTCAATCTTTCACATGCTTGTTCTTATCCCTCACCCTAAATAATTATTTAATATGTATTAATGCCTTACTGTATGTTTGATGCTATTCAAGGCATAAGCATAAGATCCATTCTTTACTGTATAAATTAGATCCACAAGATGAATTAGACAAATATCATGACTGTGGGACTCAGAAGTGAACAGTGTTTAGTTTTAACAGGACTTTGCTTTTGCTATTTAATGATGTAATTTTCTCTGATTATAGAAGCATGACATACTCACACAAATGGAAATGGAAAGAAATGTAAAAATGGTAATAAATTACTCTTAGTCACATCACCTAGGGATAACTATTGTTAACATTTTGGTGTATTTCCTTTCAGTAGTTTTCATCCATATTTATAAATTGGCAACTATAATATATATGCAGTTTTATTCTCAGTTATTAACATGTAATATATGTATTTTAATTATGTATATAATTTTCCATTACTTAATTCATAGTTATAAATATAATTTTTAAAAAAAATGTCCCATAAGTCAAAAGGCTTTTTCTGCTCTTAATGCATATTTTCTAAATATTTTATTGAAAGACTCTATTAATTTAAAACCCCACTACTGGCCTGTGAGAGTGCTTGCCTTGCTGTGTTCTCTCCAGCAATGGGTATTATTATGTACATAAATCTTACCAACTCAATATGTGGAGAATCGCATTTTAATATTACTGATTCCTTTCATTCTATACTGCTCAATTCTATTATTGCCTCTGAGAGCTGTCTGTTCAATTTATTTTTTTTTTTGCTTATATCAAGGGTAAGTTCTAATCAAATTTTTAGAAATTTTAATTTTTACTTATAATTTAACAGGAAATTTTAAAATTGTATGCAGTAACATCGACTACTTTCATTTCTTCCCATTGGTTTTACATACTGTAAGACAAATTGATTATTTATATTAACTCTTTTAAACATATTTTGTTTTGGTTCTAAGAGGAGTAATTAAAACATTTGCACATAAAATCTTCAATATATTATTTCAACATTGGCATACTTGCTGCTGAAATGAACACATAATCTCAGCAATTCTTATGCTTTAATACTTTTACATTTAACCCTGCTATCTATCTGGAAATAATTTTGTTTAGAATATATATTGATTTTTTTCACTAATGGTCAATTTTTCAACATAATTTGCTAAATAATGCATCTCTTCCTTTTAGTTTTTGGTTTTATATATATTTTAATTTAGAACTGCTTCACTCTAGTCATCCATGTATAGATTCGAGTGACAATATAATGTTGTTTTTAGTTTAGTATCTCTTAATGCAAGTTCCATTGAATTAGTCTCCTTTTACAAAAATGCTGTATTATCTATTTTTTTATCCTTATCTATTTTAGTGAACTTTAGAATCATTGTATCAAAAATAAAATCACTTAGATTTTGACTAGAATCATGTTAAATCTACTAGTTATGGTAGTCATCTTACTTGAGAAAAATTGTCTCTCTCCAATTATTTATAAGTTTTTTATTATGCTCCTTAGGAGAATTTAGCAGTTTTCTTCATATAAATATCCCCAAAATTCATGGTACTTAAAACAATAAACAGTTAAAATTTTTTTAATATTTTATTTTTTAGTTATAGGTGGACACAATGTCTTTATTTTACTTTGGTGCTGAGGATCAAACCCAGTGCCTCACACATGCTAGGCAAGAATTCTACCTCTGAGTAACAACCCCAGCCCTTAAGTTTTTGATGCACTTCTTACTTTCACAACATTTTTTAATTTTCAGCAATTTTGGCCACCAGTAATCTTGGTCTTTCCTTTGATTCATCAACTATTCACTGGCACCCAACCATACAAGAAACACTTGGCTGAGCACAGCTATGTGGGTGAACAGCGACGGAGCCACTGGGCAGCTTACATCCTAATATAAGTGACAGATTTTTAAGTGACTAAATAAAAACTGAATTTCAAAAGTGGTTAATGATAGGGAGAAGATCCATGAGATGCTACAAGAAAATATATAGCAGGAATACTTGGTTTGTGTACTTGGTTTACATCTGCTGTGTCTAGGAAGATCTCCTTTTAGAAGAAATAGTATATGTATATGTATAGTTATATATAGTACATAATGTCATGTTTGCACACATTGTAATATATGTATGTATTATAAAATGATTTCTTCAGTCAACCTAATTAACTTACCCACAATTTCATATGTTTACCCTTTTTATTTTATGAGAACACTTAAGATTGAAGCAGATTTCAAGTACACAATTTGTTACCACTACCTATACTCATGCCATTCGTTAGATGTCTTACAGTTATTCATCTTCTAAATAAAAGTTTGTACCATTTGACCTATTTTTTTTCACATCTCTCCCAACCCTCAGACTCTGGCAGCAACATTCTACTGTTTCCTTTAATTAGATCTCACCAAATATAGGTGAGATATACAGTTTGTCTTTTTATGTCTGGCTTATTTCACTCAACATAGTGTCCTCTGGCTTTATCCATGTAGTCATGAATGGCAAGCTTGCTTTCTTTTTTAAGACTGAGTAATAGTCTACTTTCAATATATACCCCATTTCCTCTATTCATTCATTTCTTGATGAGCATTCAGACTGATTCCATATCTTAGCCATGGTGAATAATTATATTTACTCCTGATTCTTTAAGGAAAAGGAAAGGCTTATTAAAAGTAATTTGCACTAGGGCAAAATGAGGAGTCTCAGCCTTTATTTGCAGTTTGTCTATAACTTACTCAGTTATTTCCCAAATTTGCCTAAACGTATGAATCAGTCTCCTTTTCTTCTTTAAAAACGCAGACTTCTTTCCTAGCAATTTGGAATGGTTAGATCTGAACTGATGAATCTTATGCTAGACAAACTTGTAAATAATGATCTTGTGGTTATTATATCACGGTAGAGTCATTTAAAATTGTCTTACGAATAACTAAATAAAGCAGAGGAATGAAGCTGATGTTGCATATTTTCTTAATACTACACACATAATTGCCTTGAATGAAGCTGGTTGCACATACCCAAATAAAAAATCAAGGCAACTCTTTTTATAATTTAAGCCACCATCACTCACCTCCACCCAGATGTTTCCCCCCAAATCCATTAACACCACATGATACATACATCTGTAGAGGATTTGTTTAGTGGTGGTAGTGAAAAGATTAGAAAGGTAATTGGTAAATGAAAATGGGAAGGGCCTCTTTAAATAATTTGTTTAATTATCTATTTTTATATGTTTATGTGCACATGGAATTTTTTCCCTCTATGACTGAAAATGTATGACATTTGTGATGCTTGCAATCAATATTTTAACCTGTTAATGACTTTGCATGTATTTATAAGGCTGTATAAAATAGTTAAAAATACAGCAGTATCAATTTTGGAGTAATAGCTAATCAATTACATTGATCATTAATACGGGAGTCTATTGTAAAGATTGATATACCACTGACAGATATGATGCCTAGATTGTAGAAATCTAGGTGTCAGTATTTACTGCAGTTGGGATCCTGCAATTTTACCTGTAAGTCACACTTTTTTACAAATATGCAAAATTAGACACAAATTCCACCTACATAGTTTTTTTCTCTTTCCTTATTCATCTATTCGCAATGCTGCTTAACCAATTGGCTATAGAGGTTTATTGCAAATCTTGTGAGAAAAGAAGGTAGACATCCCCTTCTCTTTGTTCCAGTTTAGTTCCCTGTTTGGCCCCGCAAGTAAGTCTTTATAAGTTGAACATAGGTACAAATTCAGCTGAGAGAAATTACCTGGGCTTACCAACTTCCTGAATTTAGTGGAGACATTTTGAAAAGTGAAAGAGTCAATTTAGACATTTTGATATGATTATGTTAATATGAGTGTGAATTTTCATAAACAAATCTAAAGCAATAGAATGAACTTGGCTATAAACAGCCAAATAATCAAAGGAATGAAAAATGTCAGGCCAGGACATGGTTTGACCATTGTTAGAGTGATCATTGTTAGGTCATGGAGTCTGAACATTTCAGAAGCATGAAAAAATGATGCAGGAACTCATCTGGTTCAAGATGTTCAACATTAAATAGAAAAGACTCCTACAGTTTTGGGGGCCAAATAAATGAAATATCAAGTCAAATAACCTAGACAATGTGGGTCAAGGTTTGGGCCATTTTGAATAGATGAAAGAAATTGATGACAAGAAGTAGTCATGGTCCATATGACCATTTTTTTAAGGCCCAGAGTTACTGAGCATAGTAATTGTAAATGGAGTTTGGTGTCTTACTCCAAGGTTGTGACTGGGAATCCAATTAATGTCTGAGCTGAAATTTCTATTTGCTAAGTTTCTTTAAGCATCTGAGGTTGTCTCCTTAAATTGCTTGGGATGACAAAGTTGTCTCCCTAGTTTTTTATGTTTAACCCTGGAAAAGTTTAGACTTGAACTTAGAAACATTTAAGAGGCTTCATCCCTTTGTTCACACCCTCACTTCTTCAGTTTGCTTAGATATCATCTCAGAGCAGAGGCCTTTTCTGATCCTCGATTCTACAAAATAGTAGCTCCCTTCCTTCATCATTGTGTAGTCCCTCATTGTGTTTTATTACCTCCTACAATGTATTTGATATATTTATTATTTGACTTTTGACAAATTATAATCATATATAATTATGGGGTACACAATGATGTTATCATAGCCACAGGCAATGCAGGAGGATTAAATCAAATTAAGGAACATACCTGTCATCTTAAATACTTGTCATTTATTCTTCTCATCTAACTGCATCCTTTCACCCTTTAACCAACATTGCTCCATTTTCCCCACCCCCACCTCTGATAATGACCATTCTATTATTTTTTTTTATTTCTGTAAGTTGTATTGTTTGACTTTTCTCATGTAACTGAGAATGTATGTTGTATTTCTGTGCCTGGATTATTTCACTTAGCATAATGTCCTCTAGGTTTACCCACATTGTTGCAAATGACAGGTTTTCCTTCTTTTTAATAGCTGAATAGTATTCTACTGTCTCTCTCTCTCTCTCTCTCTCTCTCTCTCTCTCTCTCTATATATATATATATATATATATATATATATATATCACATTCATTCATTGATGGACACTTAAGTTGATTACATATTAACTATTGTGACCGACATACTAATTTTCAACATTCTAATTTCAAGTCCTTAGAATAAATATCCCAACCTGGGATTTCTAGATCAAGTTATAATTTATTTATAGATTTTTAAGGAGCCTTCATAGGGTTTTCCATTATGGCTGCATTAATTTATACTCCTTCCAATAGTGTACAGAATTCTATTTTCTTTGTATCTTCACGAACATTTGTTATCTTTCCTCTTTTTGAAAATAGCCATTCTGAAAAGTGAGATATCTTACTGTAGTTTTAATTTGTATTTCCCCAATGATTAGTGATGTTGAATAGTTTGTGTTGAGTTCATATGTATTTTTGGAAATTAATGACTTATTAGATATATTGCTTGCAAATATGTTCTCCTAATCTGTTGGTTGTCTTTTTATACTGTTGTTTTCTTTTCTGTAAATATTTTTAGTTTGATGTAATCTTATTTTTCCATTTTTGTTGTTTTTATCTGAGCTTTGGGGGTCAAACTAAAAAAAAACAAACCCTCATTACTCAGACCATTGTTGTGTATTTTTTTCCTGCCATTTTGTTCTGGTATTTTTACAGATTCCAGTCTTAGACTTGAATCTTGAATCCATTTTTAAGTTTTTTTTGTACACCCTGTGAGATGAGGGTTTAATTTTATTTTTCTGTGTGTGTATATCCAGTTTTTCTAGCACATTTATCGAAGACACTTTTTCACATGGTGTGTTTTAGACACCTTTGTCCAAAATCAATCGGCGGTACGTGCATGGGTTCACTTCCAGGTTCTATTCCGTTCTGTTAGGTGATATTTTGTTCATCTTATTTGACTCTCTCTCTTTCCATGAGAACATAGACTCCTCTGGGGTTTGTACTTCTGCTCATTGCCATATGTGCAGCACCTAGAATAGTCGCCTAGCACACAATCAACTGTGGCTAAATCAATGAAAACACCCATTGGAGGCACTAAATAAAGGAATCCTCCCTTTTCATGTTCCTAAAGAAATCTAGAGGAGCTAAAAAGGAGGAAGCCACTTCTTAGCACAATTTTGTCTTTGAAATGACAAAGAAAAACATTTTCATTTTGAAGAGTGTTCACTGTAGTGATTATCTATTTAATTCTTACTTGGTTCTAAAAGTTATGGCAGAGATGGTCATTTTGTACTTTTGTATTCTGGGTCACCACTAATAAGTGAAACCCACCAACCTACTGAGAATCATAGAGTGTTCCAGGCCCTTGACTGTATGGCAAAGATGTAGAGATGAAAGGCATGCCCTTTTCTTGTCACAGGTTTCCAATCTTATAGAGAGGCAGTAAGCAAACAAACACTTACCACATGGTGCAATAAAATTGTGATCAAACATTTGTATAGTGTGTGAGCAGAGAGCAGAGTGGAGTCAGAACATGTGATCTATGGACAAGCACTACAATAACAAAGTAAGACTGACCATCTTCATTCCTTGACCACTCATGATAAGGTATTCATCATTCTTTACAAGAACGTTTGTGTGTCAAATATTACTCTCATGTTCGAGGAAGGTATGTTAGAATTAACTGGTTAACTGCCCAATATGACCCAGCTGTGAGTGGCAGAATGAAGAGGTGGGAAAAGGTGGTAATTCTAGCCCCAAGGGAACGATTACAAAGTATAAAATTATGACAGGGTTTGACAAGACAGTGACTAACGGGATTGAATGCAGGGTGCTCTGGGTGGTGGGGAGAAGAGCAAGGTCAGATCACTAAGGATAAGCATTGGTCTAAGGATTTTAACATTTGTACTGAATTTCTGACTTTATATTCCAAAGAATGATTCTCTCCATTTGTATAGAAGTTAGTAGAAACAGTTTGAGATGTAAGACACTCCATTAGTGATTTCTCACTCCTTAGAGCAGAATTCACAGATCATCTCACTGATCCTCATCATTATCCAACAGAGTATCATTCCTGTCCTATAGATGAGGACACTGAGCCCATAGAGCCAAGTAATTTGCCAGAGCTCATACAGGTAGTTAATGCTGAAGTCAGATTTCAAAACCTGTCAAAACTCAGACTCATTCTAGCTTAAACTGTATTCATGTCTAGAGAATCATATTTATACTATTAGGTTTTAGTAAAGGACCAAAGGACCATGGAGTCAATACAGTGGTTTTTAACTAGCATTTAAAACAATAAAAGGAGGGAATAGAATATCTCAGTGTATCTTATGTAGTAAGGTTAACACTGGTTGAAACTATTGTTCATATGTTTTATATATATGTGTATAGTGTATATGTATGCTAGTATTTATACTTACTATATATAATATTTGCATGACATGAAGTATGTATGCTAATATCCATACTTATTGTATATCATATTTGCATGTGGTAAATTTTAAGGGGGAAATGTGCTTCCTTTTACAGATTGAGGTTTAAAAATGTGAAAAACTTGGAGTGAACTATGGATCAAGTCACTAACTCCTTCACTATTCCACCTCTGTCACTTCATCCTAGGAGGCTGAATGTTTGTGACCAACTGGGGGACCAATGTGCCTCCTCCGTAAGGGCAGAAAAGCAACGAGAAGGATGCTGCTTTAAGGAGGCTGAAAAAGACTAGCTGACCAGTTCTTTCTTTTTCTCCTTTTAGTCAATGGCAAGCTGTCAAGCTGCTTTAATTAAACCTTCATCTGCCATATTGAGGGAATATAGTCAGTAGCAATTTCTATTTCAAGGAAAATGTATGTGTGGATCAGTTCTTGAAGTTGCACACTGAGGGAAGACTTTTCTCCCTGGATTTCTGTCCTGTAATAGAAGAGAAAAAGGAATAATATATGTCATGAAGTGTATATGCATGCTAATATTCATACTTATTGAACCCATGTGCCTAAGCAGATTTATTATCTATACTGTGTATAATTACATATAAAATCTAACAAAACTCCATGTGTGTAGTGTTAAGTCACAATCTGTTTCTCTTTGGAACCCCATTCTGTGTACAAACATTTTTACAACACATGTGGATTAGTAGTAGGAGTAGATGGTTTTAAAATGTTATGTTAAAGCAACAACTTAAGTCGGCATGTTAAAGGAACATGAAAATCAAAATAGTACCGTAATTACTTTCCAATGGTGGAAATTAGAGAGAAATTCTAAAGTGGGTGGACATCCAGATTTTTCTATGGGCATACAAATATCCATCCCAGCTGCTATCTCTCCTGGAAGAGCCTTAGATAAATGAAATCCTTGATAAATATTATTTTACATTTTAGTCAAGAAGATTAACTACCTACCTTATAAAGGAGATGTTTTAATTTGCTCTTTTGCCCTCTTCCCCATTTTATATTCAAACATCAGTGCTAGTGCTGCTTGGTAGTGTATTCAGGCTTCCAAAGTCTAAGTAGATTATTGTAATTAGCTAGTTGGATTAATTTCATTTGGGGTTTGGACTACTCAGTCAGATTTTAGAGTATTAAGAAGTAGCATATTTAATTGCATAGTGTCAACCATTTCCAAATGTAGGATGACACCAATCACAGTGGACTTAGTTAAGTGGAATAAACAATTCCATGTGCAGGTCACAGGATATTTATACATATTCTAAACCAAATCTTCTCTTATTGTTGCTAAGTATAAATTAATGTCAAAATCCCTCAGGACACTAGGCAAGTGGCAGGGAAACCCACTCAATAAACATTTATTTACTGTTGTTGGAATAATGTACACTGCAGATCAGTGGTTTTCAATCATTACTATTTGTCCAATTTTTCTATTTCAGAAGAAAGGTAAAGAATTATGTAGTGGACATGACAGCCATGGTGCCTGTCAAACACATCTTTTTAGCTTATACTGTTCTACCTAAAGCCTTTTCCTCAGGAGTCTGGGTTGGTATTTGTGCAAAGAAAAGGAATTTATTAATTCATATAACTGAAAAGCAAAAAAAAAAGAAGAAGAAGAAGAAGAAGGAGGAGGAGGAGGAGGAGGAGGAGGAGGAGGAGGAGGAGGAGGAGGAGGAGGAGGAGAAGAAAGAAAGAAAGAAAAAAAGAAATGCCTATATTCAAGCATGGCTGCATTCAGAAACTCACATATTGGATTTAGTAGCTGGCCTCTCTCTTGCCCAGCTTGGCCATAATTTTTTCTGTATTTTGGTTTCATTTTTAGGGTCCATGTGGTCACAAGATGGCAGCAGCTGCTCCAGCCTACACCTCCTCAAGTTAAGCCAAACAGAAGGGGGAAGTGTATTTTCTGTTTAAATCTCTCTCTCTCTCTCTGGTTATGCAAGTAAAAGTCCTAAGATTAGTTCTGATTTATTCTGACTGACTTGGCTTGAATTAAGTGCCTATTCCTGCATCAATTTCTGCAGCCAAGGGAATTTAAAGTTCTGATTGGCTAATCCTATTTCTTTTGTTCCATCTCTGGCACTAGGAATTGAGGTCCAATTCAAAAAACATGGATTGAAAATTAAGAAAGGGGTGTAGTTAATAATAAAGAGAAATTATATGCTAGAGAACCAAAAGTACCCACAATATTCAGATTGTTTTTATTTTAATCTAATTCAACATTTTAAAAATAAAGTAAGGAATTTATATACATTTGCCAGCTGTAATCTAGGGGAAGATGGAAAGAGCACTAATATTTCACAAGTGATTATGGAGACACCAAAATGTAATGCTTATGATAAAAATCATAATATCTAAAATTTAATGATTGATTTACATAAATATTACGTTGTTTAAATCCTCATGATAATTCTCTGCAGTAAGTACTACCATAACAACTCATTTTTAAGTGAAAGATCTAAAGATTAGAGAGGTTAAGAAATTTTCCCAATATTATACATCCTGAAATGACTGTGTCAAAACACATTTGTTTCCCTGTAGAATTCATGATGATAGCTACCATGAACAGATATAAGGGACTGTATTGATTTTATCAATTCTAAGGTTCATGTTTTTTTCTTTTTCATCTTTAAAATTGATGTGAATCTTACAACTGCTGGTTAGGGGTCCATCCTGAGATAATAGTCATTACCTGCTTATGTATGAACTTGGTCATTATTGTCCTTATTATTATTATACCAATTGGGTAAATTGTATTTAATTTTAAGTGCTATATAAAATGTTATATGAATATTATACTGTAATTCAGAATTGAAAACAGAAAGTTACTTAACAGAAAGACATAGAAAGAGCAATGAACTATAAATGTAATATAGTGAAGCCAATAATCATCTCTATAAAATGACCATCACTTCACATTTTCTTATAGGGCAATGACCACATGCTTTATAATATCTTAAAAATGAAGATGTCCCAAAGTAGAATCTATGTTGTGTTTGCTAGTAAATGTACACTAAAGGATTGCCTGTCACATGCGGAGATTTATGATATCATAATACATTTATTTTGCTACAAAATTCATCTCTATGTATCAATGTACAAAAATAAGTATCAAATTTTATTAAAGTATAAAATTAAAATGTTAAAGTATAAAAAGACATGTGCCACAATTTAATTGGTATCATATATATATATATATATATATATATATATATATATATATATATATCTTTTCTTTCTTTCTTTTTTTGGTAGGTAATATAGAACATTTGTATTCCTTGTAGTTCATACTGTTAGATTACATAGAACTACTAACTATGCATTACTATTGTTTTGAAGAGTTTTATAAAGATTATTTCTTGCAGATCCAAATCAATGATGTCCAGGATCTTTTATCTGAAAACTAAACCATTAAAGAGATTAGGCAGAAAAACTACAAGTACTTTGTTTTTTATATAACAAATATAAAAGAAAAGACTACAAAGTTAACTACAGCTAAAAAATGGAAATTGGAACAAATTTCTAGCCAAATAATGATTAAGACTGGCTTTTCTTTACCACAAACTGAACATACTGATTCTCAAGGTATTTTGAAATTAGCTCTTTGGGGCTCAAGAGAGCCAGTTATTAGCTTTCCTATTTACAACTGGTATGTGTTTTGTTGTAAAATTTTCTCTGACATCCTAAGATTAAAGTTCATGGGGGAGGGGATGAGGTATTTTTTTGGTTTCTATCCATGATTTCCTTCCTTTTAAGGAATGGAAATTTACCTGAATAACTAATTTTTTTTCCATGAAACCAAATATACAGAGAAAGAGTATCCATTCTCAAATTGTGTTCATTTTGAAGCATTTCCTTAAAATACATACTTTGATCATTCTTTGAAGACATTAAATTGCAGAAGTATACAGTGTCCTTTTATTTATAGACTGTGAAGCCACTGAATGAAATAAAGTCAATGTGGCCTCGGATTGCATCAGGAACTCTCATGACCAGAGACTGGGCATTTTTCCTTGGAAGTAAGCTTACTTATAACTGTTTATTAATGGTGTTCTAGGCTGCAATAGGTGTAGTAATAATAGAATCCTTTTACTATTAAATTATGTTAACTATATATTTTTTAAAAGAAAATGGAAATATGTTATGGTTCCAAATATTGGTAAATTTGATTTGACTTCCAGTTTCAGTTCCTAAAACTTTATAACAGACATTTGGTCTTAAAGAGTTACTAAAACTATGCAACTTTGCAAGTAAATAATAATGCGAATATTCTTAGAATTTATTACTTTTATTACTACAAGTACTAATCTTCTTATGATATTTCATAATTTATAGGGTTATTTCACATGTATTATCTTGCTACAACTTTTCAAGACTATTCAAAAGCATCTAATAATTAAAGGGAACACATGGTAGTTTTGTTTTATGAACTTGTTTCCATCTATTGATTTACATATTCCCTGAACAAGGAAATGTTTGTATTCTGCTTGGTAGAAGCCCCCAAGGAGTATCCACTGTCTGTCAGACAGTCTGCCAGACACTCATCTCCCTAGTATTAAAATGTTTCCTATACAGTGTGTGAAAGTGAAAGTCAAAGACTTTGTGGTGCTCTGAAAAATGGTATGATGTAGAAATTATTGAACAGGAATGAGATTAACACATTGGAAACTTTGAAAACGAAAAGGGACTAGTTCTTATCATACCTTAGAGATTGTCAATTTTGTTAGCTAAAATTATCTAATTAAAAAAATTATTCTGTCATGCAGACACAAGATCAGTTCAATTCATAATTTATTTTGGTTTTGGAATTTTGATTTGAAACTCTGCATGTATTCATGAAAAGAAAAAAATATCTTTAACATGCAGGTTCTCATGAGATGAGTTTTTTCTATCTTGGATAAGTTTCCTTATACATTTTGTAGTATTACATATACATATATATAAAACCAGGACGATGACACGTCTTTTCATATATTACTGCTTGTTAAGGGCATGTTCATGTCAGGGTCCCTGGTACACTTCAGTAAGCAGAGGCCCCTCTGCATAAACCAGCAGGAGGAAAAGATAGGTTGAGAGGCAGTCAGCAGAAGCTCATACTTGCACATGTTTATTTTCAATAATTAGGCATAGTGTTAATAGAAACATCCATTTGAAGCAAAGGCTGCTTATTTGCACAAACAGTGGAAATATGTGGCACTGTGGTTTTACTATGAAGACTAAAAATTAACAAAGCAAGAAAGGCTCAACTCAATGTAAATTCAAGAATATATTTTTCAAAGGAGAAAGTCTGGGGTTACTAGGAATAATTCTGCTATGAACAATTGTGTAGAGATACACACACATTTCCTCCTCTTGAGTACATATATTTCCTCCTCTTGAATATGAACATAAGTGTGTAACTGTAGGATCATATGACTTGCAAAATATTTTTCCTGGTGGATTATCTCCACACTTTTTCTGCAGTTTCCTTTGAGGCACAAAAATTTTCAGTTTACTGATATCCTCTATCTCATTTTTCTTATGTTATTTATGCTTCTGATGCCATATCTAAGTAAAACATTTCCTTACCCAAAGTCAGAGATTTTTATATCTAAGTTTCCTAAAAATTTTAAATGGTTTTTAACTTTTCCATTTAGGGTTTTTTATACATTAATATTCTTATACAATGTGACACAAGGTTCCAACTGCTTTCTTTAGGATGTATTCATATCTGGTAGTCTTAGTACCATTTGTTAAGAGATTACTTAATTGTCTTCTTATTCTTGTTAAAAATCAATTGGCCATAAATGTAAGGGTTTATTTCTGAATAACGAATTATGAGTGATGCTGCTATAAACAATGTGTAAAAGTTTTTGTGTAAACATACATTTTTTTTTTGCTCATGAGTATTTACTTGGGGGTGGAATATGTTGCATAATATTTTAAGGAAATGCCAAACTGCTTTCTAATATGTCTGCACCATTTTCATTCCTACTAGTGATGCCTGAGTGTTACAATTTCTCCATATCCTCCAAGATAAGTGTTATTCTGTGTGTGTGTGTGTGTGTATGTTTTATGATTGTTAGCATCCGAGTGCTTGTGAATTGGCATCTCACTATAGTTTGATTTGCATTTCTCTGCTGGCCAATGACATTGAGCATCCTTCCTCATGCTTATGGAACATTTGCACCTCTACTTTTGAGATCTGTCTATTTGGATAGTTTGCCTATTTTAAATTGTATTGTCTTTTTATTACACTGTTTTAATAATCCTTTATATACTCTAGATTCTAATTCTGTTTTCACAGTAACCTTTCACTGTCATTTTTAAGCCTTATAGATTTGATTACATTCTCACATTATAATTTTTGGTAATACTATGGACATTCTGGGTTATGGCAAACAGTTTGAAAAATATATACATCAATTTAAGTCATTCCTCTTTTCAGTAAATTAATACCTTATCGTGGATTAACAAGCAATACAACCTATTTTGTGTAATAAAGCTTTAAGTTAAATTGTTACAGTTTAACTTAAAGAATGGATTTGAGGTTAATAAAATCACACATCAGGTACATAAAATTCTCTAAAGCATTCTTTCTTACAATGAGGTCTCTAATACAGTAGTATCAGCATCACATGGAAAATTGTTTGACATTCTTGAGCGCCAACCTATGCTTAATTGAATCACAGCCTCTGACTTAGAGTTCAACTACCTGTTTCAACAAGCTCTTCAGTGGATTCTGCTGTGTGTTAAAATTTTCAGACCATGCTAAAAGTCACCAGTCTGTGCATGGGAGTCATCTCAAAGAGCTTTAGGAGGAAAAGAAATTCCTGATTTCCATTTCAGACATAATAAATCAGAATTTTGGGGGTTTGGGTCTAAATACCTATATTATATATATATATATATATATATATATATATATATATATATATATATATATATATATATCTCACAGGTGAATCTGATATACACAGGTTTATTATCCACTACTTCTAATCATAGTGCACTCCTGTATTTATAGTGGATTTCTTTTGGAAAGTTTTGAAACTGGTGAAAAAATTTAGCCAAAACTGTTAAAATTTTTAGGCATCATTTTATTCTTAGTAGCTGAAAGAAGCCAAACATTACTCAAGCTTTATTTTATGGGCTCTTTTAGTGACAGCTTAACCTTTAATTTTTAATTTTTTTTACCAGAGCTTTATACTTATACACAGTAGTTGGACTAATCCCGACAAACTCATAACATGCAGGGAAATCATTTTCAGTTCATGATCACACCTTTTTCCCTCCCATCCTTCCCCACCTCCCATTCTCCTTCCTCTACTAGATTTCCTTTTGCTCATGTACTAATTTATATTTGATTGGTTCTTTATGTAATCCCATCCTCCCCTCCCCTTTCCTTTATTTTACTCTAGCTTCCTCAGACAAGAGAAAAATTCAACCTTTGAGTTTCTGAGTTTGACTCATTTCACTTAGCATGATATTCTCCATTTCCACCCATTTAGCAGCAAATGCCCTAATTTCATTGTATTTTATGGCTGAGTAGAAGTCCATTGTGTGTGTGTGTGTGTGTGTATGTGTGTGTGTGTATCACAATTTCTTAATCCATTCATATAGTAACAGGTATCTGAGTTGATTTCATAATTTAGCTGTTGGAAATTATGACAGCACATCTTTAAATGATTAAAAATATTGACCACCTAATTATTTGAAAGAAAGTTTTCTTATTACCTTAAATCAGGAGTTGGCAAACTTTGTATCAAAGCCTAAATATTAAATATTTTAGTATTTTAGTTCATACATGAAAAAAAGAACCTGGGTTATGCTTTTAAAACGGTGTTAATTACCTAAAATCAAAAATCTAACTGGGCTTCTTGTAATTTTATTTGCTAACCCTAACTTTGCTGCAACTCTACAACTCTGCCATTATGGTATGAAAACAGGAGTGGACGGAATGTAAATGAATGTGCAAAATTGCCAATGCAGGGTGGGGCTCCTGTCCACAGTATGGGGCATGTATGGTGTGGCCAGGTACCTCCTTCAATTTATTTTCTCCTGCCCTAATTAACCCTAAAACTCAAATCTGTCCTAATTATTGCGGTTTTATGATAAGTCTTGAATATGAGTGATGTAAATAATTCAATATTTTCCCCAAAATTGTGTTGGTTATTCTGTCCTTACCTTTTCCATAGAAACAGTAAGACCTGCTTTTCAGTTTCTACAAAACCCACTGGGATATTGTTTGATATTGCATTGAATCTATCAATCAATTTGAGGAGAACTAACATTTTGCTGTTGTGCCTTCTAGTTGATGAATACCACAGTTTTGATTTCTCTCATCAGTATTTTCTAGTTTAAATCTTATGAAAATTTTTCCTAAATTTGTCTCCAAATAGTTCATTTTTATTGTTATTTTAAATTTAAAAAAAATTCAATTTGTCATTTTTCATGGCTTATACACAAAATTATAATTGATATTGGATTTTTGACCTTGTATCCTTAAACCATATTAAGATTCACTTATTAGATCTAGTAGTCTTTTTTTTTTTTGGTATAAATTTTGGAATTTTCTACAAAGACATTGTGTCATCTGTGACTTTAATAAGTTTTTTTTTTCCCAATCTGTATGTTTTTCAAATTTTTCACCTTATTGCTCTAGTTAGGGCCTCTATTGCAATGTTAAGTAGGACTGGTGAAAGGAGAACTATGTCTTTTTAACTTTTAAAAGTGTTTTATCTACTACTTCATCATACTCACAAAGATGGGAGAGGGGCTTTAAAACAAAGTTCCGAAAAAATTGACAAAACTAAAAGTTGGTTCTTTGAAAAAATAAACAAAATTGACAGACCCTTAGTGATGCTAGCGAAGAGAGGAAGAGAGAACTCAAATTACTAGCATACGGGATGAAAAAGGCAATATCACAACAGACACTTCAGAAATACAGAAGATAATCAAAAACTATTTTGAATCCTTATACTCCAATAAATTAGAAGATAGTGAAGGCATAGATAAATTTCTTAAGTCATATGATCTGCCCAGATTGAGTCAGGAGGATATAGACAACCTAAACAGACCAATATCAATTGAGGAAATAGAAGAAACCATCAAAAGACTACCAACTAAGAAAAGCCCAGGACCGGATGGGTATACAGCAGAATTTTACAAAACCTTTAAAGAAGAACTAATACCAATACTTTTCAAGCTACTTCAGGAAATAGAAAAAGAGGGAGAACTTCCAAATTCATTCTATGAGGCCAACATCACCCTGATACCTAAACCAGACAAAGACACTTCAAAGAAAGAAAACTACAGACCAATATCTCTAATGAACCTAGATGCAAAAATCCTCAATAAAATTCTGGCGAATCGGATACAAAAACATATCAAAAAAATTGTGCACCATGATCAAGTAGGATTCATCCCTGGGATGCAAGGCTGGTTCAATATACGGAAATCAATAAATGTTATTCACTGCATCAATAGACTTAAAAATAAGAACCATATGATCATCTCGATAGATGCGGAGAAAGCATTCGACAAAGTACAGCATCCCTTTATGTTCAAAACTCTAGAAAAACTAGGGATAACAGGAACATACCTCAATATTGTAAAAGCAATCTATGCTAAGCCTCAGCTAGCATCATTCTGAATGGAGAAAAATTGAAGGCATTCCCTCTAAAATCTGGAACAAGACAGGGATGCCCTCTCTCTCCACTTCTGTTCAACATAGTTCTCGAAACACTGGCCAGAGCAATTAGACAGATGAAAGAAATTAAAGGCATAAAAATAGGAAAAGAAGAACTTAAATTATCACTATTTGCAGATGATATGATTCTATACCTAGCAGACCCAAAAGGCTCTACAAAGAAACTATTAGAGCTAATAAATGAATTCAGCAAAGTGGCAGGATATAAAATCAACACCCATAAATCAAAGGCATTCCTGTATATCAGCGACAAATCCTCTGAAATGGAAATGAGGACAACCACTCCATTCACAATATCTTCAAAAAAAATAAAATACTTGGGAATCAACCTAACAAAAGAGGTAAAAGACTTATACAATGAAAACTACAGAACCCTAAAGAGAGAAATAGAAGAAGATCTTAGAAGATGGAAAAATATACCCTGTTCATGGATAGGCAGAACTAACATCATCAAAATGGCGATATTACCAAAAGTTCTCTATAGGTTTAATGCAATGCCAATCAAAATCCCAAAGGCATTTCTTGTAGAAATAGAGAAAGCAATCATGAAATTCATATGGAAAAATGAAAGACCCAGAATAGCAAAAACAATGCTAAGCAGGAAGTGTGAATCAGGCGATATAGCGATACCAGACTTCAAACTATACTACAGAGCAATAGTAACAAAAACAGCATGGTACTGGTACCAAAACAGGCGGGTGGACCAATGGTACAGAATAGAGGACACAGAAACCAATCCACAAAACTACAACTATCTTATATTTGATAAAGGGGCTAAAAGCATGCAATGGAGGAAGGATAGCATCTTCAACAAATGGTGCTGGGAAAACTGGAAATCCATATGCAACAAAATGAAACTGAATCCCTTTCTCTTGCCATGCACAAAAGTGAATTCAAAATGGATCAAGGAGCTTGATATCAAATCAGAGACACGCCGTCTGATAGAAGAAAAAGTTGGCTACGATCTACATACTGTGGGGTCGGGCTCCAAATTACTCAATAGGACACCCATAGCACAAAAGTTAATAACTAGAATCAACAAATGGGACTTACTCAAACTAAAAAGTTTTTTCTCAGCAAAAGAAACAATAAGAGAGGTAAATAGGGAGCCTACACCCTGGGAACAAATCTTTACTCCTCACACTTCAGATAGAGCCCTAATATCCAGAGTATACAAAGAACTCAAAAAATTAGACAATAAGAGAACAAACAACCCAATCAACAAATGGGCCAAGGACCTGAACAGACACTTCTCAGAGGAGGACATACAGTCAATCAACAAGTACATGAAAAAATGCTCACCATCTCTAGCTGTCAGAGAAATGCAAATCAAAACCACCCTAAGATACCATCTCACTCCAGTAAGATTGGCAGCCATTAGGAAGTCAAACAACAACAAGTGCTGGCGAGGATGTGGGGAAAAGGGTACACTTGTACATTGCTGGTGGGACTGCAGATTGGTGCAGCCAATTTGGAAAGCAGTATGGAGATTTCTTGGAAAGCTGGGAATGGAGCCACCATTTGATCCAGCTATTCCCCTTCTCCGGTCTATTCCCTAAAGACCTAAAAAGAGCATGCTACAGGGACACTGCTACATCGATGTTCATAGCAGCACAGTTCACAATAGCAAGACTGTGGAACCAACCTAGATGCCCTTCAATAGACGAATGGATAAAAAAAAATGTGGCATTTATACACAATGGAGTATTACTCTGCATTAAAAAATGACAAAATCATAGAATTTGCAGGGAAATGGACGGCATTAGAGCAGATTATGCTAAGTGAAGCTAGCCAATCCCTAAAAAACAAATGCCAAATGTCTTCTTTGATATAAGGAGAGTAACTAAGATCAGAGTAGGGACGAAGAGCAGGAGAAGAAGATTAACATTTAACAGGGATGAGAGGTGGGAGGGAAAGGGAGAGAGAAGGGAAATTGCATGGAAATGGAAGGAGACCCTCAGGGTTATACAGTGGAAGGGGTAGAGAGAGAGGAGGGGAGGGGAGGGGAGAGGTGGGAAGGGGGGAGGGTGGAGGATGGGAAAGGCAGCGGAGCACAACAGACACTAGTATGGCAATATGTAAATCAATGGATGTGTAACTGATGTGATTCTGCAATCTGTGTATGGGGTGAAGGTGGGAGTTCATAACCCACTAGAATCAAAGTGTGGAATATGATATGTCAAGAAATTTGTAATGTTTTGAACAACCAACAATAAAAAATTAAAAAAAAAAACAAAGTTCCAATATTTTTTAATTATCAGAAAAAAAATCTTTTTTTAAAAAGAAAAAGACAAAAATACTCTGTGCAAAAGTTCATAACAACATCTGACAATGAAAATAGAAGGAATGGGAAGAGCTTAGAAGTCGATTTATTCAATTTTTTATATTATAGACAAAGAAATTGAGGTCCTCAGTTAAAGTAACAGGTAAAGTTGAGGTTGAAAATTAGATCTTAGAATCCTAGTCCCATTTTCTTTCTTTGCAATACAATCTCTTTCAAGAAGATGATATCTCCATGGTCATTGGCTTAAATTTTAATTTTGGGGTGGACAAAGTTGCATCTCCAACTCCCATAACATACCGTGTCAGAAAACACCCAAGCTTTGTCTTTGAGGATTATTCCCTCATGTCTGAACCTGGCCCTCTGGAGGAGTTGTCAGAAGTAGATGCTGATATCTAATTGGTCTGGAGTATAACATGGGTATTGTGGTTTTAAGAACTCTCCATGTGATTTTAATGTGTTAATAAGCCTGTTTCTCAGGCTGTGTGGTACCTGGAACCTTAGGTGGAAGCTCGATATCATCTCAGAGTCAGATGTGATTCAGATGTGGGCTTTAATGAACTTCTCAGGACAGCCTAAGATGCAGCCCTTTGCTCTTGGTCTACTGCCTGTGTGGACCTGCAGAGGTCTTATAGGGTAATTTCTGCTGCCCGGGAAATAGCCTTTCTCTGCATTGACTTTCAATGACCTTCCAGCCGTGATTCCCTCCTGGCCTTCACCTGCAGCTGTCTGCCTGCCTGTTCTCACCGGCTGGCTCTGCAGAAATCTCACACCATCTGTGCTGGGTTGTCTGGACCAAAAGGTTTGGACATAGGGTGGACTTTCCTGGGGAGTCAAATGCCAGCTAGGCTGCCCTGGCTCAGAGCAAAGATTTTCTAGCTAGCTCTTCCTCTGTGCAGCAACTTTTCACATTATACCTTAAAAGAGGTTCAGAGTTACCAGATGAGTCCTCTCAGCTTATCTGCCTTTCTCTCTTTCCTTCCACACACCAAAATAAATAAAAAAGAAAGTCCAAGAAAAAAAAAAAAAACAAAGTAGCATATTTGCATACCAGTGGAGGGCATGCAAATCTCATTTAAAGAACATAATTATGCTATTTTACCCTCATTTCACTAACCATTTTATTGACTGTAATAAGAACTACTCCAGGACCAAAGACTTAAAATGCTAACAAATTAAAACCATCCCTGATGTGGAGAGCCCTTCTAATCTGAAGCATTCCTCCTGATTCTGTTTTCAAGTTCTATAAACACCATATGTCGGGTGGACAATATTGGGGCATTCTGGCTTAAACTATGGTCTGTTTTTCTTTCTTTCTTTTTCTTTTTTATTCCCCTGAGACTGACCTAATTGATTCAAAAGACAAAAGACCAAGGACATTACAAGAGAAACAGGAACCGAATACTAACAGTTCATGTGCATATGGAATTACTTATTTTATCATCAAAAAATATTCACACAGTGAATGGCCAAAGGGATTCTTTTACCTTGTGATAGTTCCATTAATGTAAAGATCCCTGTACTGCATTTCTAGCCTGGAAAGACATATGGTAAATTAAAATACATAAAAATGTTCTTTGACTTTAGCCAAATAACAATTACAAGTGGGCAAAGAATTAGTTTTGATGCGGAAAAATTTAGGCAAAATTTATAGACACCCAATTTCACATGATTATTGATTCTTTCTTTCTGGAAATTAGGTCACCTTTTGTGGCTGAGGAATTCCTATAAGAGTAAAGTTTCTTTAAGAAATTGATTTCTACCCAAAACTAGTTCCCTGTCACTTTGTGCACCTCTCCTTCCTCCCCCTTATTCACACCACTTCAATTCCTCCATTTACGCACATATATACATCCCTTCTAGGTAACAGACCTATAAATGTCCTCAGGTGATGAGTGGGAAAGGCTAACATTTGTGCAAGATGCTCATCATGATGATGCATCTGAATCTGAGAGTTCAAGGGCTTAATATGCCACAATTCAAAGAAATGTATTGTCGACCATATGCATTTTAAAAAAGAATACATATTACTGACAGTGAACATCTGCGTTATTAAACTGATAACACACAATACAACATTGTCTGTTCTCAAGACTGGTGTACCTGGCTGTACCTCAAACCCCACCCAACTTAAAGACAATAGGTTGTGAGTTGTAATATTCAGTAAGATTCATCCTCTAGTAAAATCACCTTTGTCAAGTGCTGAGGCACACCTGACTGTTCCTCAGCAGCAGAGACCACACCTGTGGATCCCATGAATAAAGATGAAAGTCTAGGTAAGATCTCTTAAAAGCAGTTCAGGCAAGACTCCTTTATAATACCACTCAGGAAAATGCATGTTCCTACAACACAATGGCTCTTATCTTGCAGGTAAATGAACACTGCCCTGTGGGGACACTGCTAGGTGGATGGGTCAGTATACAAACATAGACCAATGCCTACCACCAAAGCAACTGCAGCCCCTCCTTTCCTCTGGGATCAGGGCAACATTTCCAGCTCACATAATTATTGTGTCACAACAAGAAAACACAATAAATACTGTGGACAGTATTTCTACTTATGTTTGGCATTGTGTCAGAAATGGACCTATGCAAGTGTATCCATTTTCAAGCACCAGAGGATAGTTGAAAATATTGTTAAATACTTAGAATTTCAGTATGACTAGGTGCATTTAAAAGGCAAGCTGTCTTTTGTTCAATATACATTTGATCTGAAGAAGCAAAAGTTAGAATATATTTTCCCTAGAGTCTATAAAAATCACATATCTTACAATAGATCGTAAATTTACCCAGGCCTTTTCAGATATTGAACTGAATATATCAAATATAAAATATGTACACATATCTTTAACCTGCACATGTTTTATCGTGGTCCCTGTGGAATTTCTGTTCTCATTATATAATGGCTGTAAATGCTTTGAGAGGCAGTGAGAGAAGAAACATTCCTTCAATATCTCCAAATGATAAAAGGTATATCTTTTGTTCAATGAGAACTATAGTCAAAATAACCATTTAAAGGGTACATTAAAAGAAAGCACAGAGCAAAGTACAATTGAATAAAACCAGACTCGGAGCCTCTTTGCCAGAGAGAGTCCAGACATAGCACAGATGGATCCAGAAAGAGGACAGCACCATTAGGCTTTTTAAATTAGGCACACAATCTTTGATAGAGGATGGTGGTGGTGGTGGTGGTGGTGTGTGTAGGGGGTTCTTGGCTGCTGTCCATATTGGAAGTCTTTATCAGGGAATGAGAGGAGTTTCCTTTTGATAATATCCTCTTGAATGGAGTTAATCCCTTTAATTTTTGATTCTGTTTTCTCTTGCCAGCTACTAGTGTGTATATCAATTTTCAGGTTCTTAATGTCTATGTAAATTCAACTATAATCCCTGGGTGTGGGTGTGAGCATTTCATTTCATTATTCTAAAATATTTTACCATTATTCAGACTTGAAAGTCTAAGTGGAGGTTTTATATTTCTCTGGATTATATCACAATCACGAATTTTTGTTTAGAAAATTCTCAGGTTTGTGAAAGGGTCAGGGTGAGAGAAAAGAAATCCATATTTTTATGGTTTCTAGTGATTCTCTGGCAGACAGTAGAAGAAATCCAGATGTTTCTTCTGGTCAAAGAACAGGAAAGACTTCCCTGAAAAACTAGAGACACTTCACCCATCAGGTATCCTGGAATAGTGGGGAGACTATTAAATGGAGGATAAAAAATTGTGAAATTTAACCCCGTGACAAATGTAAGTTGCTGGATTTTAACTCTTAAATCAAAAGACTGGGGAATTTCTATGGGCCTTTTCCAGTTCAAAAAACCTAAACTCTATATGTGTTGCTATTATTAGCTATTATTCTTACTGTATATTTATATCTGTACATGGGACAAAAATATTTGAGGTCATGGCTTAAAGGGACACATAATCCACAACAAGATACAATACATAAATGTATTGAAAGAGAGTAAATTAGCTAATTAAAATAACAATGAATGTCGTGTCATTGATATCAATATTGAGGTGGTCTGAAGTATTATGTACATTATTGACTACACAAGATTTTATTTAGAAAAGTTCTAGGTCCACTTGAACTTTTATGCTCATGTGCAGGTCCCAACTATAATTCTATGGATTACAAACCCGCAACTCTATTTTGGAGGATTTTCAAATAAAGCATTGCCAATTGCCTGTGGTTGCTATAAAATAGTTTCAGTAAAGTATACATGGGTTAACTAATTCAAGTCAATTTAGCTCCTTTATAAAAATCAGATATAAATTAGTGTGAGAAATACAAATCTAGATGGTAATAGAACAATTTGATTTCATGTGGAGAATTGTCAAATGCTACTTGTCAAAAAGGATTATTTTGACTTTAGAATAATTGATTTTTACTCATTCCTTTTAAATGAAAATCACATGGTAACTCAGATATTTTATGTAAAAAAAATATTTACCCTAAGTTATGTGGAAGAGTCACCATCTAAGCTGTGTGATCTGACTTGTAGGAGCAATGAAGGGTACACTTGTCCAGTTGATAAGTTTTATCTAAAAAGTATAGAATAGGTTAGTTTTTTTCAGCTATCTATATTTTGAATCAGAGGGCTATAATTCCTGATTTTTAAGAACTGTCCTCAAATCATTAAGTTACAAGCAAATAAAAATGGCCAAAATCCCACCTCCATTTTATGTACTTCAAATTTGATAGATAGTTAATGCATTAATAACAGTGAAACTAGGTGAATTCATATACAACCTGTTTCTATCCATAAAGTCAAAGTTTGTCTAGCTTTCAATAACAGTCCTTAGTCTTCTGCTGCAGCTCCAAATTTCCAAAGAATGATAGAATGTGTAACAATCATCAAGTGTAGAAGAGCCCATCTGCTTCTTTTGTGGAATATTGGTCAAAATTATAATTTTTCAAAAAAGAAACTGACATTTGATTTGGAAAATGTATTTAACAAACCAATAGATTCATGATGAAATTATAGGATTTTCTTCTTTTAGAAAAAGTGCCTCCTCTTTGGGTACCTCCAAGGTATAAGAAGGAGTTACACCTGTAAAGTTAGCAAGGGACATGAAGAGTCAGTGATTGAGATCCACCCAAAATAATCAACTTAATAAAGCTCTACTAGCAGAAAGACAGGAATTCTATACAACTCGGTCTTATCTTTCTAGGAAGAACGGCCTTTCTAGATGCCAATTGGGATTGGCATTTCAATCACTTTATTCACTGTTCACCAAATTTATACCAAATTTAAACCATATCTTAGTATCTGACCTCAATCCATTTCTAATTTCCCAATTTATGACTTACTGTTAGGATCATTACATTTAAATTTTATATGTGCTATAAAGAACTTACAGTGTAATGTAAGATATAAGCACCTAGGGGCTATTTCCAAAATCTATCTCCTATATAATTTCTACTAAAAGAAGTGTTATTTTAAATTCTTGGTGATTTTCTCAAATAAAAGACCAGGAGAATGAGACCCACAATTAACAAAGCTCACAGTATATGTGCCAGTTTTAGTTTGACAATAACGTATTGACATACATTATTACATGGTGAGGCTTTATTTACTAAAGTATAAATGATAAATTTCAAAAAGTTTCAAGTCTTAGAAGGTCATTAATAGAGCTTAAATTTTTTTCAGTTCATTCCATTTTTTTCAAAAATTTACCAGTGAAGTCTAGGAACAAAAAAGTATGGAATATCCTCTCAGGAATTAATGAAGGAATCACTACTGTGTTTAATATGGTCTTGAATAATCATCCTAAATGTTTGGGTAAGCAAGGAAAATAATCATTATGTATTAAGTCTTCCAGGAATTGACATGAAAATTATCAAATTTGTTCTGTATTTCACCACTTAGGACCTTTGTATAGAATATTTTACATATATCATCACATTTGATTCTTATGGCGATTACTTGTATATGCACATTTTATAGATGAGGAAACTAGGGATAGAAGACTAAGAAGAATGCAAACCAAATTTAGAACATATGTCTGACACCATTTATTTGAGAGAAAAAAAATGTATCTTCTTGCTCATTCCTGTGGGCACTTTAGAGAAAGAGTTGGGTTAAGAGAAATCCCAAAGGTCACCCCACCCCTTGGCACACAAAGCCAATGAAGGCCTTGAGAGGAATTTTTCCTGTTTCAGTCATCACCCACCATTGCCCTCTCCCTAGTGAGCACTACAGTTGAGAATCAAGGGGAGAAAAGTCCAGCCATACCCAGGTACACCCAGCTAGAGGGTTCTGACTTTTGCTCCTGGGTAGACATACCCAGAGCAAAGAGGAACACCACACTTCCTGCTGTTACTAAAGCTATGCTGTTCTCATTGCTGGCTGCCCCTGGATTTTGAACAAGCACTGCTGACAGGACTGGGTGAGATAGGAACAGAGTATGTGCTTTTGTCCCTTGTACCTCCTATTCCCATGAAGCACCTGGATCTATTCTACTATTTGGTTGGAAGATAAGTCCTCTAGCCCTCACCACTACTTCTACAGTAATATCAATAAGTAACAGAGTCAATATCAACAATGCCTGAGGAAATGCCCATCACTGGATAGGGGTCACCACTTCCCTTGTAGGAGCAGCCACACAGTTTGCACCTCACACCCACCTGAACTGCTAGAGTGTCCCCACTCTTGCACAATCAGCAGAGACTACAGGTCTCCCTGACACTGTTATAGTATTCACTGTGCCCAAAGTCACTAATCATAGCCAAAGAAGCTACAAGGAGCTAGTACTATGGTACAAAGATGGAAATAAAGCCAACATTGCATAAAACTGACACTGTAAGACACACCTTTAGGAGAAAGTCACTTCCTAAGAAGTCTCTCCCATAAAAGGGGAGAGAGAGAGCTGATAAACCAGTTGTGCAAATCTCAATGTAGAAACACAAGAAATATGAAAAAAAAACATGAAAATATGATACCTCCAAAGGATAACTCTAAATAGATTATGAAGTTACTAAATGGATGAAATGCTGGATAGAAAATCCAAAAGAATGATTTTTAAAAAGTTCAATGAGATCCAAGAAAATACAATTAAATGAATTTAGAAATAAAAAAATGAAGGACATGAATAAGAAATTCTGCAAAGAGATAAATGTTTTCAAAAAGAAGCAAGCGAAAATCTTGGAAATAAAGAAATCTATAGATCAAATAAAAATTCAGTTTAAAACCTCAACAGATTAGATGAAGATGAAGAAAGAACATCAGAGCTTAAAAACTGGTCCTTTGAAATATCAATTTCAAAACCCAATAAAGAAAAAAGAATAAGAAGGAAGAGAGCATCCAAGATATTTGGGACACAGTTAAATGATTGAACATCTTCATCATTGGGAAATTCAAAGCAAGGAAATGAAGGTTAAGGACACAAAAATCCTATTCAATGAAATAATGGTAGAAAACTTTCATATTCTTGGGAAAGATATAGGAGGCTTACAGAGCACTGATTAGAGATGACCAGAAAAGATCTTCACTGTGACAAATCATAATCAAACTGTCAAATATAGAGAACAAAGAGAGTTTTAATCTCCGAAAGGGAAAAAAGCACCATGTCATATTTAAGGGAACCCCATAGACTAATAGCAGATTTTTCATCAGAAAGCCCATAGGCCAGAAGGAATGGAATGATTTATTCCAAGTCCTGAAAGAAAATAACTGCCAACCAAAATTACTATAACCAGCAAAGCTATCCTTCAGAAATGAAGAAAAAATAAAGGCATTTCAATATAAGCAAAAGCTGAGGGAATTCATGTCCATCAGAACAGCCTCACGAAAGAAGCTTAATGGAGTCCTACATCCACAAAAGAAAGATAACCACCGTAGTGATAGCATGTAAAAGTATAAATCCCACCAGAAGAGTAGATGCATAAAGAGAAATGGAAAAGAACCAAATATCATCGATTCAGTAAGCCACCAAACCACAAAGATGAATGAGAGGAAGAAAGAATATCTAAAACAACTAGAAGAAAATAAAAAATAAATAAACAACTAGAAGAAAATAAAAAAATAAATAAAACAACAGGCACAAAGTCCATATGTTTAAATAATAGCCTTGAATAAAAATGGAATTAGTTGTTTAATTTAAAAATACAGACTGGCTGAGTGGATTTTTAAAAAAAGAATATTCTGCCAACAAAAAAACTCATTTTACTAGCAAAGACATGCACCGACTAAAAGTCAAAGTTTTCAAAATGATATTTCAAGCAAATATAATCCTAAAGCAAGCAATAGTAGCCATATTTATATCTGACAAAATAAGACAAAAATAAGAAGATATTAACAAGGTCACTATATAATGATCAAGGAATCAATTCACAAAAATATAGCAACTATAAATCCATATGAACTTAAGGTCATAGTACCCAATTTTATAAAACAAACACTATTAGGCCTAAATGGAAAGATAGGCTCCAATAGAATAATAATGGGGGATTTCACTACCCTACTCTCCATAATGAACCAATCATCCAGACCAAAAATTCCACAAACATCAGAGTTAAACCATACCATAAATCAAATGGTCTGAACAGATATTTATAGACCATTCTACCTAACAGCTGCAAAATTCAAATTCTAAATGCATGGAACTTTCTCTAGGGTAGACCATGGTGACACCAAATCTTAACAAGTTCAAAATAATTGAAATCATATCTTGTATATTTCTGGATTATAATGAAATGAAACTAGGAGTCAATGACAAAAGAAACTTTAGAAATTACACAAATACATGGAGACTGATCATCATAATTTTGAACAAATAGTTACTAAGGCAGTCAGAAGGAAAAAGGAAACACAATATATCAAAAACTTGTGGGATACAGCAAAGGTTGTACTAGGAAGGAAATTTATAGCAATGAGACTGACATTAAAAAAATGAAAATTTCAAATAAATAACCTAACAAGGCTCTGAAAATCAAGAGCAAACCAAATTCCAAACCGTTAGAAATAAAATAATAAAGATCAAAGCAGAAAGAAATGAAATAGAGCCTAAAAATAAAGAAGTTAATAAAATGAAGAGTTGGTTCATCAAAAAGTTAACGAAATTGACAGATATTTAGCTAAAATAACTAAGAAAAAGAAAAAAAAAGATTAACCAAGAAAAAGAGAGACATGATCCAAAATAAAGTTAGAGATTAAAAGTAGACATTACAACTGATATCATAGAAATTATTTGTATAATCAAGAATTATTTTGAAAAAATATTGCTAAACATTGGAAAATCTAGAAGAAATGTGCGAATTTCTGGACAATATGATCTCCCAAAATTGATGCAAGAGGATATGAAAAGCCTGAATAGACTAAAGATATGAAATCAGATTGAATCAGTAACAAAAACTTTTCCAACAAATAAAAGTTCAAGACCAGATGGTTTCAGTGATAAATTTTACCAAAATTTTGCAAGACTAACACCAATGCTTCTCAAACTGTGCCATAGATTTGAAAGAGAGGGAACACTTCCAAACTCATTCTGTGTGGCTAACATTTTTTTTTTATCAAAACACAATAAAAGGAGAGAACTATAGATCAATATCCCTTATAAACATGGATGTAAAAATCCTCAACAAAGAACTAATAAATAGAATTGAACTACACATCAAAAAGATCATACACCATGATCAAGTGGGTTTTGTTCCAGGGATTGTTCAACATATGCAAATCAATAAACATCATGTAACACAAACAGAATGAAGGATAAAAGTCATATGATCATCTCAATAGATGCAGAAAAAGCTTTGGTAAAATAGAGCACCTCTTCATGAGAAAAATACTGAATGAATTAGGCATAGAAGGAACATGTCTCAACATAATAAAGGCTGTATATGACAAATAAACAGCTAACCTTATACTGTGTGTGGGAAAACTGAAAGCATTTCCTTTAAGATTTGTGTAATGGTTTAGATATGAGATGTCTCCCAAAGCTCGAGTGTTAATGCAGGAATAGTCAGAGGTAAAAAAAGATTATTTGTGAGAACTGTAACTAACCAGTCCATCCTAATTTTGATGGACTAATTGGGTGGTGGTAACTGTGAGCAGGTGGGGCATGGCTAGAGGCAATGGGTCACCCGGTGGTGCTTGCTCTGGAAGGGTTCATTTTCCCTGGTTGCCATGAACAGATCAGTAGTCCTCCACAGACCTTCCACCATGACACTCAGCCTCATCTTGGGCCCAGAGCAATGGAATCGGCTGACCATGGACTGAACCTCTGAAAACATGAACCAAAATATACTTTTCCTCCTTTAAATTGTTCATGTGGGTATTTTGGTCATAGTGATGCAAAGCTGATTAACATAGTCAGGAACAAGAGAAGGGTGTCCTCTTACTGTTCTTATATAATATAATACTAGAAGTTTTAACCAGAGCAGTTATGCAAAGCAAAGAACTAAGAGGCATACAAATAGGAAGGAAGGAATTCAAATTATCTGTTTGTAGATGATATGATTTCATTCATGGATAAACCTAAAGACTCCACCAAAGGTGTTGTAGAACTGATGGACTCATTCAGGAAAGTAGCAGGAAGGATACAACCTACAAAAATAAGTAGCTTTCTATATACCAATAATGAATTTTCTATGAGTTAATAAAAGCAATCCAATTCACAACACACACACACACACACACACACACACCTAGGAACAAGCTAAGAAAGTGAAATACTTTCAATGAAAATTGAAAATGCTAATGAAAGAAAATTGAGAAGGCACTAAAAGATGGAAAGACCTCCTGTGTTTGTACATTGAAAGAATTGTTAAAATGCCTACACTATCCAAAGGGATCTACAGATTCAATGAAATCCTCCATCAAAATCCCAAAGGAATTCTTTTCAGGACTGGACAAAACAATCCAAAATTTCATAGAAAAGCACAAAAGACTGAATAGACAAATTAATCTTAAGCAAAATGAGCAAAGTGAAGGTGTCACAATACCCGTAGAATTCAAGAAATTCTACACAGCCATAGTAACCAACACAGCAGGGATAAAATTATTGGCATAAAAAGAAACTCAAAATGGTTCAAGAACCTCAATATAAGATCTGAAATCCATAGAGGAAAATGTAGGCAAAAACATTTAAGGTATTGGTACTGACATAGATTTCCTGAATGGGACCACACAAACAAACATTGACAAACAAGATTGCATCAAACTAAAAAGCTTCTGCACAGCAAAGGAAACAATCAACAATTGAATAGACAAACTGCAGAGGAAGGGAAAATGCCAGCTATTCATTTGGCAGAGGGTTAATATCCAAAGTACATAATGAACTCAAAAAGCTTAAGTAATCCAATTAAAAATGGGCAAGTGACCTGAATAAATGCTTCTCGAAAGAAAGAAATAAAAATGGTCAATAAATGTATAAAAATGCTCAGTATCATGAGCTCTCAAGGAAATGCAAATCAAAACTAGAATTAAATACTATCTCACCTCAGTTAGAAAGGCTATTATTAAAAGCAACAACAACAAAAGTCACAAATGCTGGTGTAGATAAAGCAGAAATGCTTATCCACTATTGGTGAAAATACCAATTAACACAGCCACTATGAAGAAGAGTATGTAGGTTGCTCAAAAGCTAAAAACAGAACTACCATATGATCTAGCTATCTCCCTCCTTGGTATACAGCTGAGGGAAATGAAGTCAGCATATAAAAGAGGTACCTGGATGCTCATTTTCATTGTGGCATTATTCATAATAGCTAAGATGTGGAATCAGCCTAGGCATCCCTCAACAGAGGAATGGATAAAGAAATTACAGTATATGTACAGAACACCATAAAGAAAAATTAAATCCTGGCATTTGTAGCAAAATGGATGGAACTAGAGGACATCACTTTAAGCAAAATAAGTCATACACAAAAGATAGGTAATGCATGTTCTCAATGTGGAAACTAAAATGAGTGGAAATGAATGTAGAGTAGTGATTACTAGGGATTGAGGATAGTGATAGGGGAGAGGAGGGTAAAAGGGTGGAAGAAGGATGTTTGGGAATGATCAATGCATGTACAGAAATATCACACCGAATCTCATCAATATGTAGAGTTAATTTATGTTAAAATTGTTTAATTATATTTTCATTAAAACTTAATGTTCAAGCTTTTATGGCTTCTATAGCATATAGTTTGTTAAAATCTACTAGTAAATAATGTAAAGAAAGTAGATTCAACTATACATATTTGAAGAATAAATATTTAATTTAAATTGCATATGCTATCTCCCTTGCGTTAATGAATGGCATGGGTTTTCTTTTGGTTGAAATATTTCCCTACTCTGTTTCCTGTGATAATTTTACAAAAAATATCCAAGTGCCATGCAGACAAGAACAAGTTTCATATTTCCTGTGGTACTGCTTGATCTCTGATTTCATAATTTATGTCCATTTTCATAAGCAGCATTTTCCTTGAACTTGCTCTCCAAGGGAGTTGTAATTATTATGAGTTTTCAATGAATTGATATTCATCCAAATGTGATGTTTCAGAAAAGATTGCTTTGTATTAAAAATGCTGGGATTTGTCAATCCTTTGCTTTTTAGCAACTGTTTGGCAAAGCTCTCACATTCCCAGTCTCCACAGTCTCGGGAGATCAATGTGTCTCGCACATGATTTGTCTTTAGGGATGTAAGAGTCTGACTTTCAGCAAGCCAAACCCCAATTGAGGGTGATGCCTGTAAAGTATGTGTCAGAAGACCCTTCAAGAAAAGAAAAATGAAACAGATAAAAATCTCTAATACATCTGGGAGAAGATAGACTACCATATTTTCCATATGGTGAGTGAAAGAAAGAATTATATTATTCATGTATTTCACAGATTTTATATGCTCAATACTTCTAGAGATTATTACTAAATGGTTCTATATCAAATAGTTGGAAATCACCAAAGCTACACATGTCAATTGATCACAGATGCCACTCTCAGAATATCCTGGTAGAGTACAAAGATAACCACATGGATTATCTCTAAAAAGCACTCAGCATTTTGTCAATGACCAGAGAGTGAGTCAAAAGAAGTATGTTTGGTGATGTTATAAACTTTCTCCACTAGAAAAGCTGCCATTATTTCTACAACTCAGAAAATCTTAAACCACAAAGAACCAATATTTAAACAGTCTTTTCCAAGACTTCTCAGTGCCTCACGGCCAAGTACACGTATTTTCTCAGTTGTCTGCCCACTTCATTCTCTAGTGGCCTTGATGGTTTAGTCATTCTATGATTCTCCTTTCATGGTCAGAACATGAGGCCCTCTCTGTCTTCCCTTCACTTCCTTTTATAAACCTTTAATTATGGGTCAAGATACTCATCTTTATTTATTTATTTTTTTATTCCAGTGTTGCTGGTTATGCTGGAAAAATCCAAATCAGTCAAAGGACTCACCTTTTGGAACCTCCAACCTAAAAACATGAAAATACCCTGAACATCTTGTCTTCACCTTGCTACCTGAGTGTTCTCCTAGACTCTCATGTCATGTCAATAAACAATACACTGCCCAACTAGTTTACCAAACCTTGTACAACACATGTACACATTCAGTGAGTCTTGTTGACTTAACATTTTAATAGCAATATTTTAATTTGTAGATTTTACTTTCTTTTAGGATTCCTACTGCCCACAGCTTAGGACAATCCATTATTATTTCATGTTTGGATTGTGCAAACCTATCCCCTCTGGACAACTGTTCTTTAATACCACCTTCTTCCAATTTGTACTTCTTACTGACAGAGACCCTTTATCTAAAATTACAATGTATTATGGCATCCTGCTCTTTAATATTTCCATTGATTTTCTACCATAAACAGGAAAGGAATATGTTCCTCAATGTGACTCTCAAGGTCTCTATTACCACTTGCTTACATTTCTAGATCTACCTTCTATTAAACTATCGTTTCTCTGAATATAATGCATTTTCTTCCTTTGCTTGAAGTGCCTTTATCAATCTTCTTCACCCATAAATCTGTATGTCCTCTATGCCACTCTAACCAGAGTCCTGACTGATTCCTCTTTCCTTACTCTGGGGTTCCTATTTCTCCTGAGCCCTACCTTAGGACCACAGCACAGTATCATTTGTGTCAAAACTTTATCTTTTTATCTTAAGGTTATATGCTTTATTGAGGGAAATAGTAAAGTCCAACCTTTATATTTCCAGAACCTACCTAAGACTATGCTGTATACTCAAAAATATTTATTAAACAAAAAAATGAAGAACTTACTTAAAGAGTGAATGCATGACCAATAAATGTTCACCAAGGATGCATACAGGTCTTTCTCTTGGAAAAAAGGCAAAGATTAAAACTAAGAATGGAACAATATTTAGTTAAGAGTAGTACCCTAAGTGCTAGGGATGTAAAGACAAGATACTGTCATGTTTCAGAACTAATAGACTTGGGAGCCAGATCTAAAGGATTCCAATCATAGCTCTCTCTGGTTTACTTTTCCTCATCTGTTAAATGAGACCAAGATTAGTACACAACTCTTTGTTCTTGTGAAAGTTAAATGAGGTCACATATGTTATATGCCTAAACTGTGCCTGGCACCTACCAAGTTCTCCATCCAGGTTGGATGGTATCTTGTACTTTTTCTCAACATCTCAGTCCTTTAATGGAGATAAGAGACTCTTGAAGGATTTACCTAAAATCTAAAAAGAAAACAAAAATTCCAAGGTGACATTTTCTGGAAAACCTCAGAAAAATGTTCCGTGAGGGCATGGAAAAAAATTTAAAAAACAACCAAGCTGAAGTTATGTCGGATGGTTCAGTTAGTGGTTGAGCCTCTTGTATCAATTAAGAGCACAAGTCAGCCACAAACTACTAATGGGAAGTGCTTAATGCCAAAAATGTGCACAGCCCTCACTGGTTATAACCAGATCCATACTTTCTTTCCACAAATGCTGTGCAGCCTTTTCTTGCTTGTGATGCAAGAATAAACCAAGAAATGATATCCAGGGACTTGGTTTCTGGTTCAAGCTATGTCACCAACAAGCTGTGTGACTTAGGTTAAATCCGCTATTCATTCCTTTTCTATAAAATAGAACATAGTTATTGATGTGACATGAATATTAAGACAGGAGGACTTTATGATCTTAGGCATTTGATTTAAGATAGTAATTCTATCTAGTCTTGTTTCATGCTTTTCTTCGTTTATCTTTCTAGAAGTTAAAAAAGAGATCTCTATGTGTCACCTATGTGCCTGCACTTGTTCTCTTGATGGTTACAAAGATCTTGGGGCAATTCTATATGGCTGGTACAGGCAATTCAAAATGCAAATATGACACCATAATTACTTTTAGTCTCCAAATGTTCATTGAGAACTTATTAACTGCCAGTCTCATTGATAGATATGGAAACTATAATGAAGAATAAGATAGGGACTAATTTAGGGCGAGTTCATATTTATTGCAGAAGCCCTGGCAGCTGAACTATGGGTTTTAAAAATAATAAGTCTTTAAAGAAGTTTATTTTCTCTTCCTTCAGAAAAAGGAAAAAAATGTAAATCAATGTTATGAAGGAGCATGCAGAACACAGACCAGTTAGCATATTTTAATAAGCTTCTTCACATATCAAAGTTCTGATTCTTGGTTGAGACATTTTGTCAGTACATGAACACTACAGGGTCTAAAAGAGCACACTGTCGGATATTTGGAGCACAGGTATGATAAACTAAGTGCTCTGCATTGAAGCAAATCAGAATCAATACAGATCTGATGAGATTAGCTCTGTGCACCAGTCAGTTGTGGCCACAGAGGCTTGTAAACCTGCTGACAGGAAGGAAGAGCATTTCACATGTGGCTTATCAAGAGGCCAGGTGTTTCCACATTCAATCAAGTTGGTTGGTGTCTTTCTGCAAAACATTACAGGGTTCTGAGAGAAAGCCATCGTCTTTCAGCTGCCATGGAATGAGTCTGAGATAAATTGCAAATAGAAAGATCACAATTTGCATGAAATACAGAAAGAGGAAACAAAAGATTTTTGTGACTTTTGAGGACTGCAGCTAATGCTCACAAACTCTGTGTCTGATAGCACAAGTGAAGCATCTCTAATTGAAAATCTAAAATCTAAAATTCTCCTGAATCCAAAACTTTCTGAAGGCAAATATGACACCATAAGTGGAAAATTCTACATCTGACTTTGTATACCAGGTCAATGTCAAAATGCAGGTGCATGAAAATATATAAAATTACTTTAGGCTACGTGTGTAAAGTATGTATGAAACATTCATGAGTTTCATGTTTAGTCTTGGGTCTCATCCCCAAGATAGTTCATTATGTATATGTAAATATTCAAAAATCTGAAAAATATCTAGAAGCTGAATGAGGGATACTCAACCTGAAGTCGGGTTGCCTGTGTAGACATTCTTCCAGGGGAGACTGTACACCTAGCCAACATGAATATTTGTGGCTGCTTCCTGCACATTTTTTACTTTAAATCATTAAATGTACTGGATGATCTTTGTAGAGGACTATAATATGAATTTACAGAAATATGTTTGTATCTTGACATTTTGGCCCTTCTAACTATGGACCAGGTTATTAAATCTCCTGAATGCTCATTTTCTTCATCTGGAGAGCAGAGATAAAATTCCTGTCTTAGTGATGTTATGAAAATTACATTAGTAATACATCCAAAACACTTTCCACGGTGACTAGCACATGGACAGTACTCAATGAATGGTAACTATTATGACATCATTATAGCTTTGGGTAATTTCCAAAAATCTCCTTATCCACAGGAGACCCTCTTTGGGGTTTGATGTCAGGCCAATAAATGTGTGTGTGAGTGTGTGTGTGTGTGTGTGTGTGTGAGAGAGAGAGAGAGAGAGAGAGAGAGAGATACCATGCAAATAAACAATAGAATTTATGTGACATCTCACCAATAAATAAGACTTTGTTTAGAAATGATGCCATTGACAATTGTTTCTGCTTGGCTTGTATAGATAGCATTGCTTGGTGAAATAGATCATTTAACTATGGGTCTGTGCTGTTCTGTAGGCCCCATGAACTCCAAGAGTCATAGACATTATGGGGACTCAAAAAAATGTAATCTCTTCTTTACTTATTCCTCAGTCAGCCTTCTGGATTTCTGGAGATACACACACACACACACACACATTTATATAAATTATCAGCATGAGGGTATAAGGTCAATGTCAGTGTTATATATATATATATATATATATATATATATATATATATATATGCTTATACCCTCATGCTGATAATTTCCACCCTAAATCTTTCACTAAAAAACATTTTTTAATGAATGTTAACCAAAGAAGGTTTCAAATATGAGGCAAGGTATAGTTTATTCTTTATTGGACATCTGTTGATTGTCACTTAGCCTGGTCCTTTTACATTCTAGCCAGGTGGATAATGAATTAACTACAGAAAATCTTCATTAAGACACTCCATAGAACACTAAGCAAGAATATAAGCTCTGGAGGAAATCATCAAGGAGTTGGCTTCTCCATTTCCTAGCTCTCGTATCTTTTTTTATTTTTATTTTTATTTTTTTGGTATCAGGGATTGAACTCAAGGGCACTCAACCACTGAGCCACATCCCCAGCCCTATTTTGTATTTCAGTTAGAGACAGGGTCTCAATGAGTTGCTTAGTGCCTCGTTTTGGCTGAAGGTGGCTTTGAATCCTCCTGTCTCAACTTCCTGAGTTGTTGGGATTATAGGTATGTGCCACCGTGCCCAGCTAGCTCTGGTATCTTGAGCAAGATACTTTGGTTTCTTATAAAATGAGGATGATAATAGTACTACTTTATAAAGAGCAGAAAGGTAATTCTAAGAAAAAGGGATAGAGAGTGTCAGAGAGAGGGGTGGTGGAGGAATTTTAATTACGGTGGTCAGGGAAGGCTTTGCTGAGCGGGTGACTACAGAGCAGAAGGAAGATGGAGGGAACAGAAGATAAAGGGTACTGGACAGAAGAACAGAGCAGATGCAAAGGCCCTGACAATATGACAGAGAAACAGTGATAATTCTGAGGTCAATTCAGATAGAGCATGGAGTCTACGAGGTCACTTTAGTGACTTTGAGTGTGAAAGACATTGGAGGTATTCAAGAATAGAATTGTCTCAAGTATCTCAACCAAAGATAAGTGGAGTCCTAATATCCTGTTCCTATGAATGTGATCTTATTTGGAAATGAGGTTTTTGCAGATGTCATAGAGTCATACTAGTAAGGTTATGCTAGTCTAGGATGGGCCCTAGTGCAAAGACTGATGTCTTTAGAAAAGGGAAATTTGGACATAAACATAGAGAGAACATGTGAAGATAAGGGCAAAGACTGAGGGAATGCAGCTGCAAGCTAACACATGCCAAGGATTGCTGGCAGCCATCAGAAGCCAGAAGGAGAAGGAAACATCTTCCTTAGAGCCTTCAGAGTGAGTGGTCCTGTGGACACCTCTGTTTCGAACTTCCAGCCTCCAGAACCACAGAACACTATATTTTTGTTTGAAGAGACACTCAGTTTATGGTAGTTTGCTACAGCAGCCTCAGGAAACTTAATACAGTAGGTTAAGAGTACAGAGCTTGCTCTGGGGCTTGTTTGAGAACAGATATTAGTAGAGGAAGAAAGTATTGAAGCCACTAAGGAGGTATTGCAACAGCACTACCCTTGGAGCAGAGTGGTAGTAGCTGCAGTGGTAAGAAAGGTTTAGATTCTGGATATTACTGGGAGGTGAAACCAGGGAGACATCCACGAGAACTCAAGCCTAGAATAATGGAATTGACTTACCTGAGATGGAAGACTTTGGTGGAGGTTTGGATCAAGAGCACAGTTTGGGGGATATTAAGTTTGTTTCATCAATTAGAAATCCAAATGGAAATGCTAAAGGGGCGACTAAATACATGGATCCAGAGTTCAGGATGGTGGTCTGGGTTAGAGGCATGTTTTAGTCTGCTTGAACTGCTATGCCAAAATTCCTTAGACTGAGTGGTTTATAAAAAAAAATGAATTTTTTTTCCTCAGAATTCTGGAGATTGGGAAGTTGGACATGAAGGCACGAAGAGATTGTGTGTCTGGTGGGTGCCAATTCTCTGGCTCATAGACACCTTTGCATTGGGTCCTCATGGCAGGAGAGATAAGGCGTCTTTCCTGATCTTCTACCATAAGGGCTCTAATCCCATCACACAGCCTTTACCCTCATGACTTAATCACTCCACAAAGGCCCATCTCTAGATACCATCATGTTCCTGATTAGGCTTCAACACATGAAATTTGGGTGTGCAAACATTCAGATTACAGCAAGGTACAAATGGGGGCATTGTCAGCAGACAGCTGGTAAAGAGGGACATGAAACTAAATTAGCTCACTAAGGGAATGACTACAGAGGTGAGGATGATGTTTATATATTACTTTACTACTCATCTATTTTTCTTCTTAGTTGTAGTGGTCTTGTAAGGTGAAGATATGTTTTTGCCACCTAGAACCCTCAACATTGCATTGTGCCAGAGCTAGTTTCTTCTCATCTTTGATGACCTCAGCCTGTTTCCATTTACTGGAGCAACTCAACAAATTTGTTGAAAAAAGGAACGGGTCTACATTTACAGGTAAGGAAACTATGAGCTAGCCAATATCACTGTCTAGATCGTTTGACCCTAAATAAAAGTGTTCTAAGTTATTCATGTGAGTTAGTCATTGGTCTGGGTGCCTATTCCTGTATAACAAATCACCCAAACCTTATTGGCTTTGGAAAAAAAAATGTTTTAATGTTCTCTGTCCTGTGGTTTGAAAGTCTGGATTCTGTTGGTCACTACTGCTTTGGAATCTCACATGAATTTGTGATTAGGTGGTGGCTGGAATTGGAATTATCCGAAGGCTTGATTGGGCTGAATGTCTGAGGTGTGTTTCTAATATTGGCAACCACCATCTACACAGATGGCAGAGCAGCAGTGATTCATATCCTGATTCACTAATTCCAGGAAAATGAAATCCCTTTGTCAAAAGATTCCAAAATAATCTGTCATTATGTTCACTCTAGCTGCTACAATATTTTCTAGCATGTCTCCTTGCTTCCAGTCTTTGTGCTCTAAAATCCATTTTCTATACAACAAACAGAACTACATCTTTAAAGGTGAATCATGTCACATCCCTCATACATGTGAAATGCTAGTGGTTTTCTACCATAATTGGACAAGAAAAATCTCAAAATCCTTACCATATTTACAAAGCTTGGGTCTTTGAGGTTCTTCTTTCCTTGATCTAACTCCTCTTGCTGTGAAAGTCTAAGCAGCTGTGTGTCGCAGGTTGCCAGGAGCTGCCACCCACACCGGTTCAGGAAAAAAAGGTCTAGCTATTCCCAGGCGACTTCTGGTACATCTAATCTTTCTGAGGCTGAGGTTTATCATTTCTATTTTTCTTTAGGATACCAAAGGAAAATGTGGCAATGGTCATTCTCTAACTCTACATAGTATTTATATTGATGTAGTCATTTTCTAGATCAATTAACATATTCATATTTCATGTAGGACCAATTGCTAGGGTGAAATGCTAAAATTAAATAAACTAAATGTATAAACAGTTCAAATAAAGAGGACTAACAGAGCTGCAGACTGCTTTACCCATCTCAGTACCTTCTGATCCCTTCCCAATACACATGGTCCACATACCTGTTTATGAGGAGGTTGTCTTTGCCAATCAAGTACATAATTTAATTACCTAATGAAGCTGTTTTAATCCTTGAAAAAAAGTTTAAAATTGCTGTAACCTTTGTTTCTGTAGTTAATACAGTGAGCTTCAATTGAAGCAAATCCTCTCTTTGGCAGTCCAAAGAGAGTTGAAACAAACATCTGTTTCCTGACCAATCCACTTTTTACAGAAACCAGGTAGTTTCTGTAATGTGCCAGGATCAGGCATACTAATCCAAATTTGTTGAAACTATTTACATTTCGTTAACTGTTCTCTCTTACCCACACTGTTCATGGCAAAATATATCCATGTCAAACATGGGAATAGTTATTTTGCAGTTTTCCTTCTGATTAAAAAAAAAATCTCTAGAATTGTGAACTCCCAGAGTCAGAAATTCTTTTTGTTATAGTGAAATATACCTACCTGGGAGATGTTAGAACAGAAAAGTTCTGTGATGTGACCAATTTCAAACTGTCCAGAGGAAAGACCACTAAAATTGATCAAAATCTCCCACTTCCCCTTTCTTCCTCCAGCCTATTTGTAGAAAAATTTCAGTGGTCTCTGTTAAGAGAAAATGCTTGGTCTTCTTCCCTGCCAACTTTTGATTTCCAGATGTGCTCAACGATGGTTTAACAAGGAAAATATATGTTTCATTGTGAATTCAGTCCATAAGGTCTTGCTACTTTGAAATGCAAAGTTGTAGGATGATTATCTCTGACCATTGGACTTTTAGAATGGATTATCCTGCTCTTCTTTTTTTTTTTAAAAAAAAATCTTTCTTTTTATCCTCCCTTAATCAAGTATAGTTCACACAAAGGAACTATGTGTTTTACATAGATACTCAGATTCTTGTTGACTTACACTTGTTCATATGAGTCTTCCAAACAAGAGAAACTGTAGAATTGAAAACAGTGATGTTGACAAATGGGGAATTTTTTTTTTTTATCCACTCAGGGCTGAGAACTGTTTATACCATTCTAGGGCTAAATGTTAAAAATTAACATTGATATAAACTGAGGTTTTCTTAGCAAGGGAGGACATTTAATAGTTGTTCAATCATAGTTGGTCTTCAAGGACAGGACCTCTTAGCTGGCAGACCAGGGCTCTTGAAAGTGTCTCCCCTGCCCTTCCTGACCATGGTACTATCACATGGAGAATCTTCTTTTCTCCTTGTGCTTTCTCAGAACCATTCCTGTTGCTTGAGTTATTTACTCAGTACTTCCTGTGTGTCAAGCAATGGTGTGCTAAAGCAGGCTGTATACAGTATTAGCCACTTCTACTGAGTCACTTTATAATCTGCCCTCTTCCTCTGGCCATGATCCCAGCAAGATGTACAGATTCCACCTTTCTTACCAGAATCTTCTCCCAGGCCTTCAAGTTGTACTGCTTGTTCCCTGACTTGGGGCTTCTCTGACTGGGATATTCCCATAACTACAAAGTAAAAGGGAAGTCAACGGCCATGAGTCTATTCTTGACCAAAGAAGATGGAGGATAATTACATCTCTTGGGAAGGCATCTTTGAGAGCATTTTGTAGATTCTTCAGACATCATCCATAGAGGTGGCTAACTTGGTATCATCTTCTAGTGTTTGCTTTCACTGTTTCTATTTCCTCAGAATCACTTTCCAAATATCCCACTTTCACTTCGGGCTCTGCTTATGGACACATTGTCTACTTTAAGATTCGCCAGAGCTGCAGTAGTAAGGCTGTGTTGTCTCCAGCCCTCTTATTATCCCACGAGTTCTCTGCTCTCATTCCACATGATCTTTTATCTGTTTAAGTAAATCAGAGTTTTGCTGTTGTTGTTGCTTTTAACCAAAAGATGTTTTACAAATAGATCATGTGTACTAACCCATCAAATAGTTTCCCATGAGGATAACGTTTTACCCCCTGGTTATCGGTTTAAATCCATACTTCAGTTTAAGTTTTGTCTGTGTAAAGATCATGTTATGTACTGTGTTATCAGCTTCCATATGACCCCTTAGGCTCTTACAACCCAGCCCAGGTGAGGCCAGTAAGAATGAGGCAGTATCATGTAGTCCTTAACCACAGGAGCTCCTAAGTTTGAATCCTGCCTCTGCTACTTGCTAACTTGGGCAAGTTATTTAATCTCGTTGCATCCCAACTTTCCCATTTGTGAAATGGAGGAAGTAATGACATTTACCTTATAGAGTTATTACAAATAAACTAGCACATAAATCACTTAGTTTTAACAGAGTAAAAGCTCATGCTTTCTTTAAAAGGAGTCTGATTGATCATCCCTTATGCACTGAATCTTGCTTTTAACATAGGTTTCTTACTTGGTTCCCATTGCTAACTTTATTCCATTTGTCCCTTTTCTATGCTGTGTCTGTAGATGTTAGAGATAAGTTCAACACAACAGGGGCTGCTATGTGTTCATCAAAACCCCTGCAGGCAACGGAGTCCAACTGCATTTCCTAGCCCACAGCTTGGGTGGCTGTGCCCGAGCTGTGGTCAGTGGCAAGTAGGCAGAAGGGATGCACACCCTCTCTGGGGAGGATCTGAAGACAACTCCGTGAGAACCTCTGAACTCTTAGTTCTTCTACCAACCTGCTTTCTGCAGAGGATACAAGGAGGACTCTAGTACCTGGGGAGTGAAAAGTCACAGCAGAGCCCTGGGTGTCTGAATTACCTTATGGAACTTCACCTGCCAACCAGGAATATCCACATTGATCTTACATTCAGAAGTAAAGCTCTATGGGATTAAGTTCATGGAATTTCAGGGTTTGTTACATCATCGTGATGAATTCCACAGGGCAAAGAATATGTCCGTCTCATTCTTCAATACCCAAAACAGCATCTGGCATGTGTAAGACACCTGATATTTGTTTTATCAAGTAGTAAATATATATGGACAACTTCTACCACTTATTTCTCTCCAGTCTGACAGAATAATGGGAAGAAAATGAAACATTCGCTTCTAATAGGTACATGCTATTCTACAAAGTATCTATTTATCTTCCACAACCAAGGCTTCTAAAACTTTAATATGCCTCAGAATCACCCAGGAGTTGTGAAAATGCAGATCCTGATTAACTAGGTCTGAAATGGAACCTGAGAGTCTGCATTTCTAACAAGCTTCCAGAAGATTCTGGGGCTATGGTCTTTGTGCCGCATTTTGAGCAGCCAAGCTCTGGAAAAGCAGTTCTTAAACTGCATCAGGACCACGTGGAAATGCAATTAAAATGCAACTTTCTGGATTCCCCCTCTTCTCTTCTAAAGTCTAATTAGTAGTTCTAATATAGAGCCCAAAAATTTGTATTTCCTAAGCCTGAAGACTTAGATATAGATGGTTTAGGAATCACACTATAGAAAAAAAAAAAAAACTCTTCTGGATGTTTCCTTCATCAATTATCACCTCTTTGTGTTTCAACTTTTCCTTTTTCTGGGGTGTTTCTAAAGATGCATATCCCTTATTTGTTTATAAACACTTACATAGCACTTATAATGTCCCTGGCACTGTCCTGTCCTATGTACTTCACACACATCAACTCATTTACTTCTTGCTCAAAGCCCATTCTTAATCTGGAAATAATGTAGAGAGGTCCAGTTACTTGTCCATGTGCCGCAGGCAGCAATTGGTAGAGTCAGAAATCAAATCTGGGCAGTAGGGTTCCAGAATTCTTGCAAACCAACCACTAGCCTATGCTGCATGTCATCCCTAGTAACTCCATGCTTCCTTGGAAATAAAGGGCAGCTCAATTAATTTATTTTATGCAACTTTTTTCAGAGCTCTTTGTCTTTCTTCTGATACCTGGCTAATTTCCTCCATTGCTTTGCCAGTGTTTAAACTTGTTAAGTCCTGTTAACTTTGAGTACTATCATACTGGTGGCGATATTAACATGATTCATCAAAAAATGAAGAAAACATGTTTGACTTATTGCTGTGTCTATTTAATATCAAATAAATAAGTTTAATTAAACAAACTTCTAGTATGCATTCATTATGACTGGGGTTAAATGCTAAGAGTTTGTTTTAGTCAGCTTTTTTGTTGCTGTGACTAAAGGATTGACCAGAACAACTGTAGAGGAAGAATAATGTATTTGAGGGCTCATGGTATCAGAGGTCTTAGTCCATAGAAGGCTGGTTCCATTTCTCGGGGCTTGAGGTGAGGCTGAATATCATAGCAGAATGTGCAGCTGAGGGAAGCAGCTCACATCACAGTAATCAAGAAGTAGAGATATAGACTCCACTCTCCAGATATAATTCTCAACTCCAGCCACACCCAGCCACTTTAGTTACCATTTAGTTAATCCCTATCAGGGAATTAATTCAATGATTGGGTTAAGACTCTTACAACCCAATCACTTCTCTTCTGAACCTTCTTGCATTGTCTCACACATGAGCTTTTTGGGGACACCTCACCTCCAAATAATAAAAGAGTTGGAAAGAATGTAAAGATACCCAAGACATCATTTATGCCTTCAAGAAACTTATAATACCTCTAAGAAGATAGATATTTATATTGTTTTTTGTTTTTGTTGTTGTTGTTATCAGGTATATGATATTAAAGAAAGTTAAAAAAAATGTTGCAGGAGCTGAAGTGAGAAAGAGTGAGCCCCAGCACAGAGTGGGGACAGTGGGAGTATATTTGGGGAATATATAAGTAGGCATCCTGTATGCTAGGAGCAAAGAACACATGTATTAGGAAAAGTCTGTGGGGTTATGGCTAGAAAGGCCTATGTTTGAGACCAGATGTGAGGTTTACCTGTTAATGGGTACGAAATTGTTATGTAGACAATAGATAAGCAATGGAATTTGTTTTTATTTGTTTTTTTTAATTGGTTGTTCAAAACATTACATAACTCATGACATATCATCTGTCATACATTTGATTCAAGTGGGTTATGAACTCCCATTTTTACCCCAAATACAAGTTGCAGAATCACATCGGTTACACATCCACATTTTTCCATAATGCCATATTAGTGACTGTTGTATTCTGCTACCTTTCCTATCTGGAATTTGTTTTTAAATGAGCAGTTGACATAGACTTGTTCTTGAAGGGAACATTTGTATTCATGGAGCAGTGCTATTGCTTCAAATGTTTTCACATGATATATAATTTATGATTTATTTATTAAATTATTAACTAAGTTATATCTTACATAGTTTATTAACTAATTAAATGGCACCACCACCCCCCAATAAGGTAAGAACTTATATTTCCCTAGAAGAGGTGAGAAAATGGAGGATGATATTCCTTACATAATTTGAACAAGGTAACAGGCAGTAAATAGCCAGTAAATAGACTAGAGTTGAACTTGGACTTGTCTGTTTTGTTTTGTTTTTTTCCTAAAACAGCCTAAATCCCTTTGACAGAAAACAAACAGCATGGTAAAAAGAAAGTGTAAATACTTTAAGGGTATAACATGTAAAAGAGTTTAAGATAGCTGAGACATTAGAGACATTTTGTTTTTCCCTTAATTTTTGTGATTTCAGAAATTTAAACAATTATTTGGATAAGTCATTCCAAATGCTTACTGATTTCAGAAGGAAAGTGCTTTGGGGTTGAAGTTTTGGACATTTCAAAATTTTCATTTTGAATATATACCCTATTAATGCAAAGAAATTCTTCACATGAAACCCTTGTGCAGGTTTTATTTTCTTAGTCTTTGCAAAATGTTATTAAAGCTAGTTCCAAAAAACCAAAGTCCAAATGTTTTTTCTGATATGTGAATACTAAAACACTATGGGTAGGGGCAGGGGGAAGAGAAGTTCATTGGATTAGACAAAGAGGGTTGAAGAGAAGGAGGGGTATGGGAATAGGAAAGACAGTACAATGAATCGGACATAAGTTTTCTATGTTCATATATAAATACATGGCCAGTGAAACTCCACATCATGTACAACCACAAGAATGTGAAGTTACTCACATGCAAAAGGTCCTGGGTTCAATCCCCAGCACCAAGAAAAAAGAAAGAATGTGAAATTATACTCTATGTGTGTATAATATGTCAAAACACACTCTACTGTCATGCATATCTAAAAAAATGGACTGTTTTCTTTCCCATGAAATGAATATGATAGATGCTCACAGAAACTATTATTTATTCACAGGTTTAGTTTAACAGTTATTTGCATATTGCTAAGCTCTGATTGTGCCACTTGCATCACTTTATAATATTCTTTTAGGGAAAATCGATGGATAGTAAAGTTATGACAATGTTAGCTCTTGAAATAAGATGTTATCAACTTCCTACAATTTTTACTATCTAACCACTATTGAGACAAGTCTTCTCAGACAAGAAAAAGAGAAGGTGAGGGAAATAACATTTTCTTTTTATAATGCTGGGAACAGCTTAAGAGAGGGGCCTTTGTCTTCCTGGTCTTTGAATCCTGATGCCTCCCATAGAGCAGGACACACACTGAGTGATCAGATCATTGACTGATGGCTACAGAATTAGTGCTCAAGTCTTTACATAGTGAGGGACCTTACCATACCCACCAAGCTAAAAATGATGAAGGCACAGATGAAATACTAACCTTGGATTTTCATTTCCACTGTCCTTTCTTACCCACTATGATACTTGCTTAGGTTCATGTAAACACTTATCCACACGAAGTTTTCCAATGAGTAGTCTTCAGTGTACCAAATTCTATACCAGACACTAGGAAGTCAAAGATGAAAGGCATGGTCTTATCTGCCTGGAGCTCATAAAAGCTAATGCAGAAAATGGAGAGTAAATAAATTATTATAACATAATGTGATTTGTGATACAGTTGACATAAATAATAATAATCATTAACACATTATAAAATATTTATTGTTCATAGTGCCTTTTAAGCCATATTTTATTTAAACTTACAAATAGCCTCAATAGATAGATACTATTATTGTTATTATAATTGTTATTATTATTTACAAATAAGGGACTTTACCAACACTTATAAATATAGCAACTGCAGAAAGTCTGACTGCAGAGCTGATGAATTTTGTTTGGTTAATTCTAATATAATATGGAATAGTTATTGCTTGCATTTACATATCCTAGCCATTGGAATGGAGTAACTATAAACCACTACTTCCCAAATGCTACCTTATCACTCAGGAAGCTGTTTAAGAATCTTAATGTTCAGATCACAATTAAATGACAATTGGGAGGATAGAACCAGACATCAGTATCTTTAAAGATTCCAGGTGAGTCCAATGTATAGTAAAGATGGGGGCCACTGCTATCAACTGCAAAGAGCTATACCTATGTAGATTTTTCATTCATTATCCCATTTTTTTTAAAAAAATAGGCTCAGTTTCTAAATACTCAAAATTGGAAGACACTTGGACACCCAATTGCAATCCACTTATCTTGTATGTATGTGAGCTTTGTAGACATTGGTTAAGTCAGTCTCTGAGTAAACAGATACTCTCATTACTAGTCACCAAGAGATCGGTTCAAGGGGTGGTTGCAAAAACAGAAAAACAAAGGCCTAGTTTTATCTGAATGCCAGTGGCACAGAGAAAAGGAAAAAATCATTGCTGCATTTTAACTCTGGGAGTTAGGCTGAGGATCCTGATTAAGCAAATGAACTGAGTGTTCATGATGGCCTCTGTCACCAGCAGCTGGTATCAACAAGCTTTGAAGAGATAGGTGAGAACAATTCAATAACTTCTCTGATCACGCTTTCAGGCCTTGACTATCACAAAGGGTCATAAGACTAATAATCATCTGCACCACAAGCTAATTTTCTTTCTTTTTAAAAAAATTGGTCTAAAAGCTGATTTTCAAACAGGGATATCAAGAAAAACAGTCTAGTTCTCTGGGTTAGAATGATAACTAGATACTCTCTTTGCTTTGAGAAAACTCAACTAAAGAGCATTATTGTTGACATCTATATGAAGTTGAAGGAAAAAGTCTTGAGAAGAGCCAGGAATGTAAGATTCAGAAGTTCCTGAGGTCATGAACACAGAGCCAAGGCATCATTCTATCTGTCCAGGAATCTCAGAAGCATGGATCACCCCTCGTGCTTTGTCACCAACATGACACAGTTACCCAGTGACACTTTGTTTGCCTCTCCTGCTTCTAACTGGTCTTATGAAATTTGAGGTTATCACACCCTTTCCAGCTCCAGCTTCATGTTATGATCCATAGCAATGGATCTTAGCAGAGACTGGCAGAATTTGGGTGTGGAGACTGAGGAAGAGAACGAGGTTTGGCTTATCTTAATCAAGTCAGGCTCATAGACTTAAGCCAGAAATCACAGGATTTCTTCCATCCAGGATCATTGGATTTCCTAGGAATTGGTTGCCCTTCGGTCAAGTGCTTACTTCTCACCCAAGCAGCTGCATTCATGGAAAGCAAGTCACAAAGTCCAAATATTCCCACTTGAACACCAGGATCTTTGTTTGGGGGCAACTTCCCCTTAAGGACAATGTGGGTGGGAGAGGAAATATGGCAGACACTTTCAGCACATTTCTACAGTCCCATAATTCAAGATAGAAATGAGATTTGACTTCCCTCCTCCCTGGTAAAACACAGAACTGTTTTCACAGACACTTTTGAGGTCAAAGATGAAAGCTATTTCTTGGTTACACATACATTTAAACACACAAATACACTCTATCTCATCTTCCTCCTCCTCCTCTTCTTCTCTCACATATACATACCCCATAAAATGTTCTATATCTAGAGTCCTCCCTTCTCTGGCATAGTAGAACCATGTGGATTTGCAGATTGAAGATATAACTTTCCTCTCAGGGCCAACAGATCAAGTGGTAGGTTTGATCAGCTAATCTACTCTGATAACAACTAGAGAAGATGTGGGCCTACTAATAGTAGTCATATGAGTAATTTCTCTAAAGAAAATCCATTTTGACTTATTTCTCAGCACATTAATGGTTCTCATTAAATTTAAAATCAAATAGGCAGGTATGGAAAATTTAACTCTGACCCTTGTAAAGATCTCTGGCAACAAGTAGTGACTGATTCCACCACTGACTCTTGATTATCTAAGTTGTAAAGGTGGTTAGCCACTTTCTCATAGTTCTAACAGTCAAGTCAAATGATCTAGGATCATTCCTTCTTTCTTAGAAGTGAAAAGATAGAAAGATGAAATATTTTTCCTTCTTCTCCCAAAGTAATGATCATAGATATTTTGACTCAAAATGAAAAACTTAGAAGTATCAAGAGCAGATAGCAATGGTTAAGAACAATGCATGAAAAGATTCTGAGTAAATGAACCAGTTGCTCCCTGCTATTCCTCAAAAGAAAGACATCTATTAGGGGTTGTGAGTAATCCAATGGTTTTTGGAACATCCTTGGCAAACGTATAAAAATATGTTTCAAATGTTTTCAACTCAAGCAAATTAAAAGCATACTTTTTTCCTGGCACTTTTTCTCATTCATTTCAAAGGATATGTGTATTTTTTAGGGAAATTTCAGACATGTGGCTCTAATTTTCACTTAACTCATCATATTATTTTGTAAGAGCTATTCAATGACTAAAAATCCTCATGAGTCTTTTTTTTTAAATATATAAGACTTTGAAAAAATGTTATTTCTTAGAAATAGGAAGTCAGAGAAACCAGAACTAGCAAAGGGCAAATAAGTACTTCAGGCTTTCCCTGAAGGGACAGGATCAATTCTGCTCCATTTCCTTCAAGTGAAGGCTCATTCTCAGAAGTCAAGTACTTTTCTGGAAAGTCTGTCCCAGAACGCAATTCTTCCATTATGTGTGATATTGTTCCAGTTGGAAGAAGACCTCTTCTGCTCTGTCATGACAGAAGATTATGGAAACCTTCCCAGACTTGCTGATAGTACATAAATATTATTCTAGTCACCAGACATGGTTCTGTTCTGTAGGAAGTCATTGAGTCTTAAATTGTCTTTCATTATCTTTAAGAGGGTCTTATGTGTCCTGGGTTTCTCAGGCAATATTCTACTTCTGCAATTCATTTAGTCTCTGGATATTCCTGTTTGTGACTAATGTTGAACAGAATAATATGCCATTTTTCAGATAGTTCTCCAAATTGGGCTTATGTCTGTGGTCAGTCACCTCCACATGAACTTTACCAGAGTCAATTTCTGTACCCCCACCATGTTCTAATACCTTCCTCTTGTTCTTCTCCTCAATAATTCTGAAGAAGTTTGATTATGCCACAAGAAAAGATACTTATGTACATGTGACATATGTATGTATGCATGTGTGTGTATATGTACAAAAACAGTTCATATCTAATATTATCATTTATTCAGTCTTGTAACAAAATTTTATTAAAACCAATTATAGTCCAGGAACTTTCAAGATGTCAAGGATGCAAATTTGAAAAAGACAAAAATATTTTGACCTCAAGGAGCTCAAAGCATATCATTTGAGAAAATAAGTTACTAAAAAAATGTATAATTAAGCACAACAGAAACACATTGGGGACTTAAAGAAGGATGGTTTCAACTCTCTAGGGACAACAAGGAAAGATTTCCAGGAGTAGAGAGAAAGAGTTGGAGTAGATCTTAAAAAATAAAACGACTGTATCTTTATCATGCAGACAAGGGATAAATCAGTCCAGGCCAAGGGAACTGTTTGAAAAGAGGCATGAGGGTAAATTTCCATGGTCCACTTGAAGCACTGCCAGACCTTTGGCATGGATGGAGCTGTAGGTGAGAGATGGATGGAGACAGGACCAATTGGGGACATTTAGACTGTAGTAAGGACTCAAGAGTTTATTTCAAAGACAATAGCAATGATAATGGGATACTTTTTTGCCTTTTGGGAAAGCTATTTTGTGGCTCTATGACAATTGGGATGTGAGGTGGGGAGTGAGATTAGAGGACAGTATCAATCTAGGATGCTTGTGTAAAACTCTGGATGAGATATGATTAGTAGGTGAATGGTGACGACATCCATGAAGATGGAGACAAAGGAACAGAGGAATAATGTTAAGAGGATTGACAGAATCATTTATTTATTTGAAGGAATGAATAAGGGAAGACTGAGTGTCCCAGGATTGGCTTGAGGAAAAGAAATCATGGGATTTGGATGGAGATAATGAACTGTTTAAAAGAGGATGAACTGGAGACACACATGGGCCATGCATGAACACAAACTGCAGGCAGGTCTGACCAGATACTCCAGGCTGCCTGACATATTGCTGTGAAAAAATAGTACGAGTAAGCAGGCATCCCAATCACAGGTATTTTTTTTTTTTTTTTTTGACGGAACTTTGAGAAACTTGCCACCGAGACACAGGCCCTACTTTTACACCCCTAGCCATCAGCATCCTTACTGGCATTTTAGGTGACCCACCCCCCCCATCAAGTTCTTGGCACAGGCTTTCCACTACCAGATGCCCACTATTCTCTAGCTCTCCATCATTTCCACATTGCTTCCTATGGACTCCTATGCCAGGAAGCCATTGTGCATGCAAGAGTTGGGCTGTACCATCAGTATTCACCTTTCCTGGCCTGGATTCCTGCAAGACATTTGTATTCCCTGACTGCTCCTATTTTATGCATTTGCTTTGTTCTGGTGTTCTCTATTTTTTCATCTACAAAAGGAAGATATCATAAAATGGCAATGATAATTGTAACATTCATTACATGCTGAAACTACTCCAGTCACTTTTTAAAATTGTATGCATATTAACTGGTTTGATCCTCTTGAAAACCAAATGAGTTAAATACTGTTATCATACAATTTTTTTCAGATACGTTAGTTACAAAGCAAGTAAGTGGCTTACTCAAGTTCCTTTACATAAGGAAGTAATACTATGTCCACATATGGAAAGCACGAAGCACAGTGCTGGACACGCTGAAACAAATGCTCAGGATATGTTGTTTCTTTCTTCTTGTCATTCTAATTCACTTGTAAAGCTCAAAGGGCTTGTTGGAGAGACCAAATAAAGCAATTTAGAGAAATATTGTAAAAGAATTATGGGTTTGAATTAATGTCATTCACTATTACTCATCAAAAACACACCAGGTCTAAAACGAATGAGTGAGGAACTGGAGATTTATCATATCAGAGTGAAGCATATAAGATGCATTCAAAAAATAAGATTTGAGTTTAATAAATCATGTTTTCTACTTATAATGTTAAGAGACATTTAAAAAATAAATATCACTTATTCATCACCCTGAGTGCACTTAATATAGTGGGATTAAAAGTGAGTTAATGTTTCTTGCCCTTGTGGCCTTAAAAGTCCTAAGGGGCGGGGGATAAATAAAAAGTTGAATAGGTGGATTGTGAAATCAGCATGAATAATCTTTCTTTTCAAAATGTTCATATTGAAGTTTGAAGGAGACAAGTCCAAGAGATGGAGAGATAAGCCCTGTTCATAAGGCCAATCTTTTCAATGCTTCAGCATATTTTTGTCCTATGAGCAAATTCATAATTACTCTGTTTCAGCTCTTTTTAAGTCGAGTCATCTGTATGTCGTAAAGTAACTTTGAAGTAAATTCACATTTTATCTCTGTCTGTCTTTCCATGTGTATTTCATTTCCTTTAACCACTGGTTTTGAAATCCCTTTTGCCTAAAGCTTTCACATTTGTTTGGGGAGAGCTTCCCACACATCCCCTCTAACCTGTCTTTTAGGCAGGGATAACTCCTCAGTGTCTTAAACAGAGACTGGTAATTAGTGCAAATTGGAAGATTCATGCCAAATAGTCAGTTCTTTGCCACAATGTATCTCTCCTTTTTGTGGTAGGCCTTAGAAGCCTATGCATGTGTCTTTAGTGTTTTCCCTCTCTCTTTCCAGAAGATGGGAGGCAAATTTAATGATTCCAGGACAGGATGGAAGAAAGGTCATGAGAGGCAGGAAGAAGGTGAAAAGAAAGGAGTCCAGAAATATTCACATAGGCCAGGCCTCCCGTTCCCAGGAGGCAGCATTCCTTGGGCTGTCACTAGATATCTGGGGAGATACAGATAAACATCAGCTAGAAGACTTTGCTCCTCTGAAGCAAGCAAAGAAAGAACATTAGATCTACACAAATACCAAGCAAGTTGGGAGACTTGGGGGAACTTTTACACCTTAAAAATATTTCCACTGTTTAATAGCTTCTGAGGATCAATAACAGGTTTGCTAACATTATTTATTTCCATTTTAAAACAATTATTCCTCAAGGGCAGAAAATTTGGCTTATATTTTCTTCTAACATTGGTGCTTGTCACCTAGTAGGCTTTCGGTAAATGCTTACTTGCTCAATGAATGAATGAACTTTCTTCACAAGAAGGAACTGAAAACAGTGTATAGAAAGAAAACTCACTTTTCAAGCATTCTATATGTGGAAACCTTGTACTATTCCAAGATAATAAAGCACAGGTATCAAGAATCAGATATTTACCTTTTATTCACATCCAGGAGAAAAATAAATCTTGTATACCTTAAATTAAAAAAAAAGGAATAAGAAATGGCCCAAAACCAAGGTAAAAAGAGAAATTAAATGAAGAACCCAAGAGAGAAACTTCATTTATACGGAAATATTAAATATGTATTTCTTTTATGCCATTCACTTAGAAAATAAGTATAAACCACCTTGTGATACTTTGTATTTCTTATCTTTTCACATATGTATTATTCTCTTTTCCAACTTGACTGTGAGCTCCTTAAAGCAGAGCTACTGTAGGTTTTATAACATGACATTTTAAAATTCAGTGTGTGGATGTCACTGTGCCTGTGAGTGAATACAGAGATTCTCATATTTTTTATAATCACAATGAAAGGTGAACAGCAAGAGCAAGAACCAAGAACTAATGCTATAAGTGAAATCTTCAAGAGGTTAATCACATATAAAAATCAGTGGTATTTACTTGCATGTTTATATATGTTTATAGTGCATATATGCATATAGTAAACATGTCTAACCCAGTTGTTCATAACTGGCCACACATGGAAGCTATGCACTTATAGATAGGTGCATCTGTCTACAAATGTTTGGTTGTGTCCAACTTTGAAGAAATATTTAGCAACATTCAAAATCAAGCACAGCATTAACATAATTTGAAGGACAATTCCCAAATCACCTTTCTAAGGCACTCATGAACAGGATCTTTCCGACTGGCAATAGTACATTAATTATTGTGTTTAAACACCAGCTTTTGACTCTAAAAGCTGTAAAAGTAGCAGTACTAAAATCAAACTTTGTCCCATAACCAGCATTTATTCTTAAATCACCATTATCATGTCTCACATCTGCCAAGATGGCTCGCAATATTTCTTTGCTATATAAATTGGACATCCTTTCTGTATATTCAGTGTTGGAAGGATGGAAAGACAGATTATCATAGAAAAGAAATACTATTACTAGGAGATCAACACATATTAAGAATCCAGAAAATAGATTAAAACCACTGTGCTTTTCACTCAAGTCACCTGGTAAATTCATACAAGTCTCCCTTGAACGGGTCTGAAGGAGATCTACTGTATGATGTCCCTTCAAATTTCCACATTCTTTTTGCCCAGACTTATAAAGTTTCATTTATTTTCCTGCTCATCCTCAAATCATAGCACCAATCAATTTGTTTCATCTGATTTCCCTCAAGTGTGGAGAAGTGTCCTCCTGCTCCTAAGAGGAGGGGATAAAGGACAGCAGACTCAGGATCCAGTCTCAAATTAAGACCCTGAAAGATCATCTATTTACTGCTAAAATGGACTCTGAGCAGAATGCTCCACAAAACACTTCCTTCTATTATCCTGGCTCAATAAGAGTTATACTCCAGGGAAGAGGTGGTGATGGAAAGAAATCAAGTATCTCTATAGAATGTTAGGCAACCTGCTTCCTGTACCTACATCTATCAACTTTTATTTCACTTTATGTCAATGAATATTTAAAAAAAAAAATCTCTAGGTAACTTTTCCTATGACTATTCAATTCTTTCAGCAAATCATTGGTTTGACTTTGCAATTTACTCCTCAGGTAATTGCAAATGATATTCTTGAATGGAAAACAAAAATTACTGATTGCCTCAGCTATTGTTTACAGAAAGGCTAGGATAAAAAGTAAACTGAGGGGCTGGAGTTGTGGCTCAGTGGTAGAGCACTTGCCTGGCATGTATGAGGCACTGGGTTAGATACTCAGCACTGCATATAAATAAATAAATAAATAAACAAACAAACAAACAAATAAATAAAAGATCCATTTACAACTAAAAAATATTTTTAAAAAGTAAAATGATAATAATTATAATAAAGACCATGGGGATCAACATTTCAGAGACTGGCCTAAGACTTTATACATTGTAATTTATTTAATCCTCACCATAATCTCTAATCCTTACCACAATTACCTCCATTTTATAGGTGAGGAAATTGAAACCAAATAATTTGCCCAGTGTCCCGTAGCTACCAAGTGGTAGAGTTGTGATACAAACACAGTAGCTCTGGAGTCTAAATTTATAACATGCTATTAAAAATAGTGCATCTCTCACATTAATTATCATATGTTAATAATTAATTGAGTTAATTAAATATATGTTAATGTGATTTAAAAGTGTGGGTGTCATAGGGCAAGGAATTATGGCAGACTGGAAAGAGAACTGGTTTACCAATCCCACAGGGATAAGCTGTAACCTCATCTCTGCTGGTTACTAATCTAGGCTCTATTCTTGGGGAAACTCTATGGACCTCCCTTGGTTTCTGAGATAACTCAGAGAAAAGACCATTCAGTCCTGCAGTCTTTAAGACTTATTGATTGGTATCATATCAGACAACCTATCGGCACTAGAAAGTATACTTTCTGCTTCTGTTGTGTTCTCTAGTGATCTGTTCCAAATACTTTTTAGCTCAATGCACTGGAAGCCATTTGCCATCCAGAATTTTAATTATTAATGTAAAAGTGTTTAAAATACATCCATTAGGGCTGATAAAGTTGTGTCTGATTAACGGGCTTTTCATAAATGCACTGACACAAACTTTTTTTTTTAAAAAAAATTAATTCAGCCTGCAAATGAACATCATCCATTTTGCTCTCATATTTTATCAGTCTGTAAAGTGCATTCTCACTTCAGTTTTCAGCTCTGAATGCAGAACACTGTGAAAAATGACAGAATTTTAATGAGAAAGTGAACAACATGCCATCAACACCCTTTTGCCAGTAAAAATGGCACAACATCAAAGCTCTAAATCATGTTCCCTCCACACCTTTGGACATCTGTGATTCTGTCTGAGTCCTCAAAATCTGCTCATCCATCACCAGGTGCAGCCTTTAAACACGGAGGCGCTGTCTACTTCACTGGTTGGCATGGCAACAGTTGTCAAATCATCCCTTGATAATGCTCTTTAATTGATTGTATAAATTATTCTGAGAGATGTGATTGCAAAATGATGTACTGAAGCTCTTAAGTGAGCAGATCAGCTTAGCTGCATTTAAAGGTGCATTGCATCTCCTGCCTTTGCCCAGGAATACTGACCCTCTTAAAGAAGTGCTGAAACACTCAGGATGAAGCATTAAGGAAAAGTTTAAAGCGATGGCACAGTTAATTGCTACTACAAGTGCATGTTAACTTACTAAAAACCAACAGGCTGTATATTGCATACAGATGTGAAGACAGTTCTTTAAATCACATATAGAAATCAGTCTATTCAAACTTAGTATTATTGACATCATACCAGAATTGAGCTTATGATTGCATTGGTGGAGAAGTTATAGGCTATTTGGAGACGCATGACATCGTCTTTCTTCATTAGCATGCCTTGGGCTTTTTCTTCTCATGACTCTATATACAATTAGTGCAGAGTGTGTTGCCAATGTATTGACTCCCCTGTTGCCTCCATCTCTCAGCTGAATGGCATTCTGTGATTTCTGGCATCTCTTATCAATTGTGAGCAACTTGGAAGTGATTAACTCGGAAACTATGCCTAAAGCATCCTGTTATTTTCTTTTTAAGTCCTTTTGTTTCCCTCCATAAAATAGCCCTGCCCTCCTAGCTTTTCCCGTGCTCCCAAAGTGGAGAAGTTCCACACAACCCAATCTGTAGGAAGGTGTAAATTTGCAACTCTCAAAAGTGTAGTTCACTGTCCGGCAGCATCAGCATCACCTGGGAACTCATTAGAAACATACACCTATTAGAAACTCTCGAGTGAAACCAGAAATCTGTGTTTTAACAAGTTCTCTAAGAGACTCTAACGCATCTCATTTCTGAGAACCACTGGAGTAATCCAGTGTTTGTCACACATTTGAATTACCTGGGAACATCTAGGACTATTAGAACATGGGTGAGATGCACCTCTTCCAAGATTTAGATTCAACTGGTCTGAAACAATCTATGAAACTGTACCTCAAAAACTTTCCTGAGATCCCAATGAATGGAGAATTGAGAAACTCTTACATGGGCAATGACATTGAATGTAAGATCTTCAAATGTTTTGGAGATGGTGATTCACATGCTTTATATCACTGTCTTTTTTTCACATTTTTTTCATTTACTCAAACTCTCATCATTTATTTACTGAGTCCTTCCTTATTACATGCCATATACTATAGTCAGCTCTGGAGATAAAATGGGAAAGAGACATAAGCTTAGAACATTTTATGTTGCACTAACAGATTACCTGAGGCTGGGTAATTTACTCACACAAAAAATTACAAACTTTTTAGCTTATGTTTATGAAGGCTGGAAAGTTCAATATCGGGTAGCCAAATCTGGTGCGAAACTCCTGTAGCATCCTTTTAATATGACAATGAAAAGCGGAAGGGCAAGCAGGTGCCCATTGAAGAGGTCACATGGTGAAAGAGGAAGACAGGAGGTGCCAGGCTCACTTTATAACCACCCACTCTCATGCCAAAACTGGCCTACGGAAGCAAGAATTTGCTCTCTCAGGAAAATCATTGAACTGTCTTAATGATGTAATCACCTTTTTAAAAAAATTTTGTAGTTGTAGATGAACAGAATGCCTTTATTTTATTTGTTTATTTTTATGTGGGTGCTGAGGATCGAACCCAGTGCCTTACACATGCGAGGCAAGTGCTCTGTCACTGAGCTACAGCCCCAGCCCTGTAATCACCTTTTAAAGATGCCAATAGCTCTCAACACTGTTATACTAAGGACCAAATTTCAACATGAGTTTTGATTTGAAAAAAACTGTTATATCCAAACAAGAGCATGATAGTCTTTATGTTTGGGGAGAGAGGCAGAGAATAAATATGTAAGCAAACAAAGTGTATATATATATATATATGTATATATTTCATGTTAAATTCTTTTAAAAGAAATGAGCTATGTATTACGATAAAGAATTCAGCTTGCCTGTTTGCACAGGGCAGCTTGGGAAGCCTAAAGAGCTGGCATTCAAGCTGAAAACTAAAGCACAGAGATAAGTAGCTGTTTGGTGAGGTATGGCATGGTTAGGGTGTTCATGTATGTGATAGGGGGTGGGTGAAAGAGTGTTCTATGCAGAGGGAACAGCATCCATACAAGTCATACCGAAGAAAAATAGTTTCAAGGGGCTGAAAGGAGGCTACTATGGATGACATTTGAGAGAGAGGACAGAAAGATTCAGATGAATTTGGAGAGGAAGTTATGAAATCTGAATCTGAGATACAATAAAGACCTCTGTGGGAATCATTGTGTCATCTAAAGATAGGAAACAACATGACTAGATGTTCTCAGATGATTTCAAGTCAGTGATGTCAGAGACTCTTTTTAACTAATCAGTTGTTATCAGGTATCTGGTTGCTTCCACAGATTGCTCTCACTTGAGCTCAGTTTTGAGCTGACCTTTTTGACTTGGTTTTCAGAAGTATCACTGAGTGCCATGATGCCTGAGTTAGCAGAATTACTCCCTGATTTTTAAACCTAGTGTGATATAAAAATCTCATGGTATAGGTTTGTCTATTCTCTTAGCTTTGTCACCAATTTTTAGTGGCATATTATAATGGGAATAACTATTTTCATAACTAAGAGGGAAACTCAGGTTTTCTCCTGAAGAACTTGTGCAAATTTGTTTAACCAGAATTCTTTGTGTGCTTTTTTATGTTCTTTAAATTTGCTAGCTTAACATCTCTTAAAAAGTCTTTCTGCAAACTAATTTTCTAAAGTACATATATCCTAGCTCATTATTGACAAAATTTATATCTGTCTTTGAATTTTACTGTCTTATAAACATTAAAATTTCCTCTGGTCCTAGTCCCAGGAGAGACACGAGTCTTCTGGCGAAGTACCTAACAAAGACACATCAAACAACCAAGCACTTAAGTGTTCACTTGCCACACAAGAGGTCCAGTGTTTATAATAATCAGATTAGTTGATATCAAGCCAGAAGTTTATAATAACTTTATAGAGGACAACAGAAATGATATATTTTTGGAGAAGAACTTGCAAATAACATCTATTAAAATTGCTCAAAAGTAATATTTTGATGATTAGTAGAAAGGTTTCTTTAAAGAGGTTTTTAATCCTAAAATTAAGGGTGTTACAGAAAGAAACACTAAGGATGGTGAGCAAATTGTAATGGAGCCTGGAAGCTATCTTGGCTACCTGGGTGAAACTGATGGTAAGTTAATGAGCTGCACTCCTGCAAATTCTTTATTTCCAAGGTTTGTCTGAGACCCCAGATGAGAACAAGTCAATGGCTCACTAGCAGAATTTAGGAGGATTGTTTGTTTTATTCCTTAGAGGTTTTTAGAAGGTAAGGACAGGTCAGTAGCCGGCTAGTGGGAAACCACAAGTCAACTGAGAAAAACTGGAAATGGCAAGTGGGTGGGAGGGAACTCTTTCAGATATTCTTGTCCCATTTTAGAAAGACTTGATTTGATCGTCATATTAAGATGGTGACTTTAGCTGTTCTCAACTTGTTACAAAAACGCTGTAGACCTAGTATCTCACATAATTTTCCCTGGGGCAATATCATTTCTCTTTGAAAAACAACTTTGAAAACATTTAAATATATATACAGGGAAAAAATAGCATTTTTCTCCCTAAAATTACATTTATTGACAAGCATATCATGGGGGAAAAAAAAAGAACTTCACTTTGTGTAGACATCTGGAATGGAATGCAGGAATTATCTTTTATATTCCACAAAATAATATGCCAAATTATCTCCATTCACTCTCCATTTTCAGACTGTACTCAACAGGCACATTGTACAGGAAACATCAGCAGTTAGAAATTGTGGAGAAAAAAGCCTGGGGTTCACACATGTGCAGACACAGAGCATACGATGTGATCAGCAATGGCACAATGCGTATTGGGGATGTCTTTGTGTCCTTGCTTCCACTGGGAACATTAAGAGTCACATTGTGAGCCTGGAAGGAGAGATGGACTTCTAAAAGAAGAAGATGTAGGAATTTCTCAGAAAAGAATGAGGACATCATTCAACTCATGAATGTTTTCTCGGTGTATGTCAAACACTGGGACTACAAGAAAGTTTATTGTGTATTGGGACAAGACAGAGAATAAAGAGGTAATTACAAAGTAGGGTGATAGCAGCAATAAGAGGTAATATTTATTGTGAACTTATTACCATGCTAAATGCTTTACCATCTTGTGTAAACATCACAAGATCCTAGGATGTTTTTGAAGTTCACTGTTTCTATTCCTTTATTACAATTACTATTGTTGCCCTATTTTACAGATAAAAGCTGAGGGCCCTAACAGTCTAAATATGTCCATGAGTTTATGCAGTTGGTAGATGGAAGAGAGGAGGCAGCCCTTGGTAGCTCTAGGACCATGTTTTAACATCTCTGTTACACTGCTTAGGGAAGGAAGGGACATGGAGTTTGGAACTTGACCTAGAAGAAAATAGAGAATGGAAAAACTCTTTCTTGAGAAAATGACTTGTAAGTGAGTCCCTTTTCTTTTCCCCTGCATCAGTATTCACCTATTGTTTTCCCAAGAAGTAAACTCTAGAAGATCTCCATTGGGCTTCCTGAAGAGGGTGAACAGTCTGGTGGCATGAACATACACAGGACAATGAACATCCCAGATTGCCTGGGCCAGCCTTATATCTCCACTTAGGACAATGCAACCTCAGGCAAAAGTCTGTGAAATATTGATAAAGACATCTACCTCACAGGTTTATTATGGCCATTGGATTAAATGAATTTATTTCTGTAAAACATTGGCACATGCTCTATACTACACAAGTAGTAAATACATTTGCAAAGGATATAATCGCAAAATAACTATAGAGATTCTTCTTTAGGAGAGATGATAACAAATGACTTTACTTAAGAATGACCCCTATTGCCGCAGTCTGGCTGGGCACAAATGCCGCAGTCTGGCTGGGCACACAATCACGAGCCACCACACAGCTTGTAGATTCAAACAGCAACTCTTTATTCCCGAACTCACACCAGCCGTCTACAATCACGTTCTGGGGAAATCCACGTTCTCGTCCCAAATCCACGTTCTCTGCCCAAATTCACCTCCACTGGGCTTCTATCTCCAAAATATACTGTCTGAATCCCGTGAGAACTCAAGGGGAACTCAGGCAGCAGGATACGCCCTATTCTCAGCAGGAATAATCTTAAACCTTAAACCTGGAACCTAAACTGGGAACGCCCTAAACAAGATTATCTTAAAACCGGGAACACCCTAATCTGCCTTGGTCCTTGAGCAAGGTCACTTACATTCAATGTCACTGCAACATGTCAGCAACATGGGGTACGCTGGCAAGGAAATTGTCATACCTACTTGGCTAATGGCTCCCAGCATCTCCCCCCTTCTGATTAATTAAACAACAAGCAATGTGGCTTAAGGACCGTGCCTGGTAGGTTGTCCAATTCAACATATGGTTCTTACCCGTCATGGGAAAAACTGACCTTTAGGCGTCAGCCTCCTGTCTTAGGTTGATACCACTGCAATTGAATCATACCCGTCACTGACTACCGGTCCAGCATACAGCCATACTTGTGGATAGGTCTATGCACCAGTGGGGGGGTGAGGTTCTTTGCCTCACCTCTGTTGGCCCCCAAATTTGGCCTTGGTGCCAGTGGGGGAGTGAGGTTAATGTGGCTTATGGACCGTGCCTGGTAGGTTGTCCAATTCAACATATGGTTCTTACCCGTCATCGGAAAACTGACCTTTAGGCGTCAGCCTCCTGTCTTAGGTTGATACCACTGCAATTGGATCATACCCGTCACTGACTACCGGTCCAGCATAAGCCATTGGCCCCCAAATTTTAGACCAACACTAGCAGAAGGGAGGAGGATACAGAAATGCCACGACACCAAGCCAATTGACGGCTCCTTGGGAAAAATTGCATCACTGGTGACACCATCAGCAAAGATATGTCAGCACTACCACAATTAACATGGGGTGCGCTGGCAAGGAAATAAAAATTGCATCACCAGTGACACCATCAGCAAAGATATGCCAGCATTACCACAATTCGCTGCACCAAACGATAGTTACATAGTCCAGGCAAGTTCTGCAAGCAGTTCAAAGCAGAGGAATCTATCAATATGTCCATTTCCTCCCCAAAATCTGTCTCCTCCCAAAGTAAGTTGACTCTTTGATTGAGCATTATTTTAAGTTTATCTTTGGGGGATATATACCCCCTTCCAATTCCCTCTTTTTGCTTTAATAAGTATATGTCTGTATCTAATAGTTGTCTTAGCTTTTTGCATTTTCTATCTGTGTAATACCTTACTTGACATTTTCAACCATTTTCTATCTTTTAGTTTTTTTCCCTAAGGTTTGTATTTTTACCCTTAGTTGCTTATTTTCCTCCTAGTTTTTTTTTTTTTTCCTATTTTGTGGGTATAAAATTCTTGTCTTCCTACATTTTTTTATCTTTCTACATATTCTTTATCTTTATTCTTTTTAACTTTCTATACTTCTGTCTTTAAAGTTTTTCACTTTAAATTTTTAATCTTCTTTATCTAAATATCTTTTATCCTATTATCTTCCCATTTTTTTTTAAAGTAATGCCTTTAAGATTAAGCTTCTTTCCTCCATCATGAAGGCATTTTAACCATCTTCAATTTAACCTTTTAAAGCCTTTTAATTATCATCTATACTGTACTTTTAAATGTACTTTTTCACCACCTACAGCTTCACTCTTTTAAACGAGGCTTAGATTTTGTTTAAATCGCTTCAATGTTAGTTTACATGGCTGCCTTTCAACCAAAGGCCTTTTTTTTTTAACTCCATTGAGAAGCTTTGTCTCAATCTGCCATGTACAAATATCTTTTCTTCTTTCTTCCTTTCTCAAGCTTTTAAATTAAGTCTAGTTTCCTCAAAATTTTTTTTAAATGACATTTTACAACTTTTTACTTTACCACACAGAGATTATCTCATCTAGAAACATTTCTTTTAACCTTCCATATTAAAATATATTTCCACATCTTGAATCTTTTTCTATCTCTTTTTTAACCGTTAACCCTTTTTATAAATTCACATTCTGAAACAACTCTTATAAAATTTCTGATTTAGACAAATTACTCCACTTTAATAAGATGAAAGACTTTCATGTTTTTTATGACACTATAATACTATAATTGAAACCCAACTGAAAATTTTTCTACTCTTTGTATATAAATTACACATGATAGAATCTTAACACTTAGTAACCTTGTTTTAGCAAAGACACAGACACAAAGCAATATTAAACATTTTTCCATTTACCAATTTATGAAAACACACATAATGTTTAAATATATTACCTTATGGAACTTAATAAGTAAAGAGTACTTGATTTTATATTTAGTGGTTGATATTTTAACACTTCAGCTTTGTAAATTAATCAGATGTCTGTAAAAACCAAGATCTTAGACAAGTGTAGCAAACAGAACTAGCCATCTCTTTCTTGAAGAAAAATCCTTCTACAGGATACCATGATGGTCTCATTAATATACTTAATAACTCATCTTTAAAAAGCCATTTGCTACATTTTTGTATTTTATCAACATATGCCTTAACTGTTCTTGGTCTCACTGGGGCGCCTCCTTCCTCTAACAATTTATCTTGCTCGGAGGCGAACAACTTCAAACCTTGAGTCAACCATTTTCCCCAGTTTGCCTGAGAAAGTTCTAGGAACAGGCAACTTGAAATAAAAACAAAATAAATCAAAACAATAACACATTGTTTTTTGAAATGTTCACCCATTCTATCTCTCTTCCTCAAGGGTGAGAAATTTCACTTACCTGTAAGCTTCAGAAGTTCCCCGTACGGGCCGCCAAATGCCGCAGTCTGGCTGGGCACAAATGCCGCAGTCTGGCTGGGCACACAATCACGAGCCACCACACAGCTTGTAGATTCAAACAGCAACTCTTTATTCCCGAACTCACACCAGCCGTCTACAATCACGTTCTGGGGAAATCCACGTTCTCTTCCCAAATCCACCTTCTCTCCCAAATTCACCTCCACTGGGCTTCTATCTCCAAAATATACTGTCTGAATCCCGTGAGAACTCAAGGGGAACTCAGGCAGCAGGATACGCCCTATTCTCAGCAGGAATAATCTTAAACCTTAAACCTGGAACCTAAACTGGGAACGCCCTAAACAAGATTATCTTAAAACCGGGAACACCCTAATCTGCCTTGGTCCTTGAGCAAGGTCACTTACATTCAATGTCACTGCAACATGTCAGCAACATGGGGTACGCTGGCAAGGAAATTGTCATACCTACTTGGCTAATGGCTCCCAGCACCCTATGGGAGGAATAGACAGGGCAGAGGAGTGGGAGGGGAGGGAGGGGGTGGGGCAGGGGATTAGCAATGATGGAGGAATGTGATGGACATCATTATCCAAAGTACATGTATGAAAACATGAATTGGTGTGAACATACTTTATATATAAACAGAGATATGAAAAATTGTGTTCTATATGTGTAATAAGAATCATGATGTATTCTGCTGTCATGTATTTTAAAAAAAAAAAAGCATTTTTTAAAAAAAGGTTGGGGAAAAAAAAAAGAATTCCTCCTAGTTCCAAAACATTTCTCCCCTGAAGTGGAACATCAAGGTTATTGTGAGTAGCAGGGAGCAGGGCTTTAGGATTAAATGGGCTGAAATCTAGTTCTTGGGATTCGTGGAAACACTTTAGGATTTGACTTTAAAAACTCCAAATTCCAGTCATGGCTCTGCCTCATGAATCTTGAACAAATCATTTAATATGTTTATCCTCAATTCCCTTATTGATGAAATGATAAAAATAACTCATATAATTAAATGAATTTTTAAAATGACAAAACTCAACATAGAGACTAAAATATTGACTGTTATAAATGTTACTTCTTATTAGCTGAGTAATTTAGGAAAAGCTGATTTATTTTTGAATTTCACTTTATAACTGTATATCCAGACATTATAATAGTTATAGTTTTTATATATAGGGTATTAGAGAAAGTAAAATGGTGCTTTTTGTTGTTGTTTTGTTTTGTTTTGGTACCAGGGATTGAACTCAGGAGCACTTGACCACTGAGCCACACCCCCAGCCCTATTTTGTATCTTTTATTTAGAGACAGGGTCTCACTGAGTTTCTTAGCATCTCGCTTTTGCTGAGGTTGGCTTTGAACTCCAGTCCTCCTCCCTCAGCCTCTTGAGCTGCTGGGATTACAGATGTGCACCACCATACCCAGCAAATGGTATGTTTTTGATTCGGGTAAAGATTTAAAAAATGAATGAGATAGAAATGAAAGCCTATTAAATTGCTATTTAATTGTTTATCAGATATAGTAGTTGACTTATGTTTAGGGATCACATGCACTGATGAGACATGAATCTGAGTGGCTTTGGAAACTAATTTTCTTCCTCTTTTTGGTAGCATGCTAAGAGGTAGCAAGATTTTTAGCTGGTTTCAACCTTCTTGGAGGGCAAAGCTCTTCCTAGGGCCCCTGCATTGCAGAACTTGGGCTGAAGTATATATAACTACTAGAGTGGTTCCTGGGGCTTAGAGAACCCTTGAAATCTATTTTGGAACCTAGAGAAGCAGGTGTTATAACTGTAGGGACTATATTATAACTAATGACCCTGATGCAGAGGCTGGTCTCGTTGTCTCTTGGGGTGTTCGTTATGATGCATCCAGCTGGCCTAGGCGGCACCAGCTCTCTCCAGGATAGCACCATGGTACAGGATGACCACCAGTGTCTGGCCTATGCTATAGAATAATGGCAGTGCAATTGTGTTCTCTTTTGCTTCTCCCCTTCTGAGTATTTTTCCCAATAAATTCAATATTATGATTGTACCTGCGGCTCTGTACCCTTGAACCACTTAAAGAATGTGTACCAAAATTTCTTTAAATCCTATTTTGAATTGAAAAAATTCTCACTAGAAGTGGCGTGAGGGCGTGAGACTAACTTCTGGTGAATAGATACAATGAAAGAAATTGTGAACCAAATACCCCACATATTCCTTATTTCAATTCTCTCCCTGATTCTTTATTTTTAATTTTTAATTAATTTGTTTATTTTTTGCTGAGTAGTTGTAGTTGAATCATGATTCATACAAGTTAAATGCATATGTGATTCAACTGTTCTATTTATTTTATGAGGCACTTTGAGTATTTCAGGGAAAGGACCCACCCCACACTTGGGATAAGTGGACAGGTGGTGAATGGTGTCCTTTCCCTGAGGGCCAGGATGAAGGCAGTAGGGGTGATGGCCATGGATGAGAACAGCTGTGGATAGTGTGGTGACAGGTGCACAATTCTCCAAGCCAAAGTCACCTTTCTGAGGAGTCCTGCATTGGCCAGGAACAGGTGCACTAGTGTCCCTGCTGTGCTCAGCCATCACCTCAGAGCGGCCTATGAAAAACATGGCCTTGGCGCAAGTAAGGGGGTGAATCTAGTGGGCAGCAGCTGGATCTGTCAACCATGCTCCAGGCAGCAGATCTAAGTGGCATCTGTGACTACTGCAGCTATAATATGACCTGAAGAATCTAGTCTCTGGTTACTTCTGTGCCACATTACCAACTATTTTCCTGCTATCCTGTTGACTTCCTAACTGCTTCCTGAACACCACAAACATGTTCTGGCCTCATAGCCTTGCAATGATTATTTCACATATCTGGAAAATTCTTACCTAGAAATCTGTATGGTTTGCTCCCTCAAATTAATTTTCTATTCAAAATTCTTTATCAGAGTTGCCATCCCTTGACCACTCTATTAAAATAACACAAGTTTCCTGCCCATCACAACTCATTTTCCTCTCTTTTATTGCTCTGCATTTCTATTTTCTGTATTTCCAAGAGAATGTAAGTATTTTGACAGCAGGACTTTACTTTTGTTCTCTAATAAATAGTCTGCACCTCAATAAGTGTCTATCGCATATCTGCTTGGTATCTATATGCTTCATAAGAATGAATGAATGAATGAATTCTTGTGGCTCAATCAATCCACACGATCTCTTTTATTGAAAACAGTATTGTTATCTACTGGGATGGTGATTTATTTCTACAAGACATGTGCCAGTAAGAGTTACCTTTGTAATCCACTGAAGAATCTCTACCAGGGACATAGATGATAAAGGTTCTCACTGATTTTTAATTTCATTAAGCAAATGAATGGGGAATACTACTTCGTGTGTGTGTGTGTGTGTGTGTGTGTGTGTGTTTACTTTATAGACACAGTCTTGGACCCCAGGGAACCTTTCTAACAACACAACACACTCCAGTTGCTAAATCAATATAACATCTTTGTTTAGGTTTTAACACCACCGTGCTTTGTTTTCCTCATCCTGGTACAGTTATTCTCTGGATGCTGGCACCCCTCCTACCACCATCCCTGCCCACAGCACTTCATTCTTCATTCTACTCAAGGCAAAAATCCATCTTCTATCTTCCCTATATTTTTGGACTTTTGTGACCCCCATGAGATTACTATTTTCCATAGGGATCAAGGACTGTACTAATCAGCATCTTGTAAGATTTTAATGACCACATGGAATGTGGTCCATTCTTCCAGCTTATTACTGTCAAAGTTAAATGCAACTCAGTCCAAGCCTGATTCTTTTGACTCACCACTGGATACTTCTTTCACACACTCAGCCTGTTGCTGTTTATCATTATTTCTTGTTTATATTCCTCTCACCCGTTTTCCATTTGTGTGAATGTGCTTGTGTGCCAGCCAATTTTACTTCAATTTTAAAGCAGGATTTCACGAGATCCAATTAAGTAGTTTTCTAATGCTCAAATATACAGTGTCTACTACAGGATTCCCTTAGTGCTCTAATTATGTAATGAAACTGCAAGAAAATCAATCATGTTCCTCTGGCATGGGTTGGCTGTTATAAACTCCTGCTGTTTATTGCTCATTCTGGGTTCCTCTGGATTTTACAGAAACATTTTTCAGTATGCTTCCACTATCTTGATTACTAAACTTATATCATACCTTTAAAAAAGGAAATCAGTAAGTTTGCATTTTCTTATCTCTTATTCCATTCAGCCATTTCTAATTTTCAAATAATGTCAAACATGAAATGATTAAGTGGTTTTCCTGACAATGAATATGCAGCCACACTATTAGTTATTTAGAATATATGAGGTTTTCTAAATAATTTTATTCATAAAGATTCAATATCCAAGAAGTGGTTTCTTGGCAGATAATATTCTGTCCTATACAATGAATCATGAGTGTAGATTTGGGAATGTATTCATTTCTTCATGAAGAAATGACAGAGAATTGGTCAAAATATTAGTTTCCTCAGCTACTATAACAGAAAACCACAAACTTGGTGGTTTAAAATAACAGAAACTTATTTTTCCATAGTTTTGGAGGTCCTTGGTGCAGAATCAAGGAAGGTAATGCAGGATCTAAAGCACATAGGGTAAGCCCTCCCTGTCCTCTCCATGGCTCCTGGGAATTGCCAATCATCCTTGGCATTCCTAGGCTTGTAGCTATTTGACTCCTCTCTTATCACTTGACCATCTTTCCATGCCTTCTCTGTATCTCATTGTCTTTCTGTCCAAATACCCTGTCTTTTTTCTTGTGGGGAAAAGAGTCACTGGGTTTAGGTCCATCCTAACTGAGTATGACCTCATCTAAACTTAATTACATCATCTGCAAATTTCCTGTCTCCAACTAAGGCCATTCTCAGGTACCAGGGATTAGAACTTCAACATATTTTGGAGGATACAGTGTTATGCATTACAGCCAAGTTTCCCAAACTCTGAAGCTGTAGCCAGTGATAGCTCTGAAAATATAGCAGAAGGATAATCTGGTTTGTAATTGTTTTCTAATCCTTGTTTGCTCTCCTTCTTTGATGACTTTCAGGCTCCCATATTAGAGGAAAAGCAAGTTCAATAACAGCCCATTTTCCCCACACCCCCTCTTTTACTTTTGCATGGAATACCACTTTAATTATAAAAGAAACTGAGACAAATTTTTAAGAGGCAATGTATCCTCTGACAATGGCAGATATAAACAGAGAGGAAATAGATTCCTCAAAATGAAGCTTTATGCTGAACTAAGATCTTTAAATGTTTTGCATCTCCTTCTGAAAGTACCAACCTCTTCCACTATGCGTAATTGTGCACTGAATCACTATCATAGTGAATAGATAGGAAAAATGAGCTGTTTGTAGAGGTCTGAATGTTTAAAAAATTATTTTAATTATTTTGTAATTCAAAACCAGAAATTTCTAAAATCGGTGGTGTGGTGGTAAACTAGCTCTAATTTAAAAACAAAAACAACAAGAAAAAAAATAAACCTGACTTACAGTGTTTGCTAATTTACATGGCGTGAATGACTATTACTACTGTGGTCAAGTTTATGATACCAGTGGTTTAACAACTGGCTTGCAGAACCCTGACAATTTCATAATTGGGCTTTGAGAGCCAGTATGAGTTGGCTTAAGCACATCTCTGAATCAGCTCAACATCCCACTTCATGGTCATGCAAAAGGTCCTGCAGTGCTAGAGAAGGAACAAACACGAATACAGTCACATTATGGCTTGGAATCTGGAAATTCAAAAGAAAACACTCACTATCACAAAAATGTCACTCTTTTAAAATTTAAAAATGGACATTAAATCAACAAAAGGTAGCATATGTAAAATTATGAGCTATTTCAAAAATTATAATCTTTAATGTTGAAGAAGATACACTGACAAGGGACTATCACAAAATTCTGGCAGCTCTTTAAGTTAGCATAAACTGAACAGAAAATAATTTGATAACTTTCACCAAAAACTTAGAAATTTTTATGCCTATTTATAACTGTTTTGCTATGTCTTTTCTGGATTTTTAAAATTAAAAATGATGTTAAACTCTATAAAATAAATTTAAGTCTTTCTGATAATTACTCTCTTATGAACTTCAGCTACACTATATCTTGCTATTTTTCGAACATAGTTAAATACCCTCCCTCTATATCTGACACTTACCTTTTTTTTTTCTTCTGTATCTTCTCCCTGCTGACATTTACATGGTCCACTTCCTCGATTACCCCCAAGTCTTCTCAAATGTTATCTTTTTGGAGGGAACTTCCCAGATGGCTCTACCTGAAACAATGCTACCTCCCACCATCTCTGTATATTCCCTTGCTCTGCATTTTTTTTCCTTCTAGTAATCATCACTATATAATATTATACACTAATTAATTTTTTTGTTTTCTCCTGCTATATAAGTTCCATGGAGCTGGGATCATGTTTGTGTAATTCACTGCAGAATTGTCATACCTAAAATAGCATCTGGGGGGATCCAACATGGCGGCCGGCAAGGAAGCAGCACTTTCAGTATCTCCACATTAACCGGATCAGAAACACCCATTAAAACAGCTACATTCTACCTACTGAGGAACTTCTAGCAAAATTCTGCTGAAAGGAGACCTGCCAGGAAGTAAGTAGTAAGTTATATTAGAGGTGACAGTTGGCCCCAGACAAGTGAATCTTGGCCGGCCACGCAGGCGCAGAGGTCCAATCCAGCAGCCACAGCCCAACCGGCTCTGCAAGTGCCCCCGGAGGCCTGGGGCAGCGAGAAGGGTCCCCGCCTGGCCCGGCAGACGGCCCCCGCCATCCTGGCTCTCCTGGCGGCCCCGCTCGCTCTGTGATCGGCCACCCCGCCCGCCCGGCTCTTAGCCACGAGGCCGCTGCCTACCGGGTTCTACAAGCAGCCCCCGGCGGCCGGCGCGGTGAGAAGGGTCCCAGCCTGGCCTGGCAAACGGCCTGCGCCCTCCTGGCTCTGCTAACGGCCCCGCCCACCCGGCAAACGCCCCCCCCCCTCCCGGCTCTGTTGGCGGCCCCGCCCCTGGCCAGCACAGGCTCCGCTCTGCAGGTGGCCCCCAGCGGCCCGCGCACCGAGAAGGGTCCCCACCTGGCCCGGCAAACGGCCTGTGCCCTCCTGGCGCTGCTAACGCCCCACCAGCACGGCTAACGGCCCCCTGCCCGCCTCGCTCTGCAAACGGCCCCACCCACCCGGCAAACGGCCCCTCGCCCTCCGGGCTCTGCTGGTGCCCCGCCCGCGGCCAGCGCCCCAGGCTCTGCAGGCGGCCCCCAGGGGCCCTGCGCGGTGAGAAGGGTCCCCGCCCGGCAGACGGCCTGTGCCCTCCCAGCTCTGCTAACGGCCCCGCCCCCACTGCGAAAGGCCCCGCCCACCCGGCAAACGGCTCCCCCCCCTGAGATGACGTGAAGGAAATCTAACCAAGCCTTTATGAAATAGCGAACTGGGAACTAAAACCAGAGATTGGGTCAGACCAGAGACAAGCCAGTTCCACCCCTCCCTTCGGACACTCCAGCAAGGAGGCAGGGGCCCGCCATTGCAGAGAGGGGAAGTCACCAAAGTTCGGTCAAAGAGATTCCTTCCCAGCGGAATCTACTTTAGCAGGTGTGTGACTCCCACCCGCATCAGATACAAACAACCGGGAAACTTCAAAATCTCTCCGTGGGCGTGACTGTAAGGGCCAAAGGACTCTCGACCCCCAACTCCCAATACTGCCAGTGATGTGGGTGTGACTGTAGGGGCGGAGGGAAGCAGAGAAGACTCCCCACCCCCAACTCCCCCAACCGCCAACTGAGAGGGCGTGATAGTAGGGGCGGAGGGAAACAGAGGACACTCCAGACCCCCACTCCTCCTACTGCCAGCGGAGTGGTCGTGACTGTAGGGGCTGAGGGAAGCAGATGGGATCCTCGACCCCCAACTCCCATTACCACCAGTGGCGACACCAATGGTCTTAGCCGCCAGACTCCGAAGGTGTGCCCACCAAAGGGGTCCGGAAAAATTAAACTATTGACTCCCAGAACACAGCTCCACAGCACTGGGGCTTAGATGAATGACAGAGAGAGTGCTCAGTCATTAGGGAAATAGAGCACCCAGAGGGGCTGAAAGTGTAACCAAATCCTTGGAGAACCTCCTCCGGTGCACAGGATCTGGCTGGCTGGCAGGAGGAAGGGGAGGAGGGGCTGTAGAAGTGAAACGGCTCTGGACCAACAGGATTGAGAGACTCCCAGGAGCCGCCTTACAGGGATTGCTGTTGACACATTGAGGGCAAATCTCAGCCCAGAGGAAGTACCCTAACAGCTTTGCCTACGGGAAGAGAAGAAAATGGATCTCTAAGACCTAATTTTATTTCTTATTTTATTTTATTTTTTCTCTCCCTTTTTCCCTCTTTCTCTCCCCTTCCAAGTTTTATTGTTCTTTCCATTCTCCTCTATGCTATCTAACTCCCCCTCCTTCTTACTTTTCAAGAGCACCTTCCTTCCCCTTCCCCCCAACTTTCATCCCAAGCATTACGTCCTCCATTTCGTGTAACTGTCTAAATGCAAACAGGTGAATGTTTCGAGGCCATCTATAGTGCTCCTAAATACCTAGCTACTACCAACACCCTGATCCAATTGACGGTTAGCATCCCCCTTCAGTAGAGCAATCTTCTAAAGTAGCCAAGACATACTAACCCGTATACCTTCATAGCACCCAACATAAAGTCCTAAGAACAAAAAACAAATCACTATATGCATACAAAATCCGGAAGCCCTTTATAAATTGAATGAATCAGCTCTAAAGTACAATAAAGCCCAACATCTATAGGCATAATCTCCCACCACAAAGGAGAAACAACAGATATAAACAAAGCCAAAACAAATGTATAGGAGAAAGCAGTTACAAAGCAGTCAAACAGAGCTGGAAAGTAACGTGAACAACATGAAAAAACCAGGGAAAAAAGGAGTACAGATAATGCAGGACAACTTAAATCTACAGGAGGACCTAGAAGCATCAGAAACATGGACAGGGAAAGAAATCAAGGCATACCTAACTCAGATGGAATGGAATTTTAGAGAAGACATGAGACAGCAAATCCAAGAATTGAAAGTATATTTTGAAAACCAACTAAACAAACAAATTCAAACTGCAAAAAACGAGCTTTACCAGGAGATAGAGATCTTAAAAAAAAACAAACAGTGATTTTAGAAATGCAAGAAAACATAAACCAGATTAAAAATGCTAACGAGAATATTACAAATAGACTAGATCAAGTAGAAGTCAGAACATCAGATAATGAAGACAAAGTTTATCAACTTGAAAAGAATATAGTCAATACTGAAAAGATGCTTAAATCTCACAAGCAATCTATCCAAGAGATATGGGATCTCATCAAAAAACCAAATTTGAGAGTCATTGGGATAGAAGAAGGCACAGAGATTCAAGCCAAAGGAATGGACAACCTATTGAATGAAATAATCCTAGAAAACTTCCCAGAGATGAAAGATGGAATGGATTGCCAAATCCTGGAAGCCTACAGGACCCCAAACATCCAAAACTGTAATAGGCCAACTCCAAGACATATAATTATGAAGATAGCCAACATACAGAACAAGGAGAGAATATTAAAAGCTACGAGGGAAAGGAGGCAGATTACATTCAGGGGTAAACCAATTAGGTTAACGGCTGATTTTTCATCACAGACTTTGCAAGTGAGAAGATCCTGGAACAATGTATTTCAAACGCTGAAAAATAATGGATTCCAACCAAGAATACTGTATCCAGCAAAATTAAGCTTCAGATTTGACAATGAAATTAAAATCTTTCACGATAAACAAAAGCTAAAAGATTTCGCAGCCAGAAAACCAGCACTGCAAAGCATTTTGGGCAAAATTCTACAAGAAGAGGAATGGAAAAACAGTGCCCAAAACCAACAGTGGGAGGTATCTCAGGAAAGGGGGAGGAAAACAACCAAAAAGTAAAAACTAGCCAAACTAAAATAAATAAATAAATAAACATGACTGGAAGTACAAATCATATTTCAATTGTAACCTTAAATGTTAATGGGCTAAACTCACCAATCAAGAGACACAGGCTGGTAACCTGGATCAAAAAAACAAATCCAACAATATGCTGCCTTCAGGAGACTCATATGATAGGAAAAGACATACACAGGCTGAAGGTGAAAGGTTGGGAAAAATCATACCACTCACATGGCCCTCGGAAGCAAGCAGGAGTGGCCATACTCATATCGAATAAAATAAACTTCAAACCTAAGTTAATCAAAAGGGATAAAGAAGGACACTATATCCTGTTAAAAGGAACTATTCACCAACAAGACATAACAATTATCAATTTATATGCACCAAATAATGGTGCAGCAACGTTCATAAAACAAACTCTCCTCAAGTTCAAGAGTCAAATTGACCACAACACAATAATTATGGGTGACTTCAACACACCGCTCTCGCCATTAGACAGATCCTCCAGACAAAAGCTGAATAAAGAAACTATAGAACTCAATGACACAATCAATAACCTAGACTTAACCGACATATATAGAATATATCAACCATCATCAAGTGGATACACGTTCTTCTCAGCAGCACATGGATCGTACTCAAAGATAGATCATATATTATGCCATAGGGCAACTCTTAGTAAATATAAAGGAGTGGAGATAATACGATGCACCATATCTGATCATAATGGAATAAAACTGGAAATCAATGAAAAAAGAAGGAAGGAAAAATCCTGCATCACATGGAAAATAAACAATATGTTACTGAATGATCAATGGGTTACAGAAGACATAAAGGAGGAAACCAAAAAATTCTTAGAGATAAACGACAATTCAGACACAACATACCGGAATCTATGGGACACAATGAAAGCAGTTTTAAGAGGGAAATTCATTTCCTGGAGTTCATTCCTCAAAAAAAGAAAAAACCAACAAATAAACAAACTCACACTACATCTCAAAACCCTAGAAAAGGAAGAGCAAAACAACAGCAAATATAGCAGAAGACAAGAAATAATTAAAATCAGAGCAGAAATCAAAGAAATTGAAACAAAAAAAACCATTGAAAAAATTGATAAAACTAAAAGTTGGTTCTTTGAAAAAATAAATAAGATCGACAGACCCTTAGCCATGCTAACGAAGAGAAGAAGAGAGAAAACTCAAATCACTAACATAAGGGATGAAAAAGGCAATATCACAACAGACACTACAGAAATACAGAAGATAATTAGAAAGTATTTTGAAACCCTATATTCTAATAAAATAGAAGACAGTGAAGACATTGATAAATTTCTTAAGTCATATGAGCTGCCCAGATTGAGTCAGGAAGACACACACAATTTAAACAGACCAATAACAAAGGAAGAAATAGAAGAAGCCATCAAAAGACTACCAACCAAAAAAAGCCCTGGACCAGATGGGTATACAGTGGAGTTTTACAAAACCTTCAAAGAAGAATTAATACCAATACTTTTCAAGCTATTTCAAGAAACAGAAAAAGAAGGAGCTCTTCCAAATTCATTCTATGAGGCCAACATCACCCTGATCCCGAAACCAGACAAAGACACTTCAAAGAAAGAAAACTACAGACCAATATCTCTAATGAACATAGATGCAAAAATTCTCAATAAAATCCTGGCGAATCGAATACAAAAGCATATCAAAAAAATTGTGCACCATGATCAAGTAGGATTCATCCTTGGGATGCAAGGTTGGTTCAATATACGGAAATCAATAAATATTATTCACCACATCAATAGACTTAAAGATAAGAACCATATGATCGTCTCGATAGATGCAGAAAAAGCATTCGACAAAGTACAGCATCCTTTTATGTTCAAAACACTAGAAAAACTGGGGATAACAGGAACTTACCTCAACATTGTAAAAGCTATATATGCTAAGCCTCAGGCTAGCATCATTCTAAATGGAGAAAAACTGAAGGCATTCCCACTAAAATCTGGAACAAGACAGGGATGCCCTCTCTCACCACTTCTATTTAATTTAGTCCTTGAAATACTAGCCAGAGCAATTAGACAGACAAAAGAAATTAAAGGCATAAAAATAGGAAAAGAAGAACTTAAAATATCACTATTTGCGGACGATATGATCCTATACTTAGAAGACCCAAAAGGGTCTACAAAGAAACTACTAGAACTAATAAATGAATTCAGCAAAGTGGCAGGATATAAAATCAACATGCATAAATCAAAGGCATTCCTGTATATCAGTAACAAAACTTCTGAAATGGAAATGAGGAAAACCACCCCATTCACAATATCCTCAAAAAAAATAAGATACTTGGGAATCAACCTAACAAAAGAGGTGAAAGATTTATACAATGAAAACTACAGAACCCTAAAGAGAGAGATAGAAGATCTTAGAAGATGGAAAAATGTACCCTGTTCATGGATAGGCAGAACCAACATCATCAAAATGGCGATATTACCCAAAGTTCTCTATAGGTTCAATGCAATGCCAATCAAAATCCCAACGGCATTTCTGGTAGAAATAGATAAAGCTATCATGAAATTCATATGGAAAAACAAAAGACCCAGAATAGCAAAAGCAATTCTAAGCAGGAAGTGTGAATCGGGAGGTATAGCGATACCAGATTTCAAACTGTACTACAGAGCAATAGTAACAAAAACAGCATGGTACTGGTACCAAAACAGGCAGGTGGATCGATGGTACAGAATAGAGGACACAGAGACCAATCCACAAAATTACAACTTTCTTATATTTGATAAAGGCGCTAAAAGCATGCAATGGAGAAAGGATAGCATCTTCAACAAATGGTGCTGGGAAAACTGGAAATCCATATGCAACAAAATGAAGCTGAACCCCTTTCTCTCACCATGCACAAAATTAAATTCAAAATGGATCAAGGACCTAGATATCAAATCAGAGACTCTGCACCTGATAGAAGAAAAAGTTGGCTCCGATCTACACATTCTGGGGTTGGGCTCCAAATTCCTTAATAGGACGCCCATAGCACAAAAGTTAATAACTAGAATCAACAAATGGGACTTACTCAAACTAAAAAGTTTTTTCTCAGCAAGAGAAACAATAAGAGAGGTAAATAGGGAACCTACATCCTGGGAACAAATCTTTACTCCTCACACTTCAGATAGAGCCCTAACATCCAGAATATACAAAGAACTCAAAAAATTAAACAACAAGATAACAAACAACCCTATCAACAAATGGGCGAAGGACCTGAACAGACACTTCTCAGAGGAGGACATACAATCTATCAATAAGTACATGAAAAAATGCTCACCATCTCTAGCAGTCAGAGAAATGCAAATCAAAACCACCCTAAGATACCATCTCACTCCAGTAAGATTGGCAGCCATTATGAAGTCAAGCAACAATAAGTGCTGGCGAGGATGTGGGGAAAAGGGTACACTGGTACATTGCTGGTGGAACTGCAAACTGGTGCGGCCAATATGGAAAGCAGTATGGAGATTCCTAGGAAAGCTGGGAATGGAACCACCATTTGACCCAGCTATCGCCCTTCTTGGTCTATTCCCTGAGGACCTTAAAAGAGCATACTATAGGGATACTGCCACATCAATGATCATGGCAGCACAATTCACAATAGCTAGGCTTTGGAATCAACCCAGATGCCCTTCAATAGATGAATGGATTAAAAAACTGTGGCATTTATACACAATGGAGTATTACGCAGCACTAAAAAATGACAAAATCATGGATTTTGCAGGGAAATGGATGGCATTAGAGCAGATTATGCTAAGTGAAGCTAGCCAATCCTTAAAAAACAAATGCCAAATGTCTTCTTTGATATAAAGAGAGCAACTAAGATCAGAACAGGGAAGAATAGCATGAGGAAAAGATTAACATTAAACAGAGACGAGTGGGGGGAGAGAAAGGGAGAGAGAAGGGAAACTATGGAAATGGAAGGAGACCCTCATTGTTACACAAAATTACATATAAGAGTTTGTGAGGGGAAAGGGGAAAAAAAAACAAGGGAGAGAATTAAACAACAGCAGATGGGGTAGAGAGGGAAGATGAGAGGGAAGGGGAGGGGGGATAGTAGGGAATAGGAAAGGTAGCAGAATACAACAGTCACTAATATGGTATTATGTAAAAATGTGGATGTGTAACCGATGTGATTCTGCAACTTGTATTTGGGGTAAAAAATGGGAGTTCATAACCCACTTGAATCAAATGTATGGAAGATGATATGTCATGAGCTTTGTAATGTTTTGAACAACCAATTAAAAAAAAAAGAAAGAGACCAGAATAAAAGGTAAAAAAATAAATAAATAAATAAAAATAAAATAAAATAGCATCTGTCAGGCAGTAGGCACTGAATATTTTTTGAACCACTAAATTGATGACCGAATGAATGAGTGAATGGGTCTTAAATATTTTTTCAGATTTATATTTTATATTATTTCGGCATGAGGTGTTTCCTCCCCACCCAATATCCTGTATTAAGGGAGGAATGTTAGGAGGTGAAATGATTGGATTATGAGTGCTGTATCCTGATCAGACCATCCTAGTCTGAATGGACTGGGTGATAACTGTAGGCAGGTGGGGTGTGACTGGAGGGGTGGGTCATTTGGGGCATGTCCTGGAAGGATGCATTCTCTCTTCAGCCCCTCCCCCACTCTCTCTTTGCTTCCTGACCCCACCAGGAGCTGAGCAGCTTTCCTCTCCTGGGCCTTTCCTCCATGATGTGCTGCCTTACTTTGGGTCCAAAGAAATAGAGTTAGTCATCTATAGACTGAGATCTCTGAAACTGTGAGCTTTTCCTCCTGTAAATTGTTTTTCTTGGGTGACAGGCAGGCAAAAGCTGACTAAAATATGTAATTTATTCTTTTAAAACTTTTTGTGAGGATATAACACAATTAATTTAATAACTTTCCTATCTAAGAGTACTTAGGCAATTTTGAGTGTTTCCTCTTGTGTTGAATATCTTTGTATGTACACTTTTGTATACCTGCTTATCTTTATGTTAAACACCAATAAGTTAAATTTCTGGGTTAAACATATATATGAAAAATATTGGCTGATACTTTCAAATCATCTTCAGAAAGTTATATAGATTTCTGATTATAAAAACCTTTTTAAAATTATTTGTTCTTGGTGCATTGAAATTATATATAATAGTAGGATTCATTATGACATATTTGTACATGTACATAATCTGGTTAATTTCATTCTCTAGTATGAATGAAATTATATTTCATTCCCTTTCCGTCTCCCTCCCATTTCCCTTCCCATCTCCCTCCCTCTCATCCCTTCTTCTTCTATACTTATTTCTCTTGTAATTTTCCTTTCTTTCTTCCTTTTTTCTTTCTAGCTTCCATATATGAGAGCAAACTTATGATCATTGATTTTCTGAGTCTGATTTATTTTGCTTAATGTAATGCTCTCAAGATCCATCCATTTTCCTGAAAATGACATAATTTTGTTTTTCTCTATGGTTAAATAAATCTTCATTGTGTATATGTACCAATTTTTCTTTAACTATTCATGTCTTGATGAATACCTAGACTTGTTTCCTAATTTGGCTATTGTGAATTGTACTGTTATAAACCTAGATTTGCATGTATCACTATAGTATGTTTAATTTAAATGTTTTTTGGATAAATACCAAGGAGTGGTATAGCTGGATCATATGGTAGTTTTATTACCATCTAATTTCTTATTTTTAAAAAGAAAACCTGCTAACAAGTAAGTCTAGATGGATATTTCAAATTCATTACAAAAACTATAGGTAATTCAAACCTACACAAACTACAGGATTGATGAGGGATACCAGAATTTCCATCCTTATTATGAATAAGACAAAGTTGCTCATCAGATATTGGAGTTGTTACAATCCTTTGGAGAAGGTGGCAGGGGCATAAGATGATAGGTTAAATGATAAGGGTCAATGGAGCATTCCACATATGGATATGCAGTTGTGTACTGCATAGGGGTACATATGTAAGAAAATGTCATTTGACTAGCACAGATTAATGAATTTGATATAACATACTTTTTGGGAGATAGCAGGAAAACATCTTATTCCAATAAGTATTTTTTCCAATGAACAATTTTTCTGACAGATGAAATTGGAAACAAAAGAAATTACTTTGAAGAAGGATGTATTATTTTAATTTGCTCAAACTTTCAAAATTGGCAAGTGATGATACGAAGGATGGTATTAAAGCATGGTTCAACTCAGCCTATCTACTATGTCAGGAGCTGAGTGGAGCTAGGCAGGTCATGGACTATCCATTGCCAAGTGAGCTCTGGATGTGATCAATACTGATGAGCCATAAGATCACTTTTCTCAGTGTAGTCTGGTGAGGGCCATTTATTGACAGTTGCCTATTAATTAATGGCTAAAGATTATCTGGCAGAAATGAGGTCTGCCTAGACTTTGAGACTATTGAAATTTATCACCTTATCTCCCCAGAGTAGATACATGTCTCTCTAAACAGAGGGTAGGATTTCTGACACCAGAGAGAGTGGTATGGAAGAAAATCTCCTAGTATCTATTGTCAGATGACACAGGTTGGTCACATATGCATATGGAAATATCATGATATTTTTTGATAATTCTAAGAAATTTTAAATGCATACATATGTGACTGTTGGTAAGTATGTGGAAATATACTCCAGGTATAGAATTCTCTAGAACAAATTCAAGCTTTCCAAAAGCAATGGAAGACTGCTTAGAAATGTAAGTAATTGCAATAACAACTATGTAATGACCAGAAAAAAATTGAAATAAAGATGACTGTAATTATTGTAGTTCATAAATTTCTAGTTTTGAAACAAAAATAAAAAGGTCTTTGCTGAGCAAAGTCCCTAGTTTTTCTGACTTGTCAATTTCTTGTATGTACAAATGATTAATTGATGCTACACTAGGGTGAGGAAGAGGCCCTTATTGTCACCAGAGGGAAAGAAAGCTGTTCCTGGAGCTCTGAAACTCCAGATAGTTTGAGCCAATTCCATAGGAAAATAATCTTTCTCAGCTTTTCATTTTTTTCTAGAACACACTCATTCCCTTGTTAGTACTATATGCTTTGGGATGCATTTTTCCATCTAAAAATGTTATAAATGATGTTTGTACCACCTTTTAAAACCACACTGCATTTATAACCTTAATTTGTTCTTTTCACTTAATGTTCTCATGTAACATTATAAAACATTATAGGCTTAAATGATAATCAGGAGAATGATTCAAAACATAATCATGAACTAAAACTAAAAATAAAAGAAGTTACTGCGACTTGAGAGAATTTGAGTTAAAAGCTGAAAAAGATCTTAGATATTTTTACTTATCTATTCAACAATTAAGCATCTCATACCAAGCTTTTTTTGTGAGCTTTTGTGAAAGAAAAGAAAATGAGATGTATGGAATGAAGCACAGGTGAAGGTTATAGTTACTAGAAATGGAAATAATGAGAGAGGGGGGAGGAGAGAGAGTAGTTAAATAACAAGGGCCAACATATTGTCTGGGCCAGTAGTGAGGAGCAGAGTCTATAAATATTACACAAAAAATAGTTGTGAATGAAAGTGTAGAGCAGTTTCTCAGAGGAAGCAGGATTTGAGCTATATTTTAGGGTAGGAGGAATTTTTCAATTCATTAAACAGCATGAGCAGTGACTTGTGGACTGAAGATAAGCATGAACTCCATTTTTCTAACAACCAACTCAAATGGAGCAAATGATTCATTTTGAATAGTAAGTTTGGATACTGGAAGGGAGGGAAAGGAAACATTGGAGGTACCAGATAATGGGATGCCTGAAAATCTCAGCAGGGTCATTTATTTTAACTCTCCAGACATCAGGAAATTATTGTCAGTTGTTATATGAGTCAGGGTTCTCTAGAGAAATAGAACCAAAATATGTAATATCTTGTAATATTTAATAAATATATAATATTTATCTTAAAGAATCAGATCAAGTTGACTATAGAAGCTGAGAAGTCTCATGATCTGCCATTGCAAGCTGGACCCCTAGGAAAACTAGTGGCATAAATTAAAGTTTGAGTCTAAAGGCCTGAGAATCAGGAGCACCAAGGATATGAGCTCTAGTCCAAGGACAGAAGATCAATGTCTCAGCTCAAGCAGTCAGAAAGAGGATGTAAACTTCATCTCTGCCTGTTATTCTATTCCACAGATTGGTTGATGTCTATCCACACTTGGAAAGGTCAAACTGCTGTCTTCAACCCACCAATTCAAATGTTAATCCTTCTAGAAGTACCCCATAGACACACCTGGAAATAATTTTTTTTAATTTATTTTTTAGTTATAGATGGACACAATTGCTTTATTTATTTTTATGTGGTGCTGAGGATTGAACCCAGTGCCTCGAATGGGTGAGGCAAGCACTCTACTGCTGAGCTATAGACTCAGCCCCTGGAAATAATGTTTAACAAGATATCTGGACATCCCATGGCCTAGACAAGTTGACACATTCAATTAACCATCACAGATGTTGAATATGGAAGTGACACACTAAAGAATTAACTTTCCATTAGGAAAATGTGACTTGTGGTTATGGGTTAGAAAGCCAGAGAAAAGAAAAACAAAAATCTGTCTATGTGCTTAGTAATACAGACATGAAGTAATCGTGGCTAACAGTAATGGCAGAGAAAGAAAAGTCAGGGGTATATTTTATAGAAAAGATCTCTCAATATTCTGTGATTAATTGGGATGTGAAGAAGTGAATCAAAAGTTTTAGGTCTGGATGTTGTGTTAGCAAAAACCAGAATTTTCAGGGAGGAACCTGGCTTCAGATAAAGATGCTTTAGACCAATTTAGCACCTAAATTTAACTATATAAGTGCAGAATTAGGCAACTTAAGTATAGATATAGAACTTTGATCTGCAATCATGACTGAGCATTATGCCATTATGAGAGTAACAGGTAAAGGATCTTTGGCTTCCCAGACTCCAATAGATTGTATAAAGTCTGGTCAGTAGACATAGATTTATTTAATGTGTACAGATGATCCTTGACTTATAATGAGGTTATATCCCCAAAATTTTACTGTAAGTCAAAAAATATCGTAAGTAAAAAATGCGTTGAGTACACCATATCTACAGAGCACCATAGGTTAGCATCACAGTGCATAGTAGAGTCCTGGTTGTTTTCCCTCATAATCATGAGCCTGACTGGGAGTTGTGGCTTGCTGCCACAGCCCAGTATCACCAGAGAGAACTGGACCACTTATCGTTAGCCCGGGAAGAGATCCAAATTCAAAGTACTGCTTCTACTAAATGCATATGGCTTTCACACTGTTGTAAAGTCAAAAAAATCATAAGTTGAACCATCATATGTTTGGAACCATCTGAATCATAGCCAAATAAGAAAATTTTATTTGAGGGTCTGTAGGACTCAGAGCTTCTAATGGGACCAAGGAGAAGGGATCATAGAACAGAGCAGTGAAGAAGTAGAACTGGAGAAACAGAAGGGAGTTAGGATGAATGAAAGATAAGCACCTAAGACAAACCTTGCCAGAAATCTTGTTGGTGGTGTGTTAGGGACCTCTGATAGGTGGGTGGCAGGAGGTAGAGCAACTCAGAAGAGCAGGAAGAGCTGAAAGGGGTGGCTTCACAAATGTACATATATTTTAAGGTAATCAAGTTGCTGGCTATTAGCATAAAAAAATCATGTGAGTAGGACAAAGTAGTATGTTAAGGGCTTACATTTCCTAATTATTATTACTGGTAGTAATAGTAGTTATAAAAATTATAATTGCTCTCCTCTTTTTCCTCATATAGTAGAGTTAAGTTTATATTCTGGCTCCTTCCCTAAACCAGGTTTCTTGAAGCTAGGAACCTGCTTTCTTTCTGATCCTTGATATGAAAAATGAATGAGTGTCTGGCTATAGTAAGCCTTCAATCTCAATTATGAAATAAATAGCAATAAATGCATGAAAGAATGGTATGTGGATGATGGAGGAAGACAGAGAAGAAATGAACATAGATTTAAGTATTCTAGGCCAGAATATTCCATTTTAAAGACTTTTCAGCCAGACAATATAATCCAACTACAAACCATTGAGAAAATAAAACTTTTTTTTGTTTAGCAAAACTCTGTTTTAGTCAGCCTTTTCACTGATGTGATTAAAAAACCCAACAAGAACAATTTTAAAGGAGGAAAAGTTTATTTGGAGGATCACAGTTTCAGAGTTCTCAGTCCTTAGACAGCCAGTTCCATTTCTCAGGGCTGGAGGTGAGGCAGAACATCATGGCGGAAGAGTGTGGTGGAGGGAAGCAGCTCACATGATGAATAGTAAGCAGAGAGATTCCATTTACTAGATATAAAATATATACCCCAAAGGTATATCCCCAATGCCTACCTCCTCCAGCGACACCCTACCAGCCTTCGGTAACCACTCAGTTAATCCTCATCAGGGGATTAATTCAGTGATTGAAATAAGGCTGTCATAATTCAATCATTTTACCCCTGAATGTTAATTCATTGTCTCACACATGAGCTTTTGGGGGATACCTAATATATCTAAACCATAATAACCTCTTAGATCTGAATCAGGAAAATTCTGTGTATGTGTCCTCAAGGATATATATTATAAAACAAGGTAAAGCTCCAATATAAAGCCTTTTTTCTTCATCTCTTAACAGATTAAGTTGTGCTCTGAGTAGGATTCTGTGATACATATATGTATACAACACACATACTTATATATAACATCCATCTTAAAAAGAAATAAAAAAACCTATATAATGTCATGAAAACTTTGACATGTGTCCTTATTTCATCTCTTAACAATGGGAAATTGAACACAGAGCATTATCTTAAGTCCATTCTCCTGTGTAAACATTGGAACCAAAACAAATAGTTCCTGTGGTGAACATTTGTCCCAAGATTCCTGGGCCTCCTTCTGCGCATTTGCTCCATTGAAATGAGATGAAGCCATGTGGCTTGCTTTGACCAATGCATGTGAGCAGCACCCATGAAGATCCCCTCGAGAGCAAAGTGTATAATGTCAGGGGATATGCTCAACACACAGTCATTCCTGCTTCGTAGCTTTTGAAGCACCATATTGAAAAGGTGACACCATTGCACAATGGAGCCTTTGTCATTCTGTGTCCATGAACATATATCGACGATGGCACACCCTGTTGATTCCCATTGGACACAGCTTGAATGAGAAATAAATGCTTTCAGCCACTGAGGTTTTTGTGGTTGATTGTTACCCCAATAAAACCAGCCTATCCTGACTGATAAAATCCTTCTATTAAAAAAAAAGAGTAGATATTTTTTCCCTATAATTCTAAGATTGCTAGAGCAAAGTTACTATATATCTATGTTATTGCCTCTATATAGATAAAGTTAAAATACACTAAAAGGTTTATAGATTTTTCCTTTTTCAGCTGAAGGATTAAAGCTGCATTTCATAATTTGTTGTGTTTTTTCTACTCCATTGACACCAACAGTGTGTCTATATTTTAGTGTGCCTAAGGGAAATTATTGATAGTTCTGCTTTTACTATTTTATGTCTTTCTGAGAAAGGTGATTTGTTTTTATTTTGTATTTATTTGCTCTCAGTTCAACATTAAGAAAAGGATATAAAGATATATGACATGCAAATAAAGGAAGATTTGCTTTATTCCAATACAGAATATAAAAGGCCAATTTCAATTTTTTTGTGTGTTTCTAAAGATTGAAGTCAAGGAAAAATGACAGAAAAACCCAACTCCTTTACTGGTCCATGTTTGATACGTATTATTCTTTATTTCCATAAAGTCTTCTTTTAAATGTTCATTTTGCATGCAAATGCATAATGCTGTTTTTTTTTTTTCCTCCACTCAGTCTCATACACATCTCAGAATCCCCTGTGAGCTATCAGCCTGGGAGAACAGTCCTTTAAGATTCTGCTGTCTCTATTCATTGCATATACTGTAGCTTTGTACGTGTTTATTTTGCTAGTTATATGTGTTCAGGCAGGAATTCAAATATGTGATTCTCATTCTGGCTTTCCAAGGGAATTCTCCTGAGGGGAGAAAAACAATGTACATGTTTCTCTTCTTATTTGACAAAACCAAAAACAATCCTGGATTTAGACCCTTACAAGGAAATGTGTTCCACACAGTAAGAGCAAAGGACTAGCTTTGTTTCTCTTCCAGCTTTGAATCTGACCTGCTTTTATTAAGAGAAAATATAGACAACATAGTATTAACTCTAAATCCAAGAAGTCTGCTTTTTCCCCCTCCATTGCCAGGCAGGAAGGAGAGAGCATTTCCAGACGAGTAAAATTTTCTAACAGAGGAATGATGGGGCCATGGTCATACTTTGTGCCTGAGAATCACTGATAAAATCTTTTCATGTTGGGGCTCTGTTAAGAAAAGCATGCTTGTCATCGAGGGCAGGAAATGCTTAAAATGTTTAAAAGGGAGAAAAAATAAGCAGTTTAAAAACCAGTTTTGGAGACAATGGTATGACTCGTGGAAATGCTCTCCTTAAAGTCAGAGAGCTCTAATAAGGTTTCCTGGGCCCATAAGCGCATGAAGTTCATAAAAACGTCCGCACCGACCAATTATGATTACTCTCTGCCTTTAATTACTTTTCAACTGATGTGGAACTCAAGATATTATCAGCGTCTGCTCTGCTGAGGTAGACAGTTGAGCCATACAGTGCAGGGCAGACACTGAACAAAAAAAAAAAAAAAAAAAATCAGGATGATGAATAGAGAATGCTGCTTGAAAAAATTTAAAAAATTTTTTTTGATATGGTCTTTGTTGGACATTTCCTCCCCTTATCTGCTTGTATTTTCGCTTTCGAGTTGATAACTCCCAGACTGGGTTGAAACGCGGTGATGTTTCTGCCATTCTCTTCGGAGTTCATTGTGACTTTTTTTTTTTTTATCATCATCAGAAATAGAGGAAGACTGAATTAAACAGGAGCCGCAGAACTTGCGAGTGCGATAACAATACAAATGGATTTTCTCTAACAGAGAAAAACAGCTGTCTCCATTATTTGAATGCTTCACCTTTCTCCATTCCATTAATTGGGTCTTTGATCACAAGCTGAGGTGGAGAGGCCCTGATAAGGAATAGGTTATTAGTAAAGTAGCCTAAAGGAATGAATCGGGCCTGGTACTTGCTGCAGCAGATGAGATAAACTCATAATGCCCGTGTGTGTGTGAGTGGTGGAGAGTGATAGGGCCTCCGACTGCCCTGAACTGCTTGCAAAGAGAGAAGACTAATACTCTAGTGCTATGATAGCTAATGCAGGATATAAATTTAGCTCCCGGGAATGGAATAGGATAAAAATTCCATAAAGAGTTTTCTGTAAATGGCTTACACTTTTATATCAAACTGTGACAGAGTAGTCACTAAAATAAAATAAAATAAAATAAAATACTTTCTTGATCTCACTATATGTTGAACACAACTGGAGGCTTTCGTATAAGAAGGAGGAAAAATGACTGTTAAATTTGTTCACCAAGACATTAATAAGAGCACCCTTTGAAGTGCGGTAAAGCTAAATTGGAGGAATTAAATTTGATTGAATCTAAGCCTGTTTATTTTTCATTTCTGCAGAGCGGGTGTTGAGTGATTTGTAATACTTCATTGGAAATCTTCAGGAACTTGCTATCATGTAATCCATTTTTTTTGCTGAAGAATACGACCGCAGGGGACAAGGCCATATTGGTTTGTTGTTAATGTACTGGAAAGAGGTACTATGGAGAAAACAGTTAATATTAAATTACGAACACAAGGTTATCTTTCTGCCGCACATGCTCCACTGCCCTAGGCAGGGGTAATCTGTTAATAGCATTCAGCCAAAATGACACCATTAAGGAACTGAAGCTACACATCTTTTGCAAGCTGAATGATGTATAAAGCTGGTTTTCTATCATCCTAGATGCAATAAATTATCCATGCTGCTAAAAATTGATACAAGACAGAAGTTTGATAGAACCAGCACCCAGCATAAATGGAAGGCCAGGCTGGCAGGAAAGGACATGAAGATGTGAGTGCGGCCACCAGGGTGTTTTCATTTGAGGTGTTCTCTCGAATCCCAGCTCTGATTTTTCAGGCTTTGGGGGACTTGGTGGTAGCGAGGAGGAGTGACTGAGCAAGATAGAAAATGAGGACCACATATGATTATGTAGATGAATACCTTGGGAACATATTTGGACGTCAGGTCTCCTTTGAATGAATCATTGCATTTCAGCTTCAGTTTCTGATGGCCAATGTCTGAGTGTGACGTGAAGGACATCACAAAGGGCTTGCACTGTGCAGTCAGTCACCTGACTGGTGTGTGATGCATTAGGAAACCATAATCTGCTCATACTCATTGCCTTTCCTATTATTTGTCCCATCAACATGCAAAATAAATAGCTGGGGAAACATCTTAGGATTATTTCCCGTGATAGTTTTTCTCATTTTAAATTAATACAAATGCTTAATGGACTTGAGAAACGGAGAGCATCTATTTGCCCTAGAAGAATTCTTCACTGTGTCAGGAAAAGCAATTTTTCTAAACGACAGCAGTGATAACCAGTGAAACAATTAACGTATATATGAAGTCATCATCATCATTAGATATTTGTACTACATTTTCTGCCCTGGAAGTTACTGGAGATGTAAAGATAAAAGAAGAAGATATCCTCCCTTAAAACCTCATCATCCAGTGGAGATTCACACAATAAATCATTACAAGGGAGATCCTGGAGGAAGGAGACCCTACATCTGCAAGGGGAGCCTAGCCTGCTTTCACAGTTTTACCAAACTACAGAGAATATAACACCACCCATAAACCAGCCCTGGTCTTCATCACATTTCATTAGTGTAGAGTTAGCCATATAGAGTCCACATAAAAGATATCTATGGTTAAAGAATAGGATGCAGGCCACAGGCCAAATAAGAGCACATGAAGTTTTTCTAGAAGCCCAGAAGTGAAGGGCTTATGCTGGACAAGGTGGCCAGCATGAGGTTCAGGGCATGACCCCCAGCCTCATTCTTTCTCTTTGCTCCCATTCATCAAGTACAGTATGCTTTGTGGCTTTGGTCTCCATCCATTCCACATCTGTCCCATGTGATCTGTTCTAGAAGGCACAGCTGTAGGGAACCATGATACTGGACTTTCATCCCTACCGGGCTTCTTTACTCATACCTTTGCCTCAACTTTGTCCCCTCCAAACCCTTCTCTGAGAGGGGGCGGGAGTGATCTTTGTAAGACAAATGTCGAACTGCCACTCCCCAGTTTAACCTTTTACTACGATGGCCTTTAAGAAAAAGTCCCTCGTCACAGCTTCTGGAGCTCAGCGTGTGCTAGTCCTGTCACCTCTTGAGCCTCCACTCTGGTTGCTCCAACCACCATCCCTGGCACCTGGGATCTACTAATTTGGAACCTACTCTGGTTTCCTAGTTTGCCAGAATGTATCATTGAAATGCCAGAACTTTCCCTGGCAACTGAAAATAGAATTAGAAACCCTTGTCCCTGCTCTTAGAGTACTCATATTTTCCAGTCCTAATATGTAGGATTTCCTGGAGGGTATGCATTTTATGAAGGTAGGGATGTGGCTGTGTGCACTTCACGCCCCTAGTTTTCAGCACAATGTTAGGCACACAGAGCAGTATGCATCTGTGAAATGTTGGAAAATGTAGATGGGCAATAAACAAGCCGTGTCCTGGAGATATGGCCGAGAAGGATTATAGGAAGCTCATCAGGACTATGGAGAATGTCTGCAACCGTCACACCCTCTAAGACCCTTCTTATGAATGGGAGCCTAATTAAGAAGGAAGCATAAGGTCATTTTAAAATTGCAGTGTGTTGTTATGAAATAAGGTTTTATTGGAAAAGGAAAAAGAAGAGATTAGGCAGTAAAGTTTAGGTGGTTAGACTGACAATTATTTTATGCTAAATTGTTCAATCTGAATTCGCATATTGCCCACATTTGCCAGACAATTGCCAACCTTTGCACTTTATTTTGTTCCAAGTGGACATTTTGAACTCATAAGTGGTAGACTTAATGTAGTCTACTATAATGCAGAGAGGTTATTTTTTTTGTGGTGAGGGAAGTACCAGGGATTGAACTCTAGGGCACTCAAACACTGAGCCACATCCCCAGCCCAATTTTGTAGTTTATTAGAGATAGGGTCTCACTGAGTTGATTAGTGCCTCACCTTTGCTGAGGCTGGCTTTGAACTCGTGATCCTCCTGTCTCAGCCTCCTGAGCTGCTGGGATTACATGTGTGCGCTGCTGTGCCCAGCAGAGAGGTTATTTTTAATGTATTATACCAAGACTATATATGAATACCATACGGAAGAAACCATAGCATTGTAGCATTTAATAATTGATGAAATTGCATTTACTTAGTCCTTATCTTTTTCCAAAAACTGGAAGACCAAAGGATGATGGATGGTGTGGACTTGCAAAGTGTCCACAACCAGGAAGAAAAAATAAACTGAGAAGTGGACAGATGATTACCATAAAGTGTCATAAGTGTTATGACAGGGTGCTATGTAGGGCAGATCCTGAAGAAAATGAGGGAAAGGAAATTTCTTACAGGAGATGACATTTGAGTTGCATTTGAAAAACCCAGGAGTAATGAGTAAGGAAACCTAGGAAGAAAAGGTGTTTTTGACAGTAGGAACGACAAAGAGACAGTCAAATGAAGGATTTTAAACAAGGAATTTCATTTCTATGTTTGATCTATAAAGCAAAAATTAAAAATAATAAAGGAAGATCAGTGGAGTAGAGGAAGGGGGGAAGGGAGAGGAGGGGGGAAAGGGAGAGAAGCAGCACTGGGGACAGAGAGAAGCGAATTATACTCCATACCTGCATGATTATGTCAAAATGAACCTCACTTATTATGTAGAAGGATAATTTACTACTGAAAACATTAAAAAAAGAATTTCCTGGGCTACTATTTGGGCATTGCCAAGATTTTTCAGAAAGCTCTGTTCTCCATTAGTTCCGACATTGTCCCATCAGAATATTCATGGTTGTCTAACAAAAGAGGTGAAAGACCTCTACAATGAAAACTACAGAACACTAGAAAGAGAAAATGAAGAAGACTTTAGAAAATGGAAAGATCTCCCATGTTCTTGAATAGACAAGACAGAATTAATACTGTAACAATGGCCATACTGCCAAAAAGCACTATTCAGATTTAATGCCTCTTAAAATTCCAATGGCATTCTTCATAGATACAGAAAAAGCAGTCACGAAATTCATTTGGAAAAATAAGAGGCCCAGGATATAGCCAAAGCAATCTTCAGTGAGAAAAAATGAAGCAGGGGGCATTACAATATCATAGTACAGAACTACAGTAACAAAACCAGTATGGTATTGGCACGAAATAGGCAAGAAAACCAATGGAATAGAATAGAAGACGCAGAGACAAACCTATATAAATGTAGTTATCTCAAACTAGACAAAGGCGCCCAAAACATATGGGAGAAAAGATAGCCTCTTCAAGAAATGGTGCTGGAAAAACTGGAAATACATGTGTAGCAGCCATCAATTTAACCCCTAACTCTCAGCCAGCACAAAACTCAAAGTGGATCCTCTGATATTAGACCAGAAACTCTGTACTTATTAGAAGAAAATGTAGGCCCAACTCTCTATCATGTCAGCTTATGAATTGACTTCCTCAACATGACTCCTAAACTGCAGGAAGTAAAATTAAGTATCAATAAATGGGATGGTGTCAAACTAAAAAGTTTCTTCGCAGCAAAGAAAATAATCAAGAGCATGAAAAGAAAGCTTATAGAATGGGAGAAAATCTTTGCTACTCGCACCTCAGATAAAGTGTTAATTTCCAGGATATGAAAAGAACTCGAAAAGCTTAACACACACACATATACAAAAAAATAAAAATAAAAATAAAAAAAGAGAGAGAGAAAAGAAAAAAAAACCCCAAACCTAAACAAAACAAATAACCCAATCAATAAATGGGCAAAGGAACTAAACAGACACTTCTCAAAAGAAGAAATATGAATGGTCAACAAATATATTAAAAAAATGTTCAACATCTCTAGCAATTAGAGAAATGCAAATTAAAATTATACTGAGATTTCACCTCACTCCAATCAGAATGGCAATTATCAAGTATACAAGTAACAATAAATGTTGTCAAGGATGTGGGGAAAAGGCACACTCATACACTGCTAGTGGGACTGTGAATTGGTGCAACCACTCTGGAAAGCAGTATGAAGATTCCTCAAAAAACTAGAAGTGGAACCATCATTTGAAAGTTATCGAACTCCTTGGTATATGTCCAAAGGACTTAACATCAGCATACTACAGTGACGCAGCCACATCAGTATTTATAGCTTCACAATTTACTATAGCTAAGCCATGGAACCAAACTAGATGTCCATCAAGAGATGAATGGATAGAGAAATTGTGGTATATATTCATGGTGGAATATTACTTAACCATAAAGAAGAATGAAATTGTGGCATTTACCGGTAAATTCCTGGAACTGGATAATAACATGCTAAGTAAAATAAGACAGTCCCCAAAAAACCAAAGGCCAAATGTTCACTCTGCTATGTGGATGGATGCTAATCTACAACAAGGGGGTGGGGAGGGGAAGAACAGAAGTTCAGGGAAACGAAGGGAAGGGATGGGGGGATAGGAATAGGAAAGACAGTTGAATGAATCTGACATAACATTCCTATGTACATATGTGACTACACCACAGTGAATCTCAACATCATGTACATCCATAATACTGGGATCCTAATTAGAATAAGATATATTCCATCCTTGTATAAATATATCAAATATATTCTACAATCATGTATAACTAAAAGGAATAAGTAAAAATAATTTAAAAAAGAATATACATGATTCTTGGATCTAGCAATTGTCTTGGTTTCCTAGACTAATCATAAGGCACATGGAGTCTTCTGTGTCATGGTCTCTGTTAATCTCTTTAGTAACCATGTCTTTCCATTTCCTCCAACAACGCCATACTTGTTGCTTCTTCCCCCAACATAGTGTACCTTCTTTCTTCCATGTCTTCATATATGCCACTCTCCTCTGAAAGATGTGGCATGTCAACCTGGGTGCCACCCCAACTCCTTTTCCTTCCATCTCTGATGCTCTCCTCCCATATTTCATTTGCAAAAAGAATACCCTGTATTCATTTATTCAGTAAGAATCTATAAAGAATTTCCAAGTACTAAAAGTAGGTGCTCAGGGGTCAGATGCCTTGTGATCAAGAATTCTCTATAGGATTTAGTAGTTGCATGAAATTGGGCAATTTACTTAACCTCTAAATATGCTTGACCTTTCTCATCTGTAAATTGGGGATAATACCAAACTGATACAGACTGATGAGAGGTAAAATGAAAAGACACTTAAAAAAAAAATCTGTAGAGCCAAGGTGCAGTGGCACATGCCGCTAATCCTAGCTATTTGAGAGGATTGGACAGGAGGATTGCAAATTCAAGGCCAGTTGGTCAACCTGGCAAGACCCTATCTCAAAATTTGTTAATCACTCACTCACTCAACAAACTGAGCAAAAACACTGGAAGACAGATCCCAGTGAAGATCAGCAGAAGTTGTGAAGAGTGGCTGAAGTCCTGAATAGAGTGGGTGCTCAACTTCTATCTGGATACACACACACTCTGTTCCTCAGTTCTTGCCTCCAACTTATGTGTGACTCTGAGTCACTTCTCTTCTTAAAAGGACACTAGCAATATTGGATTAACCACTTCATATAATTGTTCATTCTTTGTTATAACATTTGCATTGTATGCATTTTTGTTCTATTTGTCTACTTTGGAAGAAACTCCACATAATTGTTTTTCCTTTCATGTTTAGCACAGTGTTTGACAAATAGAAGGTACTCAATAAATGATGATTGATTTAAAGACTACAGGCTTATATATAACTACTACCAAATGAGTTGTCAAATGGAAAGAGGCAATAATCCATGGAAGGCTTTTTAAATTTAACACATGAATGAGGTAATTTTATCTTACTTCTTTCAACTAGTATAACCAATAGTTAATTTTTATTTCTTTCACGACTGTAGCAGTTATTGTGTCCTATGAAAAATTGTATTGATTTATTATATCAATGATTAATGATCCGGATCAATATTTTCTATTTTCATACAAGATTCAATGAGGTCTGAGGGCACAGAAGGCTTTAACTATTAATATAGATGTCATCCACATTTCTTAACTCATTTTTAAGAGACTAAGGAAAGTAAAGAGAGTTTAAAGGTGAGGAATGCACAATGGCTTACTTTCACGGGAAGTTTATTCAGAGGAACTTGTATTGGTATCTTCTTCATAATATTCTGTGAAGAAAAATCTGCATCTAGAAATAAAGGTAGGATACTGAAATTCCTAAATAGACTTAACTCTCTATGGAGAAGTGTCCAATACCTCATTAAGGGATTCTTGTTCCTGCTCAGGAGGATGTAAGCCACCTAAGAAATTAAAGTCTAGAATAATTAGTGAAGAACAAAAGAAAAAGTCAGAAAAATAGTTTCAAAGGATGGAGCACCTCATAGGTCCAGTCCACACAGGAGTTGGAGCTGGACAATTAGAAAATGGCTCCTGTGGTTTATTTAAGGGGGTACATCAAAGGCAGGGATAAGGTTGCAGGGTTAGAGTCTTGCTTTATTGTGTCTTGCAGTCAGCAAGTTGATTGACATCTTGGCAGGTCACACCCATCTCAGAGAGGCTGTGTGGCTGCAGCAGATCACCCCGTCTCCAGTGCTGTGTGGGACCAGGAAGAGCTTGAATAGGGCTCACAATGTGTCTGAGCTGTCTTAGCCATAGGAAATTTCCACTGGAAGTTCCCAGACACCAGATTCTTCTATTCATTAGGCTGCAATGTCCATGTAGTCCACACACAGCCCACGGATGACTCTCGACAGCTCTCTATGGAGCAAATGAATATCTATGACCTGCACAGCCATTTGAAAGAAATGAATCATGTGCCTTGTTTTAGAAGAGTTTTCTAAGCTAGCTTAAGAAACAAAGAAGCATGAAAGAACTTGAAAAATGTGAAAGGCGGTGTAAGTCAGGTGTCAATGATGTGGTGTGAACCAAAAGTTTCTCTAATGAATTTATTAAGAGAAAAAAAAAAAATCCATGGCTTCTACTGTCCCGAGAGAGATGTCCCAAAGAGTTTTCCACAGTGAATGTGCTTTACAGCATCTGGCACCACCAGCATAGAGCTGGCCTCTGCTCTGCCTGGTCCATGGGGGAGGGCAGAGGTTGCCATGTGCTCAGTGCTCCAGTGGCTTCTATGCAGCCTTAGTCCACTGCTAAGCCTACTTCTCCTGGGGCCGGATTCAGCCTCAAGCCCCGGAAAGAAGCATTTATCTAGGAGGGCACTCTACTGGAGGGAGCATTTATGGTCTATTATGGACCCTCTCTTATTGGTACTTCTAAAAGGGTTTCTGGGAAGAAGGAGTGGTGTCAGCGAACACAGAAATTCATTTCCCTGCAAAAAAGGGTGGGTTTATTTGAGAACTTTCTGTGTCTTTTTACTTACATCCAAGTTTATGTTTCCAGGTGGGTTTGATTCTGGTTCTTGAATATCCGAAAGGGGCTAGTTCCTAAAGGACTGGGAATGGGTTAACCTGAATTTGCATTTTTGATATGCACTTGCTCTCTTCCCTTCATGCCCTTCTCAGCTCTCTTCACCCTGCCCAACTAAATCATCACATTACTCTAGTCCTTCCTCTCTCCTGACTTAATGAGGGACATTACATTGCACTCATGGTATTAAAAAAAAAGTGATTAACATATACTGTAGCAGATGTGGTGGGGAGAAAACTATTTCTAAGGCTGTCTGAAGACATTGGAAGTCTCCCAAAGAATTATTTATTAAATTCTGCTGCTCATGAAGCTAAGAATGAGATTATTACTGATGTATTCATTCAAGACAAAAAAAAATCAGAGAAAAAAAGAGGGGATCATTTGTTTAGAGAGAAAAATGAAAGCAAAAAAGAAAGGATTTTAAGACATAATTCTGAAATGAGCTTATGGAGAGTCTAAAGAACATCTGAGTAGCTGATAAGGAAGGGTTAAACTCTTTATACAATTGTTAAGTGAAAAGGGATAGAAAGATAAAAATGACTTTTAAATAGCCTTCATGCTGTTGGCGAGGAAACGGCAGAGTTGGTTTCTGGGTAAATAATATAGGTATTGCAGGTGTTAAAGGCTGTGGTTTCTAACATTCCAGAGAGGTCTTACTTAATGAATAGTGAGGATAAACAGAACATTTAGGGGTTTAAAAGAAACTCTGCTTTTGGTCACTTTGGCTCATGTTCTTCTAGACAAGTGACACAGCACATTTGAAAGTCAGTCATTTTGGTAGTAAAAAGTTTCACATTTTTCTGTACTTTCCCTTTGCCGCAGTCTGGCTGGGCACAAATGCCGCAGTCTGGCTGGGCACACAATCACGAGCCACCACACAGCTTGTAGATTCAAACAGCAGCTCTTTATTCCCGAACTCACACCAGCCGTCTACAATCACGTTCTGGGGAAATCCACGTTCTCTGCCCAAATCCACGTTCTCTGCCCAAATCCCCTCCCACTGGGCTTCTGTCTCCCAAAATATACTGTCTAAATCCCGTGAGAACTCAAGGGGAACTCAGGCAGCAGGATACGCCCTATTCCCAGCAGGAATAATCTTAAACCTTAAACCTGGAACCTAAACTGGGAACGCCCTAAACACGATTATCTTAAAACCGGGAACACCCTAATCTGCCTTGGTCCTTGAGCAAGGTCACCTACATTCAATGTCACTGCAACATGTCAGCAACATGGGGTACGCTGGCAAGGAAATTGTCATACCTACTTGGCTAATGGCTCCCAGCATCACTTTCCATTAATTTATTTACCTTTATGTAGGGAAGAGGTAAACCCACTATATTTATTTTTTCCAAATACTTTTTTAGTTGTCAATGTACCTTTATTTAATTAATTTATTTATTTATCTATGATGCTGAGAATCGAACCCAGTGCATCACACAGGCTAGGCAAGCACTCTACCAATGAGCCACAACCTCAGTCTTCTATTTAGGGTTTTTTAAATTGTTGTTGTTGTTTTCCATAATGAATGTTTGGATGAAGTGCAAATTATTGCCCAACATGATATTTTGGGGTCTATTGGTGATTTTCAATAAGCAGGAAAGCAATTCTATCACCTCTTTTATACTGGTATTTCTGAAATTTAACATTTAAGGATAATTATTCTAGCAGTGAGGAGCATAGTTTAAGCATTTTTTTTTTGTCAGCAAATTCTGTAATATAACTTTGAACTCTTCTTCTGATGGCTTTATGTATACATTTGAACAGCTTTTTCTGTTCTCGTTTATATTCTGCTTATCTCAATTATATTAGTGTTCAAATGTCCACTGATGGCTACTTTACATGATGTAAAAAAAGTTGATGTTTATGTTTTTAGATATCATAGTGAATAATACACTTAGAACTCCTGTGACCGGGCTGTCATCTAGAAAATCTTGTTCCATTTAATGACAGTTTAATCATGTTTCCTTATCTCTTGCTGCCACAAATATATGACATACAATTCCATAAGACATAACTTATCCATTTCTATTTTTTTAATTATTTTTAATTGTCAATGGATTTTTAATTTTATTTATTTATTTATATGTGCAGCTGAGGATTGACCCCAGGACCTCACACATGCTGGGCAAGCGCTGCTCTACCACTGAGCCACAAACCCAGCCCCCATGTCTGTTTTTTGTATCTTAAAAATACTGTTTTCTTTGTGCATTCACTACATCTCCTGTCCTCAAACACTAAAATATCCAATTAGGGTTTAAAAGGGCTAAAATGAAGGAATCGTCCCACAGTTCTTTATCTGAAAGGTCTGGACAAAAATCTTCTTATGTTTTAAGCTTATGTTCAGATTTTTGGGCACTGTAGGCCTGAGGTTCTTGTTTCTGGCTGTAAGCTATGGGCCACTGTCACCTTTTAGCAGCTGCCCAAATCCCTTATCAGGTGACCTCTTTCTTAGAGCCAGCAACATCCTCTCAAATTCCTCTTGTGCTTCTAATCACTCTGTGACTTTTGCTATCAAACTGAGAAGACTGCTTTTCATGTGATGGGATTTGACCTATCCAAATGAACTGATTGTACATGCCATGTTCAATATCACATCATCACAGAAGAATCTATCATAATCACCAGTTCTAGAGGTTAAAGTGTAGAACTTTGGTATTTTGTTTAAAATCCTGCCCACCACAAAAATATCACTATGGAAACTCCCACCAACCTAAAGAAAGAATTAAATTTGTGGTGTGAAGAGTCACACTTTCCTAAATGATAGAAATTGAGATATAGCCTAAAAATATTGCTGGACTTTCAAAAAAAATTGAATTTTCTCTGTCCAAATATGAAAGAAAGATAAACTTTTCCAAAACACATAAACATTCAAACTGGCTCCAGCTTCTCCATAGTGACGTAAATGCTAGAGAACAGTTTAGTATTGCCTGCAGAGTTCTCAGGGGAAGAAAGTATAAACAAACAAAGCTATAATTTTGTTTGTTTAATACACAAAATTTATACAAACTATACTAAAAAAAACTATTATTTAAACATAAAAGCCACAGATAAACACTTCAAAATATTCCAAAAAAACAAGTAACATAGTTTCAGTTAAACTTCCTTGAATACAGAGTAGTCCAGAGACTCCCGCTAGTCAAGTAATGAAGAGAGATCTTCTAAAATAGGTCTTGCATTCACATGTTAACTCCTACATTTAATAACCTCCTCCAAATATCAATGGCTTAGAAAAATATCATTATTGTTCTTAGCCTGTCACATTGTGACAGGGATGTCAGCTCCTTCATGTGGTAGGATTGCCTAACAAATAAAAAAGAGAAGAGTGGATCTTGCACCCTTTAATGCCTAGGCCAGGAAGTGATGTGCATTTCATTCATTAGAAACTAATCTGAGGAGCCTAGTCTAACCCAAGGAGTCTCTGAAAGGTGTAATCTTCCTGTGGACCCAGGAAGACCAAGTGGAATGGATGACCATCTAGTATTAGCAGTAGATTCCTTAATTTTCTCCTCTCGCCCATTTGTTCCACTCTTCCTCCCTGAGAAACAATAGCTAGAGAGGACAATCCCAAATCTCATCCAACCACTGCAGCAAGTTTGAAGTCAAGGGGGCACACAGCCTTCTCATTAGGTTCACTATGACTTCTTGTAGTCTATGTAAAACTAAACAGAGTAGCTGATAAGTAAATAAAATAAGTAAGTGCTAAAATGGGACAAATAAAATACAAAAGTGCCAAAATAAATAAAAACAAAGATAAAAAATACACCCCCCCCACACACACATTGCATGTATAGTGATGGATTCAATCCATTATGGCCAATGTGAAAATGCAGCATAATCAAAAAATCCTTGACCCAAGTATGCAATCATACGTTAAAATTTGTCCCATGATTATTTCCCCTGTTTCCTCATAAGCATAGTTGGTATGGAAATCCTTAGCAGTGGGTGTTTACGACATTGGTTCCTCCACTAGTAGAATAAGAGCTACAATAACAGGAAAAAAACGAGTGGCAGACCCTCAAACACCTGACCTACTAACTGAAAATACTGTAGCCTAATGAAATGGCCATGGAAAGGCTCAACTCAGGCACTAGCTTAGAGAACATATCCTGCAGATTTGAAGAAAGTCTTTTAAGAATGGAGTATATACTTTGAAATAAGAGCTATTACATATTACTTCTCTGGCTAATTCTCAGAATGTGATAAGCAGTTCTGATCTCAGCCACTTGAGGTTCCATGGTCAAGCATTCAATATTCTATAGCAAGAGAGTCCTTCAACCTTCAAGCTATCAGGCTGCCAAAACATTGGAATGGCTTCCTGAGGCTCAGCTAGGGCACCAGCTTGACCATAACAACCCTGTGATTTTGGGTGCCATCCCTTCAAGATGTGGTATACATATTGGTTATTATATGGCTATTATATGGTAGTATATCTCTGACAGTTGGAATACATGATCCAGAGACCCATAAAGGAGAAAGAAAGGGTAATCTTCCTATCCACTGGTCTTCATAATTACTTTGTGTTTCATGTCTGTTCAACATTATTGTCTGCTGGAGTAGAGGTTCTGGTTCCAGAAAGGATTTCTTCACAAGTGTCAAAGCAAAAATCTTAGAAATATTCAGTTATAGCTGCTCTGTGATCATTTTTGGACTCTCATGACATAGACTAACAAGTAGAAAAGGGACCCTGATTATCAGGAAGAGAGAGAGTTACCTCTAAAACTGGCAGTGGGCTGAAGAATGTCTGGAACTCAGGAGATCCCTGAGGCATCTCTTTCTGCTTCCATATTTGGTTAAAAACACAAATGGTAACCATTTGCAGCAGCCATAACCTGACAAGGACTTGGCAGAGAGGGGCTCAGACTGCGCCCACATGGGAGTCAGGGCTACCTCATCAGGCCGGCAACCAAGGCCAGAGAAAGTGCAGGCAGAGAAGGAATACAGGAGTCATAGAACGGGATCAACTGTGACAGCATGGGTTGCAGCTTAACACACTACTCCTTCTGGATTTTGTTTTGCTTTTTTCATTTTTTTTTTTGAAACTGTGATAAGCTAACATGTGAACAAGCCAGTCAGGAGATGGACTACATTCCTGTCCCTTTGGGATCATTTTGGTGTGCTCCTGCTTATTTCCAATCACTGTTTTGAAAATTTGCAGCCCAGGAAGCTCCCACCACTGCCCTCACAGAGTTGCAGGAAGATGGGCGCCCACTGGAGTTGTGTCCCACCTCCTCACGCAGGATGCCCTCCTGGGGCCACTTGTCCCACATGTGCTCCAGACAGTGATGGGCGAGTGGGAAAAGATGATGTGGATGTAGGCCAGCAGGAACAGGGCCTGGAAGGGAGGGGACCCAGCCAGCCAATCAGGTTATGACCCAGGCTGCCAGCTCCTTCACTTCTGCACCTGAAAGCTTTCTGGACTTTCCCCAGGGCTGAATAGGATATTCTGCTTCTGCTTGTGTGCAACAGGCTGAGAGTGAGTGCTCAGTCTCTGCCACGCCTGGGCATAGTTCTCCACCAGCGAGTGGAAGGTGACTTTAGAGTATTGATTACAATTCTTCAGAGTAACAGAAGTGTGTGTGTGTGTGTGTGTGTGTGTGTGTGAGAGAGAGAGAGAGAGAGAGAAGAGACTTAAATTGGCTCCTATGATTATAGAGACTGGCAAGTATAAAATTTATAAGGTAGAAGAGCAGTTGTTCATTCCGTTGATGCTACAGTCAGGTATGAATTCAGAAGGGCAGTCCTGGGAACTCAGACAGGATTTCTATGTTGTAGTCTTGAGGCCTTGAGGCAGTATTCCTTTTTGGGTGGAACCTCAGGCTTTGTTTCTAAGACCTCTAACTGATTGGATGAGGCCCACCCACATTATGGAGGGTAATCTACTTGAAAATCTACAGACTGTAAATATCATCACACCTAAGAAAAACCTTCACAGAAACACTTAGACCACTGTGTGTTTTTTTTTAAAAATATTTTTTAGTTGTTGATAGACCTTTATTTAATTTATGTATTTATATGTGGTGCTGAGAATCGAACCCAGTGCCCCACACATGCCAGGCAAGTGAGCCACAGCCCCAGCTAGACCAGTGTTTTATAAACAACTGAGCTCTGTAGTGAAGCCAAGTTGACAATTAAAATTAGCCATCACTTCAAACCTGTTTTATTCTACTTCACAGCATTTTCCCACGGAATACTTTATGGTTTTTATTGATTTTCTTTTCTTCCACTTATCAACATTCCTCTCTAATAATAGTATTTCCTGCACCTTTAAGGAAACCATATGCATTTGAATATTCAGAGAATTATTATTAAAGTTTGAAATATTTATAGGAGTCAAACTTTCTGTAATGATTAGATAAACAATTAAGTAATCTTTAGCTTTTTCCCACAAAGTATTATACTTTTAAAATATCATTAGAATGTCATTTAAGAGCAACTGCAGAGGCCTTTGGGCATGAAGAATAAAGGGGTTCTCTCAATGTTGCCGTCAGGGGAGGTGGAGAGGGGAGCGTGGAGAACCAATATCTCATGCACCCAGAGGTCCACATAGTCCCTCTCATGAGCCTGGGGAAGAAGTTTAGAAACTTGGCAGAAACTTTGATGTGGTTTTTGAAGGAGCGCAGGCAGCAAATTGGCGCTGGCACAGTGGCACTCCCAGCAATTCCCTGGCATCTCAGGGCTGCTGCTGACAGGGCTGCCTCGGGCTGTGTTGAGGCTGTCTTGAGACAAACAAAACCTTTATTTGTCTTGCTACCCTGGAGAGGGAAGGCAGGCTGGGGAAGCACCACCTCATTTTAATTTCTTTTGTTTTTCCTTGAAACTAGGGGGCTCTGGGTGGGATCCAGAACAGGATGGGAAAGGAATATGGGGGTGTGTTTTAGTCAGGTTTTGCAGTGCTGTAACCAAACTACTCAGCAAGAACAACTGATGGGAGGAAAAGGTTATTTCAGAGGTCTTAGTCCATACACAGCCAACTCAATGGCTGTGTGCCTACGGTGGGGCAGCACATCATGTGGGAAGACCCAGGTGGGGGGAAGCTGCTTAGCTCATGGTAGGGTCAGAAAGCAAAGGAAGAGAGAGAGGAAGGGGCCTCAGGGAGAATAGACCTTTCCAGGGAATTCCTTTAGTGACCCATTCCTCCAGTCACACCTCATCTGCCTGCAGTTACTACCTAGCCTTTCAAACTAGCATGGACTAATGCAGGTCCTGCTCTCAAGACCCAATCATTTCACCTCTAAATATTTCTGTATTAACAGGAGCTTTTGGAAAACACCTCATTTCCAATCCACAACAGAATACACACCACCTGATTTGTTTTAAAGTCATTTTTATTGTTTTAGAAGCCTAAGTACATGAATAGACATAAGAAAACTCAGGTCTTAGGAAAAGTAAGGTCAACACAGTTAAGTTTTCTTTTCTCATGTTCCAATTTGATAACCCACAACCAGAGAATTTAAATATTATCCACTAGGGGATCATCTCAACCTGTTCATGTGTATGTGTGTATGTATGTGTGTGTGTGTGTGTGTGTGTAGATTAATAACCAACATTTATTTAATTCTAATTAAACACCACACATTGTACTAAATACCTTATCACTGTTGACTCAGTCAAGTCTTTCAGTACTCCTATGGCACGTACACCATTTATACTCATTTTAAAGAAGAGAAAACTGAGACTGAGTGATACGAAGTGTACTTGTGCAAAGTGTACACACCCTGTATTGGAATATCCAGATTTGAACTCGAGTTGTTCTCCTCCTAAGCTCCTGACTCATCAGGACGTTTTGCACACATGAATGAGGGTATGATCTAGCTGCTGGTTCTCCATTGGGTGAGAAGAAATAATAGGTCATCCAACATGGCAGGGCATAACTTAGGAAACAGCTCCATTCTCACGGTCAAGGGTTTTTCTTTGAGAATAAATCTAATGTTGCCCTTATAAAAGACTGTATTATCCTCTGACAGTTATTCCAGTAAATTTAAAAAATCTTAAGAGTGTTTCACACCAAAGCCCTCTCTTCAATACACAAAAGCACAAATTTCCAGTGACATGTTTTTAGGTGATATTTTGCCTGTGTCTGAAGATTTCACTCACTTGCAGTCACTCTGGTGCAAGGAATAAGTCAGAAAGGGGAATATGGGGGGACATAAACATCCTTTTCCAGATAATCCGTAGTGAGTCCTTCATTATTAATCACCGCTCTTTGGTGTGAGCCATAAACCAGACTTTTTTTTTTTTTTTTTTTTTTGCCTTATCCATGATCCCTCTTGTCTCATTGTCTGGTTACCTGTGAATTATTGTAGGTCTGGTACTTTTGAACATTATAGAAATATATTTTTTTAATTTCAGATAGGCTCACATCTACTTAAGAACTGAGAAAACCCTTGGTTATTATAACAAAAGAGAATCAAAAGAATGAACAGCAGATTTAGCAAAAGATACTGGCATTCAAAATACAGTTCTATCTCTTGAATGATCTGTGTGTCCATGGCTAAGATGAGTATTGAGCCAGCATTAGGAAGCTTGGAGCATCTCATGGCCTCGGGCTCTGTCCCTCACTGCCATGGCCGGGAAAGTGCAGGTGATTTGCTTGGCTCCAGTGCTGTTTGTGCCATATTTGTTTTGTGTCTCTGTGACACAGACTACAGTGGATGTGGGAGTGAATGTCAGGTTGTTAATGATTTTGTTTCAGCCTACATCAAAAGATGTTTCTAAGTGCTAATAGCTGCCAACCATTTACTTTGGGTATAATTAGAATAAACATTTTTTTTAATATGAAAATAACTAAGAACACAATTTCTTTGTGCTCTGTGACCAGGAGAGTCAGGGAAATTGTGTTGGCTACCAGCAATAAATGGACAAGAAATGATCAGATCTTCAGCAAAGTAATCACTGAACGGAGCAAAAAGGGTCTTAGTTTGAAACTACCCTAAATTAATGCAGTGTGAATCATCAGAAATGCAAAGAATCCCACCACATTTCTAATCATTCATAAGACTGCTTTACACTTAACTGATATAGTTTTTTTTTAAATTTTTTTCAATTAGCTACACATGACATTACAATGATCTTGGCAATTCATACATTTGAATCATTGGGGTATAATTTCTCATTTTTCTAATTGTACAGATTAACTGATATAGTTTTTAAAAAACTCTTTCAAATAATTTACAACTTGCAGAAAAGTTAAAAGAATAACATGAAGTTCTTCTGTATACCCTTTCACAGGTTCAAATTGTAAACATTTTCCCATTCTTGATAATTCTGCCTGCATCTCCCTGAACAACCTTTCTCAGATAATTCGTAAGGAGTCCTTCATTATGAGTCACCGCCCTTTGGTGTGAGCCATAAACTGGACTACGTCTGTTATTTTTTTGGTTTGCATTATTCGTGATTCCTCTTGTCTCATTATCTGGGTACCTGTGAATTACTGTAGGTCTGATACACTTGAACACTGCCATATGTGCATGCACATGTATGTGTTGGTTCATGTATATGTATGTGTGTGTGTGTATTTCTTTTCTAAGCCATTGGAGAATAAATTGTGAATATCATGCTCTTTTATTCTCAAAGTTTTCAGTGTGTATTTTCTAAGAATGGGGATATTCACTTATATAATTATAGCATGCTGGTCAAAATCAAGAAACTTAGGATTGAATATAATAATTGAATCTAAAGACCTTACTAAAGCTTTTTGCCATATATATATATTAGAATCCAGTTCCATGGTTTACATCACAACTTTGTCTTTTATGATTTTTTTTTTTTTTTGTACTGGGGACTGAACTCAGACTCTTTAATCACTGAGCCACCTCCCCAGCCCTATTTTGTATTTTATTTAGAGACAGGGTCTCACTGAGTTGCTTAGGGCCTTACTTTTGCTGAAGCTGGCTTTGAGCTCACGGTCCTGTGCCTCAGCCTCCAGAGTCACTGGGATTTCAGGTGTGAGCACTGTGCCTGGCCTGATGTTGATCTTTTGAATGGTACATGCAATCTATTTTGCAGACTGTCCCTCCATTTTAATTTATCTGATGCTTCAGGTTAGATTCAGGTAGGTTCAGGCCATGTGTCGGGGGCGGGAATGACACATAGATTATGTGGTTTCTTCCCAAAAGCCTCACATCATATGTGCTTGTTTCTAGTTCTGCCAGGATTCTCTCCTCCCAGTTCATTGTTTTTCCTGTTTATAAACATCAATTGTGACTTTTTATTACCACAAAAGGTATTCCCCATCAGAGGCCACTTCTGAAATAGGTTAGATGTTGTAGAGACACAGAATAAAGCTACTTGAGCTGGGGACTGAGGAGAAGAAATGGATTCTTTACTTTGGACTCTGAGAGGAATAATGCAGAGTACTACCTTTTTTTTTTTCTAGTAATGTAACTCAACACTGGCTTTTTTTTACTGGGAAAAACTTGATAGAATGTAAGCTGCTAAAAAGAAAGTTTGCTTGCTTTCCCATTGATGTAAAGCAGAGTGTATTGATTTTTTTATAGTTGGGAAGCCAGTCAGGAGCAACTGAAGTAGTAGGTCAAGAGCTGGTAGTAAGACTTCTGACTTCTGCTGTATTTATTTTATTGGAATTGATATATACTAAAATGGTGTAGGGTGGTGTACATATCTGTTGTTTTATCGTATGATTTAATTACAAAAACACCTTCAATATAGAATCATCCCTAGAGATTCCTGAAAGGAATCTTTATAGGACCCCTGCAAAGCAATAGAAAATTCAAGAAACAATGGAAATTAGAACAGAGATTCCAAAATTCAATGGGAAATGGGATCATGATCATTTTGGCATCTTTGGTAGCATCATAAGTACATAGCTCCTGATAAACTTACAGAGCACCAAATATTGCATTTTGTTGATCCTAAGGAAGAATACAAAAGTCAAAGCATTTTGTGAAGTGCCTAAGTCCATCAGGATCTACAGGCCCTATGGAGACTCTATTGCATTAAACCACCATCATGACTATTGTAGGAAGCCAGATGCTCTGAGGTATAAATTATGATTATATATATGCTCAATTTCTTCATTTTTTTCTTCCATCTTGGGGGGGGGGAAGCTACTATTTTTAGGAATAGCTACATTCAGTGGGCATGGCATTTGTACATTCCCATTTTTTTATTTTTAAAATTTGTTCTAATTAATTATACATGACAAGAGAATGCATTATGACACATCATACATAAATGGAGTATAATTTCTCATTCGTCAGGTTGTACATGATGTAGAGTTACACAGATCAGGTAATCATATACACACATAGGGTCATAATGTCCTATTCATTCTACTATCATTTCTAACCTGATGCATCCTCCCCTTCCTTTACTCCTCTCTGTCGACTCCAAAATAATCTATCCCCACCTTACTATGAATTAGCATCTGCATATCATAGAAAACATTTGGCCTTTGGTTCTTTGAGACAGGCTTATTTCTCTTAGCATAATATTCTCCAGTTCCAACCATTTACTGTGAGATATATATATATATCACAGTTTTGTTAGCCACTTGTCTGTTGACGGGCACCTGGGTTAGTTCCATGATTTAGCTATTGTGAATTGAGCTGCTATAAACATTGATGGAGCTACATCACTGTAGTATGCTGTTTTTAATTTATTTAGGTATAAACCTAGGAGTGGGATAACTGGGTCAAATGGTGGTTCCATTTCAAGTTTTCTGAGGAATCTCCAAAGTGCTTTCCATAGTGGTTGTACCAATTCTACAAGCAATGTATGAGTTGTATGTTCCTATTTTCTTGGACAATAATTTATAATCTCCCTATAATCATGTCTTATTGATGGTGGCATTGCTTGAGAGTTTAATTTGCAGAGGTATGAAGTGTCCTTACCCCCACAGATTTGCGTTATTTTGCTATATTTGAGAGAAAAGAAGTGTCATAATTATATAAGAAAATGTAACACAAAATGCAAACAGCCAAACAATTAAAAATAGTAGGTATCTTTGAAGTCTAAGAGAGGGACAAGAAGCATGTATTGATTTTTTATAGGTGTTCAAGTGTGTGTGTGTGTGTGTACGTTTGTGTGTGATAGAGAGGGAGGGAGGAGGGAGGAAAGAGGGAAGGTGGAGAGACATATCTTGGACAATTTTTTATTTTATGCTTGTCTTTCATTTGAAGAGTTAAGATCAGATTTATCCTTTTTCTGCCCTAGGACATGGTCAAGTTTGATAAATATTAGTGGGTGTGTATTGGCCCTTAAGAAAAATTGTGATATAAATAAGGAATTAGCATATAGTAAATTAAAACATATGAGGTCACAATCTGCTCATAGTCTCCAAGTTGTGTGGTATTTGGCAATGGTGGAAGCATCCAGAGCAAGGGGCATCCACTCTTGGGAATAAGGGATTGTTCACTAAACTCCATTCAAGCTTCAGGCACAGATCAACATCATCAGAGTTCAATGCCTGGATCAATGCAGTGTAGCATCAGTGACAACAATAATTACTAAGCACTTGTGCTGATGTAAAAGGAAGGCAGAATCTATTTTATTTAGCATAAGCAGTTTTAGAATATTCACTTTTGGATTTAGTTACTTTGCAAAATGAATAAAAATTGAAGAGCGGCAATCTTATTCAGTTTGCATTAAACATTAAAATTTTGTGCTGTATTCTAAGTAATTTGTGAATTTCATTTATTTCTCCCTAATGTGATATTCAAATTGCATTACCTTCCCATCACTGATAGCATACTCTTGATGGATTGATTTTTTAAAAATTCCTATCACTTCCAGATAGCCCCCTTAGTGTTTTGCAGGCATTTCAATGAATCTTTGGTTTTGATAACAATCTATTTTAAATGAAATTGCATTATGTTCGGTGTTTATGCAGACATTAAAGAAGTCTTTATCACAAAACTAGAAATTAAAGAGAAATAACCTTTCTCTTTGAGAGGCAAATTAGAAATATGACTACTGGAAAAAAAGAATGATGACTACTGAAAGGTGCCCATAGACATTTGAGTTCTTTTTATTCTCTTAGCATTGTTCAGTGAATCTCAATGTTTTCTTGGCTTCAAAAATAATTGTATGTATATGATTCAGCAATTCCAATAATAGGCATATATTGAAAGGAAAGGAAATCAGTAAGTTGAAAAAATATCTACACTCTCATGTTTATTGCAGTACAGTCCATAATAGCCAAGAAAAGAAAACAATCTAGGTATCCATTAACTGATGACTAACAAATGGATACCTAGGTTGTTTTCTTTTGTAATTATAATATATATATATATATATATATATATATATATTATAATTATATATTATTCTTTTATAATTTGATATATATATATTATATATAATGGAATATTATTCATCTATAAAAACAAAGTCTTGTTATTTGCCACAATATAGTGATTATGGAAGATGTTTTGTTAAGTGAAATAAATCAGGCACAGGAAGATGCACAGAGCATGTTCTCATTCGGTGGTGGAAGCTAGAAAAATTGATCTTGCAGACATGTCGAGTAGACAAATGATTACCAGAGATTGGAAAGTGTGTGTGTGTGTGTGTGTGTGTGTGCGTGTGTGTGTGTGGATTGAGACAGTTAATGGGTACAGGGATGCAACCTGGCAGGGGGAATAAGTTTTCATGTTTTATGACACAGTGTAATAACTATGGTTGGCAACAATGTGTTAATTGCATACTTCTAAATAGCTAGTAAAGAGGATTTTGGATGTTAACATTACATAGAAATGAAAAATTCTGAAGTGACATGGATGCCAATCCCCTGATATGATGTATACATCTTATACATGCATTGAAATATGATACTATCCCATAGGTATGTAATATTGTTATGTCAATTAAAAATAGGAAATATATATTAAAATATTTATATGTAAACATACCTCCATAAGAAAACTTTCTCAAGAAAAATAGTACTTCTCCATGGATGTATTTGAGGTTCTTACTTCCTCCAACATCACCTTAAGGTGGGAATAGCTAAATCCCCAAGGAGGGTGTGAAAATTAAATCCCAGACAGTCCTATGTAAAGTCTGTGAAATTGTCTCTGAAAAATTAAGTCACTCAATGATTAGCTTTGCTACATCCTTTGTGATAAAGGTTTATGAGTTATTAAAAGAACACCTATAAATACAAAGAGCAATCTATTCTTATCTCCAACCTCAGTTGAGTTCTCCACATTCTTCTTCTTTTTGCAGGGGAGGTGTACTAAGGATTGAACTCAGGGGCACTCGACCACTGAGCCACATCCCCAGCCCTGTTTTGAATTTTTTTCAGAGACAGGGTCTCTCTGAATTGCTTAGTGCCTCACTTTTGCTGAGACTGGCTTTGAACTCAAGATCCTCCTGCCTCAGCCTCCTGAGCCACCTAACCCCATACATTCTTATCAATCATAATTCTTGTGTTTGGTCATCTTTCTTTTCCCAGTTTTTTAAAGCAGTTAAATTGGCAATATTTTGCAACTGATTGATTGGATAGGGCTGATACCCTGGTTTGTAGTTAGGTGACTGCATGGAACCTTAAACGCAAGAATAAATACAGAAGAGGCATGTTTAAAGTAACTGAGGATGCATGGACTTAGGACCTTGTTGAGTTTGAAGTTTCTACAGGACATTGAAGAAGATGTGCTAAGCAGACAGTTGCAGACCTCCATTCCTGTCCATTTAGTTCAAGAATTGTCTCCTCTGGAAAACTTCCTATTATCACCCAAGATAGCTTGGTTACTCCTTCATTATGTACCATAATACTTTAATAGCTTCTCTGTTAGTGCTCTTATCACACCATATTTCCTTTTCTGCTTATGTTTCTGACTCCACTATGAACTGTGAAGTTCTTAAATGTGGAAATGTGTCCCATTCATTTTGCAAATCTATGAAACCAACATCATGCCTAACATACAGTAAGAACAACTATGCTTGGCAAGTGAATCAATCATTAACGAATGTTTCTCTTTAAAGTTGTATTTTTATAGTCTGTAGGTACAAAAAGGCTATTGCTATGATTATCCCAGGGTCAAGTAAGAGATTCAAAGTAGTTGACAAAGATAAGAATGATCAGAAATCCCTGTTACCCTAAACTTTTTTTTTTACCTAAAACACATTAGTCTCAAGTGAGAAAGCTGCTTTCACATTAGCACTCATTTGCATATAGCACTACTTGTGTTATCAAGGCCACTTGCAGCTAGCAAAAGTCATTTATGCCATTTGCAGCTTATGTTCACAGGGAATTTTGAATCTTTGCAATCCATTTGGCTGCAGCAGCTTTTTCTGTTTAGAAAACTAAACCATGAGAATAGCAGGAGGAGGAATAATGTGACTCAAAACTCACATTAACCAGTGGATAAAAGGACACGTGATCATGGCCTTTCAGCAGATGAAAGAAAGTTGAAGGCAGAAAAGTAAAGGTCAAGGGGTTTATCTGGGGGTAGACACATACACACACACACACACGTATAGTTTGTATATATAGTATATATATATACATATATATACTATATATATATATATATATATATAGTTTGTATACTTAGCATATAGTTTGTATACTTATTGTTTATATTTTTATGTATATTATCTCTATATATGTAAGTATATATGTATGAATATTATGTGTGTGTGTGTCTATGTGTGTATTCAGAAAAAATACATGGAGAAAGAAGGCAGACACAATAAATCTAGCACTCATTTTTGTCTGGGGAGTGACGAGAAATGGTTTCAACAGAAAACAGTGAACCACTCACAAAGGATATTTCATTGAGAATTGCTTTATAGTACAGTGTCCCCCCACCCCCAAGGGTATGAATGTCAAGTTTTCACAAGGAAAAATATAGTGTCTTGCAGACAGCTGTTAAAATTTCAAAGTTTCTAAGCTTCAAGGAGTAAGGGAGAAATGTTCATTGCTTGAACCTGGAAGAAAGGGACATGGCCCTTGTAAATGGCCAGTGTTAGACAAACTTGCAGGATGAGAGTAAAAGGAATAAATATGTCCCGTCATCCTGCCTGTCCTTCCCTTCTTGAGTCTTGTAATGCATTTCATTTTGGATGCCTTCAACCATAAGTTAGGAGCAACTGGCCCTGAAATGATGTGGTCTGTCCAGGTCAATCTTCCTGGCTGCAAGCAGGGGAGAAAGTGGGGTGCAGATCTGGAAGCACAAAGGGAAGACAAACATTGCAGGGGATAAAGGTGAAAGATGAGCTCTATCATTTCCAACAGATTGTCAGCTTCCTAAAAATTCACATTTCACTCTCTATTATAACACTTGTCTACAATATAGACTCTTTTTTTTTTTTTTTGGTGGAAATTCAGCTCTTCATATTGTGGAAAGAAATTCAATTCACCAAATCATGAAGAAGTAATTTCTTCAAGTCTTTTGAAATAGATACTCCGACTTTTCAGGTTAGGGAGTTGAATGGTCCTCATCTTGTCACCACTGTTGCTAATGAATTGCTCGAGATTTTTTTTTTTTAATTTTTTATTGTTGGCTGTTCAAAACATTACATAGTTCTTGATATATCATATTTCACAATTTGATTCAAGTGGGTTATGAGCTCCCATTTTTACCCCATATACAGATTGCAGAATCACATCAGTTACACCTCCATTGATTTACATATTGCCATACAAGTGTCTGTTGTATTCTGCTGCCTTTCCTATCCTCTACTATCCCCCCTCCCCTCACCTCCCCCTCCCTCCCCTCCCCTCCCCTCTTCTCTCTCTGCCCCCTCTACTGACATTCGTTTGTCCCCCTTATATTATTTTTCCCCTTCCCCTCACTTCCTCTTGTATGTACTTTTGTATAACTCTGAGGGTCTCCTTCCATTTCCATGCATTTTCCCTTCTCTCTCCCTTTCCCTCCCACCTCTCATCCCTGTTTAATGTTAATCTTTTTCTCATGCTCTTCGACCCTACTCTGTTCTTAGTTACTCTCCTTATATCAAAGAAGACATTTGGCATTTGTTTTTTAGGGATTGGCTAGCTTCACTTAGCATAATCTGCTCTAATGCCATCCATTTCCCTGTAAATTCTATGATTTTGTCATTTTTTAATGCAGAGTAATACTCCATTGTGTATAAATGCCACATTTTTTTTTTATCCATTCATCCATTGAAGGGCATCTAGGTTGGTTCCACAGTCTAGCTATTGTGAATTGTGCTGCTATGAACATCGATGTAGCAGTGTCCCTGTAGCATGCTCTTTTTAGGTCTTTAGGGAATAGACCGAGAAGGGGAATAGCTGGGTCAAATGGTGGCTCCATTCCCAGCTTTCCAAGAAATCTCCATACTGCTTTCCAAATTGGCTGCACCAATTTGCAGTCCCACCAGCAATGTACAAGTGTACCCTTTTCCCCACATCCTCGCCAGCACTTGTTGTTGTTTGACTTCATGATGGCTGCCAATCTAACTGGAGTGAGATGGTATCTTAGGGTGGTTTTGATTTGCATTTCTCTGACTGCTAGAGATGGTGAGCATTTTTTCATGTACTTGTTGATTGATTGTATGTCCTCCTCTGAGAAGTGTCTGTTCAGGTCCTTGGCCCATTTGTTGATTGGGTTGTTTGTTCTCTTATTGTCTAATTTTTTGAGTTCTTTGTATACTCTGGATATTAGGGCTCTATCTGAAGTGTGAGAAGTAAAGATTTGTTCCCAGGATGTAGGCTCTCTATTTACCTCTCTTATTGTATCTTTTGCTGAGAAAAAACTTTTTAGTTTGAGTAAGTCCCATTTGTTGATTCTAGTTATTAACTTTTGTGCTATGGGTGTCCTATTGAGGAATTTGGAGCCCGACCCCACAGTATGTAGATCGTAGCCAACTTTTTCTTCTATCAGACGGCGTGTCTCTGATTTGATATCAAGCTCCTTGATCCATTTTGAATTCACTTTTGTGCATGGCAAGAGAAAGGGATTCAGTTTCATTTTGTTGCATATGGATTTCCAGTTTTCCCAGCACCATTTGTTGAAGATGCTATCCTTCCTCCATTGTATGCTTTTAGCCCCTTTATCAAATATAAGGTAGTTGTAGTTTTGTGGATTGGTTTCTGTGTCCTCTATTCTGTACCATTGGTCCACCCGCCTGTTTTGGTACCAGTACCATGCTGTTTTTGTTACTATTGCTCTGTAGTATAGTTTGAAGTCTGGTATCGCTATACCGCCTGATTCACACTTCCTGCTTAGCATTGTTTTTGCTATTCTGGGTCTTTTATTTTTCCATATGAATTTCATGATTGCTTTCTCTATTTCTACAAGAAATGCCGTTGGGATTTTGATTGGCATTGCATTAAACCTATAGAGAACTTTTGGTAATATCGCCATTTTGATGATGTTAGTTCTGCCTATCCATGAACAGGGTATATTTTTCCATCTTCTAAGATCTTCTTCTATTTCTCTCTTTAGGGTTCTGTAGTTTTCGTTGTATAAGTCTTTCACCTCTTTTGTTAGGTTGATTCCCAAGTATTTTATTTTTTTTGAAGATATTGTGAATGGAGTGGTTGTCCTCATTTCCATTTCAGAGGATTTGTCGCTGATATACAGGAATGCCTTTGATTTATGCGTGTTGATTTTATATCCTGCCACTTTGCTGAATTCATTTATTAGCTCTAATAGTTTCTTTGTAGACCCTTTTGGGTCTGCTAGGTATAGAATCATGTCATCTGCAAATAGTGATAATTTAAGTTCTTCTTTTCCTATTTTGATGCCTTTAATTTCTTTCGTCTGTCTAATTGCTCTGGCCAGTGTTTCGAGAACTATGTTGAACAGAAGTGGTGAGAGAGGGCATCCCTGTCTTGTTCCAGATTTTAGAGGGAATGCCTTCAATTTTTCTCCATTCAGAATGATGCTAGCCTGAGGCTTAGCATAGATTGCTTTTACAATATTGAGGTATGTTCCTGTTATCCCTAGTTTTTCTAGAGTTTTGAACATAAAGGGATGCTGTACTTTGTCGAATGCTTTTTCCGCATCTATCGAGATGATCATATGGTTCTTATTTTTAAGTCTATTGATGTGGTGAATAACATTTATTGATTTCCGTATATTGAACCAGCCTTGCATTCCAGGGATGAACCCTACTTGATCATGGTGCACAATTTTTTTGATATGTTTTTGTATCCGAGTGGCCAGAATTTTATTGAGGATTTTTGCATCTAGGTTCATTAGAGATATTGGTCTGTAGTTTTCTTTCTTTGAAGTGTCTTTGTCTGGTTTAGGTATCAGGGTGATATTGGCCTCGTAGAATGAATTTGGAAGTTCTCCCTCTTTTTCTATTTCCCGAAGTAGCTTGAAAGTATTGGTATTAGTTCCTCTTTAAAGGTTTTGTAAAACTCTGCTGTATACCCATCCGGTCCTGGGCTTTTCTTAGTTGGTAGTCTTTTGATGGTTTCTTCTATTTCCTCAATTTATATTGGTCTGTTTAGGTTTTCTATATCCTCCTGACTCAATCTGGGCAGATCATATGACTTAAGAAATTTATCTATGCCTTCACTATCTTCTAATTTATTGGAGTATAAGGATTCAAAATAATTTTTGATTATCTTCTGTATTTCTGAAGTGTCTGTTGTGATATTGCCTCTTTCATCCCGTATGTTAGTAATTTGAGTTCTCTCTCTTCTTCTCTTCACTAGCATGGCTAAGGGTCTGTCAATTTTGTTTATTTTTTCAAAGAACCAACTTTTAGTTTTGTCAATTTTTTCAATTGTTTCTTTTGTTTCGATTTCATTAATTTCAGCTCTGATTTTAATTATTTCTTGCCTTCTACTTCTTTTGCTGTTGTTTTGCTCTTCTGTTTCTAGGATTTTGAGATGAAGTATGAGATCATTTATTTGTTGTTTTTTTCTTTTTTTAAGGAATGAACTCCAAGCAATGAATTTTCCTCTTAGAACTGCTTTCAATGTGTCCCATAGATTCCGATATGTTGTGTCTGTGTTTTCATTAATCTCTAAGAATTTTTTAATTTCTTCCTTGATGTCTTCTAAAACCCATTGATCGTTCAGTAACCTATTGTTCATTCTCCAAGTGATGTATTCTTTTCCCTTTCTTCTTTTATCATTGATTTTCAGTTCCATTCCATTATGATCAGATAGGATGCATGGTATTATCTCTACTCCTTTATATTGTCTAAGAGTTTCCCTGTGACATAATATATGATCTATTTTTGAGAAGGATCCATGTGCTGCTGAGAAAAAAGTGTAACTGCTTGATGTTGGGTGGTATATTCTATATATGTCAATTAAGTCTAGGTTATTAATTGTGTTATTGAGTTCTATAGTTTCCTTATTCAACTTTTGTTTGGAAGATCTGTCCAGTGGTGATAGAGGTGTGTTGAAGTCTCCCATGATTATTGTATGGTGGTCTATTAGACTCTTGAACTTGAGAAGAGTTTGTTTGATGAACATAGCTGCACCATTGTTTGGGGCATATATATTTATGATTGTTATGTCTTGTTGGTGTATGGTTCCCTTGAGCAGTATGTAGTGTCCCTCTTTATCCCTTTTGATTAACTTTGGCTTGAAATCTATTTTATTTGATATGAGTATGGATACTCCTGCTTGTTTCCGAAGTCCATATGAGTGATATGATTTTTCCCAACCTTTCACCTTCAGCCTATGTATGTCTTTTCCTATCAAATGCGTCTCCTGTAGGCAGCATATTGTTGGGTCTTGTTTTGTGATCCATTCTACTAGCCTGTGTCTCTTGATTGGTGAGTTTAAGCCATTAACTTTTAGGGTTATTATTGAGATATGGGTTGTTCTTCCAGCCATATTTGTTTATTTATGTTACTAAACATGGTTTGTTTTCCTCTTTGATTATTTTCCCCCCTTTAGTGTCCTACCTCCCACTGTTGGTTTTCATTGTTATTTTCCATTTCCTCTTCCTGTAATGTTTTGCCAAGGATGTTTTGAAGAGATGGTTTTCTAGCTGCAAATTCTTTTAACTTTTGTTTATCGTGGAAGGTTTTAATTTCATCTTCCATCCTGAAGCTTAATTTCGCTGGAAACACAATTCTTGGTTGGAACCCATTTTCTTTCAGTGTTTGAAATATGTTATTCCAGGATCTTCTAGCTTTCAGAGTCTGTGTTGAAAGATCAGCTGTTATCCTGATTGGCTTACCCCTAAATGTGATCTGCTTCCTTTCTCTTGTAGCTTTTAAAATTCTCTCCTTATTCTGTATGTTGGGCATCTTCATTATAATGTGTCTAGGTGTGGGTCTCTTATGATTTTGCACATTCGGCGTCCTGTAGGCTTCTAGGATTTGGGGTTCTGTCTCATTCTTCAAGTCTGGGAAGTTTTCTCGTATTATTTCATTGAATAGATTGCTCATTCCTTTGGTTTGAAACTGTGTCCCTTCCTGTATCCCAATGACTCTTAAATTTGGTCTCTTGATGTTATCCCATATTTCTTGGATGTTCTGCTCATGGTTTCTTAACAGTCTTGCTGAGCTGTCTATGTTCTTTTCAAGTTGAAATACTTTATCTTCATTGTCTGATGTTCTGTCTTCTAAGTGTTCTACTCTTCTGGTAGTATTCTCAATTGAGTTTTTAAGTTGGCTTATTGCTTCCTGCATTTCTAGGATTTCTGTTTGTTTGTTTTTTATAACCTCTATTTCCCTGTATAGTTGATCTTTTGCTTCTTGGATTTGTTTATGTAATTCATTGTTGAAGTGATCTTTCATTGTCTGATTTTGCTGTCTGATGTCTTCCTTGAGACTCCAGATCATCTGAAGCATGTATATCCTGAATTCTTTATCTGACATTCCATCTGCTGCAGCTATTACCTCTTCTAACGTTGAGTTGACCTGCAATGCTTGTGGTCCTTTCTTTCCTTGTCTCTTCATACTGTTCGCGTTCCTTTCTACTTGGTGAAACTGTTGTGCTATTGAATTTTCCCCCTATATATTTATATTGGTCTTGTATAGTTGCAAAGTCTCCCTCGCAGGCGCGGGCGGCGGCTCTGCCCCTCCTCCAATTGGGGCAATGTGCCTACCACGCCGGCAGGCCGCTGGGCCTGCTCTGCTGGTCGGTAGCAGGTCCGCCGACCTTGCAGGCGCGGGCGGCAGCTCTGTCCCTCTGCGGGCCGCTAGGCTTGTTCTGTTGGTGGTCGCAGTTCTGTCTACTTTGCAGGCGCAGGCAGCGGCACTGCCCCTCTGCAGGCCTCTGGGGCTGTACTGCCAGTGGGTCGCAGGTCCGCCTACCTTGCAGGCGCGGGGGGGGGGCGGCTCTACCCTTCCTCAGGCCACTGGGCCTGTTCTGTCTCTCGGTTGCAGGTCTGGCCTGTTCTGATGGTGGTCACAGTTCTGTCTACCTTGCAGGTGCGGGGGGGAGGGGGCGGCTCTGCCTCTCAGCAGGCCGCTGCTCCTCTTCTGCCGGTGGGTCGCAGGCCCGCCTACCTTGCAGGAGTGATTGGAAGCTCTGCCCCTCCGCGGGCCACTGGGCCTTTTCTGTCAGTGGTCACAGTTCCGCCTACCTGGCAGGCGCGGGGGGTGGGGGGCGGCTCTGCCACTCAGCAGGCCGCTGGGCCTGCTCTGTGCGTGGTCACAGTTCCCTCTACTTTGCCGGCGCAGGGGGAGGGGGCGGCTCAGCCTCTCAGCAGGCCGCTGCTCCTCTTCTGCCGGTGGGTCGCAGGCCCGCCTACCTTGCAGGAGTGATTGGAAGCTCTGTCCCACCGCGGGCCACTGGGCCTTTTCTGTCGGTGGTCACCGTTCCACCTACCTGGCAGGCGCGGGGGGTGGGGGGTGGCTCTGCCACTCAGCAGGCCGCTGGGCCTGCTCTGTGCGTGGTCACAGTTCCCTCTACCTTGCCGGCGCAGGGGGAGGGGGCGGCTCTGCCTCTCAGCAGGCCGCTGCTCCTCTTCTGCCGGTGGGTCGCAGGCCCGCCTACCTTGCAGGAGTGATTGGAAGCTCTGTCCTGCCGCGGGCCACTGGGCCTTTTCTGTCCTCGAGATTTTTTTATAATGTGTGCTAACCTGGAGCCATAGGATGGGCCAACAACGTGATTGAGCTGACACTGAATACGCCTCAATTCAAAGCATCATGAGAGACATAAATGTAAGCAATTCACAGTCACAGTCCTCCAGGAGCTACAGTCGTGCAGAATTGGCAGTTGTTCCTCAATTCTGTGGGATCAGTAGGACGGTTTCAGTGGAGCAGTTGGCTCTGATAAAGACATCATCAAGGAAATGCATAAACCATCCCCTGTGGACGCACATTAGGTTGGTTGACATGGGAAAGATTTACTAATTTGCTGATTGCTCTTGGACATTAGCCAGTTGCCAGAAATAACTCAACTGCTATGTTTTTCTTTCAGATTTCACCTGAAAAATTTAGAAAAATCTCTACTTGTCTCATCCTTCCTACCCAACCACTATCCCAAACGTAATCATCTGCAAATTTGGGAGAGCATAGATCCCTAGGAATGTTCTGAAGATAAATGCTTTAACATAAGTGGTATTCTCAGTAGAGTGTCTAAGAGGTAGTTATTTTTTTCTTATTAATGTAAAATTCTAGTGTCATTATTAGCGAAGTGCTAATTGCCGTGTTGTTCTGCCGTTAGTAATTTCAGTTTCACCTTTCTACTTTTGCTCATCTATGACCCTCTCAGTCAGCACACAGCAGTATGAAACACAGAAATTAAAGACAAGTAGTGTATGAACTGCTCTGTGGTACTTGCAGCCAAGAAGTAGGGAAGCCATAGGTCTGAATCGACTTTTCAGGGAACCAAATGTTCAATAATGAGTATTTATAGAGTCAGAGGGTAAGCACAAATAGACAAGACACTGGAACTACTGATGACATCATCTACTGATGACACAGCTAACCCTTGAGAGTAGGGTAGAGAGGAACTTGCATAAGTGACAGTCCTATCCAGTGTGTACCCAATTTGATTCATAGGAATGGAACATAATTTGGAGATTTAGTGAATCACACTTCAGACACCATTGTTTGGGATCTGGAAATAAGACTGAAACAATTTGGTTTCCCAGACCATTGTGAGGTTCTAGAACTTGCTAGAAAGTTAAATGCGACAAAATCAAGGACTAGAATCAGGCTTAGAGGATCAGGGTGCATGTTTCTTCAATGACCATATGCCTTATGTCTTCTTTAGCCATGACAGATACCATAGATGGAATCTTCTGGGGTGGTGGGAGAAATACAGTCTTGCAATTCTCACAGGAGTCCTTCACATGATGAGTAGCTGTACTGTTCTCAATTAGTATCCCAAAGGATTGAGTCCAGGACCCTTATTGCACACCAAGATCCATGCATGGTAAAGTCTCTTATATAAAATGGTATAGTATTTGCTTATAACCTACCCACATCCTCCCATATATTTTAAATCATCTCTGGATTACTTGTAATACCTAATATAATATAAATGATACGTAAATAGTTGTTATATTGTATTTTTTAGAGAATAATGACAAGAAAAACATTTGTATATATGACTGCAGACACAATTTTTAGAAAATATTCTCATTCTATAGTTAGTTAAATCTATAGATATGGAGAGCCAACTACATTTTTTGTGGCCACCCTTTCCCATGTGCTGATTATTGGGGGTAGTGTCTATGTCCATGACCCACTGGTAACTTGAAGAAGTTCAGCAAGTTTTTTTTTTTTGTAATTGTTGTCTGCCATTTCAAAAACAAAAACAAACCCAAAAATCTATGGGAAGAGCTTCTCAGCATGAAACCTAATTGTTGACTCTCCACCATGATGCCCCAGTTCCTCTGCGTCCTAGTAGGGTTTCTGGATTCTTGCCTGAGTCTGAGATACTGAAAAGAACAATTGAGGGATTAACAGGTATAGTTTCTGTTTAGCAAGTATGTTCTCATTTCTTTAAATTTATCTTAGATCCACAGGCAGCCAAAGTGATGAATATTGATCTAAAATGGGACTAATTTTGTTCTAGATATATATATGCATGGATAAAAGTAATATTGATTCTTCTCAAGAAAACAATGGAAATTTGTCCTTGTATTGAATTAAACTAACATTTGAAAGGTAAAACTTTATTTGTTGATACAAATCACTCATGGGGAAAAAATTTATTCACTCTTCATTGAGAGCTAATAAAAGGGTTGCTAGTTTTATGTTTATGTTTATATATTAGCTGCTAATATTTACGAGGGTATTTCTCTACACTTGATATATAAAAAACTTTTAAGCATGATTTATTTAATCATATATATAGAAAACATTTTCATTTATTTATTTCAATTTTCCCCAATTGGTGGAAAGTTTCTTTAGTACAATAAGAAACATGATTCTATCAAAACATTCCCCACCCTCTACCTACTTTGGGCTTTGATTTTAAAAATAGCTCATAATTTTGACAATTTACCTAAGAACATCCATTTGGAAATTTATAGTTTATGATAACTTAGAAGGATAATTTTTAAGTATGTGTTACTGAAAAATCAAGATGGTGGGTACCAAATTTGGAAGGATGAAATTTCTCAAACAGCTGCTTTATTGTCTGGGCAGCAAAATTGCCATCATCTGCTAGAGTTGCCAGACCTTCCCAATCTTTTCTTTTTTGACTTTTTGGTTTCCTATGCTGAGGTTCAGGAAAGTGAAATTACTTACTTATGGTCACAGAGTCTGACAGTGATTCTGGCAAGAATGGATTCAAGGTCTCCTAAGTTCCAGTTCACTATTTCCTTATATGACCTCTGAGAAGCTCTAGATCTTGAGTGGTGTTTGTAGGAGAAAAGTACCTTAAGATATTGGGAATCAGAATGAATGGATGGAATTTTTCAGAATTTGGGAGATGTGATTAAATTCTTTGGTGATAATTGATAACATAGGCCCATTATTATAACTGACTAAAGAGGAAGACAGCAATTAGAATTGGTCTGAAGAGATTTACTTTTCTTATATGGAAGTGGTGCCTCTGTGGCTAGGTTTCAATCTCTTGAAAGAAAAGAACTATTTTATACCAGTTGGCATCTTTCTAAGCAGTCAGAAGAGTTCTGTACACAGTGTAGGAAGTCAACAAATATTTGACTGATGAGTCACAGAGAGCTAAAAAGCAAAGAACTAATGTCAGTGTGCTGTGCCCAGTAAACAATTCATAGCCTCCTGTAATCTCTTTAGGAGGGTCTTGTCTATCTGAAGCTAAATAGTATTACCATATTTCCAGGTATGCATGTGCATGTGTGTGTGTATGTGTGTGTGAGAGAGTGTGTGAACACATGATAAGATTTACAATCTGCTATTTACTGGATATTGTTTATTTTATTGAATCCTTATCATACTTCTCTGCTGTAAGTTCTAATTAAAAAAAAAAAAGCAACATCCACAAAACAAAGAACAATGTATGTACTATTCCCCACACAAGGAAGGACATAGTTGTCAAATATGCCAACATGGTCAGATCCTGGTAATAATAGAAAATTAAAGAGAAGCTGTCCACTAATATGCCTGATGCTAGTTGCCCAGTTTTTATAATGATCTAAAATGTTCCAAATGATGGAGAAACTCTTAAACTTTTATCGAACATCAAACCAACAAAACCATGCATTTTAATATTGACAAATAAAGCAATATATATTTGTTGTATACAGCATGATGTTTTGAAATATATATATATATATATATATATATATATATATATATATATATATATATATTTTAATGTTTGAAAATAAAGACATTATTAAATTACTAAATCAAACTAATTAGCATATTTATTACCTCTGTTACTTGTTTTTTCTTTTGTGTGTGTGTGTATGTGTGTGTTAAGAATACCTATAATCAACTGTTGGTCTGGGGATGTAGCTCAGTGATAGACTGCTTGCCTAGCAAGTGTAAGGCCCTGGTTTTAATTTCCAGCATTGGAAAAAAAGGAAAAAAAACTACTTTCTTAGCATTTTCAAGAAATGTAATATATTGTTATTAATCATAGTCACCATGTTGTACTATAGATTTTTTGAACCTATTTCTCCCAACTGAAATTTTGTATCCTTTGAACAATGTCCTCCCATACCCCCTTTTCCATCAATTCTGCCCCAACCCCTGCTAAGCAGTATTCTACTCTTTACTTCTATGTTATTGGCATTTTAGTTGACAAAGTTAAGCCATAAGTTCACACATATGCTAGTTGATGCAAATTTGGTAACAAATTACTAAAAGAAATATGAACAATATTTTCTTAAGATCCTGCAAAGAGTTAAGTACACTGAAAAGTTTATGACCCTGGATTAGAATCAGTACCATTGGTTTCGTAAGCACCTCAACAATTACAAAAAAAAAATAACCTGGACATCAAGGTGAGTAGCTGAGTTTTTTTTTTTTTTTTTAACTATAAGTAGTTTAAATAGCAGAGAACTTCAATTACAATGAAAATATTTATACCCAAACATGTACCACAGAAAAAAAAATGTTTATTTAGTAAATGTGTTTTTCACTAAATGATCTCTCATATAACTGCACTGAGCAAACTATGTGCAATTTTCTTTTAATGACATCAAAATGGGACCTAGCCATCTGTCTTGTAGTGTTTCCTATCACTCATTTTTGGAGTGAACGAAGAATAATTTAAACGCCCTATGTGGTAATATTTAAGCTGCTAAAATGAGAACCTTTACATTTGATGCACTCTTAATAGGATGGCTCCTTGTTCACAACTCCTTGTTTACACGTCTCCTGTCTTAAGGTGGATGGGGGATCCTGCTGATGGTCTTTTCCTCCATTCCCATCCCTGTCTTGTTTTGTTAAACACTACAAAAAGGTTCTTATTGAGAATACTGAGAAAACACTTCTTTCTCTCACAAAAGAATCGCAGCATTTTTTTCTATTCTGCCTGAAATTCATTCATTGCCTTATGGACCAGAGCCCTAGGGACTTAGCAGGCCTGGTGCTAAACAGCCTTTGTACAAGCAGTGTTACACAGCAAGCTGGCATCTGCTCTAGGAGCTCGTAAGAGGAGCCAGGAGTCAGAAAACAGATTGGCTTTTTAGTTATTTCAACAGTAGGACAAGTACCAAAAGAAGAAAGCATCCCCCTAGGACAAAAACATTATACAACCAGCACCACAATAGTCATAGCACACAGTAGGTTCTCAGCAAATATATGCTGCATCAAATTTGGCTGCCAATGAAAAATGGTGGTGAAATTCGAAGGTGAATTAAACAAGTTCCATTTTGAAATATAATCTCCTAATAGTCTATACACCAGTTCATAATGTACTGAGCAGAATCCAAAATTACTATTTTAAAAATAACAAAATTATATTCATTTCTTTATATAAATGGCTTTTCAAATATAGGAGTGTGTCCATCAGCAGCGATACTAATGTGGATTTTATTAACTTAATGCCATGATTTCATTTTAACTCTAACCTCCACAACCAGTAATTAAGTACTTGGTGCTTTTCTCTATCTCTCTAGGTACTGGATTTTCTTCAATATTCTAATGCCCTTGTGAACTCCGTAATGACTCATCGCCAATAGTGTCCATACAGCAACTTCTTTAATTGCCTCCACATCTCCCTCTCTCCCCCAAAAATGGAATTCATAAATGCAGGTGTGGGAACATAATTAAGGACATAATGTTTTCCATCTCTTCTGAACAACTGCTTTACTTCATTCACATTTTAGCTCTCAATGGAGCAACCCACAGGAGAACTTCACAGATGCTAAAAACACATACAGACTATAAATTAATTGTTGCCACTTGAGAGAATTGAGAAAAAAAAAGAAAAGAACTCGCATACTGCAATGTAATGTATTAGCTATCTAGTGACATAGCTTTACATTTAAAGTCATCTTAATGTACGAACAGATACCATTGCCTGTGAGTGCAACACTGATTCTTTTTGATATAATCAATATGAAATAAATAAGAATGAATAAACTGCTGTTTGAGGAAGAATAAATTGTGAATTCATTCCATAATGATTGGAATGTCATGCAGTAATTTAGGGGAGAAAAATATTCTCAAAAGATACCATATTGATCTATTATGTATCAATATAAAGTGTTCAGGCATGTACTGCTTAAGGACATTTTGATCAATGACAATCTATATATGTGACAGTGGTTCCATAAGTTTATATTGCCTAGTGACTTCATAGCCATCTTAGTTTGTGTAAGTACATTTTGTGAAGTTCATACAGCAAGGATATTGCCTAACAATGCATTTCTCAGAATGTATCCACATTTTTAAAGCAATGCATGACTGAATTTTATTTCCTTTACTATACACTACAACCCTATAAGGTAAGGATCATCATAGTCTGTTATGGTTTGCATGTGAGGTGTCCCCCAAAAGCTCACATGTGAAACAATACAAGAAGGTTCAGAGGAGAAATGATTGGGTTGTGAGAGTTTTAACCTAATCAGTGAATTAATCCCTAATGAAATTAAGTGAATGGTAACTGGAAGCAGGTGGGGTTTGGCTGGAGGATGTAGTTAATTGTGGGAGTGGCTATGGGGTATATATTTTGTATCTGGGGAGTGAAGACTCCCTCTTTGCTTCCTGTTTACTGTGGTGTGAGCTGCTTCCCTATGCTACCCTCTCCCGCCATGATGTTCAGCCTTACCTCAAGCCCTGAGGAATGGAGCCAGCCTTCTATGGACTAAGACTTCTGAATCTGTGAGCCCTTAAATAAACCTTTTCTCCTACAGTTGTGCTGGTTGGGTCCTTTGATCACAGCAGCAAAATGACTGACTAAAACATGGTTCATGTATAAAGTTTTGACAAGGTTGGTCTAATGTTATTCACTCGTTGAGTTGTGAGGTCCTAAATTAAATCTTTATTATTTATTGATTCATACAAGAAATATTATTCTAGGTGCTAGAATCCATATCATTTGATACCAAACTATTAATGGGCTCTGATGCCACATAATCTCTCAATAAATGTTCAATGATGAACATTTATTCAGTTGCATACTTTTTTGACATTGTAATAGCAAAAGTGGATTGATAATTCTATACCAACCTTTTAACATGGTTTTGAATATCAGGTGAGGTTAAATTATCAAGGGCCTGTGACTATAATAAATTCATGGTGAGTCAATATATGACTTCATGCTCCTTAGGGTGAAGTATGACTATGAGGGAAGTGTGCTATGCTTGGATCTGGGCGAGTTTGCTCATCTTGTCATAAAGCTAAGGTTATTTCTTCATTACAATATGTGTGTTTTCTTTGTTAACCATTCAACTCAAAAACTTATAATCAGAGAACGCTATCAAAGTTGTTTCCAAGTGTTTTGTCTTTGTGGACACTCAACCCCAAACCTGCAGGGATCCCTAGACAAGTGCACTGTCTTTGCCCCTTTGCCATCCTAACTGCCAGGACACCATGTGTGAGGCACCTAGTTGGGATTTGCTGGGCACATCCAAAAAAAAAAAATGTTTTCAGCACTATTTCTAAATGAAGGATAAATAAATAGCTTCAATCTCAAGAACTGTCAATCCAGCATATATACACACTCAAATTAACCAAGCAACCAAGAAGATATTTAAAAATAGTCTTGAAGAGTTCAGTGTTTATTCTCTGAGCATGTTTTTCAAATTAGAAATTAACATTTAAGAGAAAACAAACAGAGGGCTGTGGCAAACCAGGGCTAAAAAAACCCTCATTAGCACATGGTCATGTGGATTCTTTTCTCAAGAAAAGCATTCCAGATTCCACAGATATTCAGTGGAAAAACAAAAACAGAATTCCCACCCATTTCCAAGTATGGCAAAATCGGCATAGAACTTGTGTTTCCATCCTGTTCCTTCAAAGCAAAACTTGTTACCTTAATTAAGTTCTTCTCGTGAACAGGTCTTAGGACTATGACTAGAGATGACATTGAAGAGGGACACAGCACCACCACTACCAGCTCTTTATTCTGAGCCTCAGTTTCCTTACCTGCAGACTGGGATAATGAACAACACCTACTCTTCCTTTACAGGGCTTGTTTTTGCGTATGTGAAAAATAAATGAAATAGTATATGAGAGCCTATAAGATATAAAAAATGTAAGCAAAGTTTATTATTCTTAACTTTGTTTTTACCCAAGTACTTTATCAGGTTATTATTGCTTTAAAAAATATCACCTTTAGTATTCAATGCAGGCAATAGCCAATCATGGCTGGTAAACCTTTCCTAAGAGGGAAAACGCTCTAACTTGTGGTTTTTGCTGATATCTGCAGTATAAATATTCTCATGATGGCCAATTTTTAAGCTACCAATTCACAAAATCTCTGCATATTCCACAATTGGCTCTCCAAAGTTGGTGGTGAACTGGGTGGAGCACATCACTGGAATATCAAAGAATAAGACAATCTTTCTCTCTGAACAAGAGAAAGATCTGGAGAGAAAAAAACAATTTTTGTTTTTGGTCTCAACCTCCCACCTCCATTTACTGTGTTTTGAAGTTGTTTTAGATTCTTTCTCTGTCCCCCGAATCTCTTTTTCTAATCTCCAATATCTACTAAATCACTATGACTGCCTCCGGCTGTTATGAAAATTGAAACTGGCTGAGTATTTATTTGTTTTGTGACAAATACTCAAATACTATAATATAAATATCAAATACTGTGACAGTTAACCTAACAATATGAAAAATCTCATTTCAGAAACCACACTAGAGATTAAATAAAACAACTTTAAAAAAATATGATAAAAATATATACTGGAGAAGAATGTTCACACACACAATATCTTTCATCTCCAGTAGTTGGAGATAGTGGGAAGCAATTGTGATGGTATTTGTCATCAGAAGTTCTGTGTTCTAATCTGAGCACAGATGCTGTTGAATATTTGAGCATAGGTGATCTCCTCCTTGAATCCAGGTTCAGATGACCTTCTGTTAAGTGGAGACAACAAATTACACACCCTCCTGCCTCATTAATTTGTTTTGAGGCTCTAAGAAGGAATAAAATATGTGCCAGTGCTTTGTAAACAATGAGGAGTACCTCATTGTTTTTATCCATAACCCAAGTTAGGGCCTGGAGTGGGGGAAATGGGCCAGGACTAGGTGCATGAGACTCTAGCTTCTATCTCAGCACCACACACATACACACACACACACAAACACAAAACACCAAAAATTAGTTACTATCATGAGGTTGTTGTTCCTTCATACAACAAGTGAGTGGCCAGGTTATGCAATTAAGGAGACTCATGGATAGGGTAAAGACTGGATTAAGTTTCCCTACTGTGATGGTGACAGACCTACAATCTGAAGGAAAGATGTCAGATGGCCAGGAAAGGAGATGGGAGAGAGTATTAGGGCACCAGGAGCAGCATGTACCAGAAACCTATAAAGAAAAGACACAGGTGTCTCCATGGGACAGAAAGATCAGGCACAAAGTAAACTAGCATCATGTGTTGCCCCATTAAGTGCATATGTTGCATGTATAGTCAGAGGGAAGAAGAAAGCAACGTTTTATCCTGAGATAACCATAAAATCCAGAAACAGCCTCCCAAATATGAGTCCCCAAGGTGAATCAAAACTTGAACCCATTCCAGAAAGTAAAAATCCACTTTATCCCTGTCTTCCATAGCCATGATACCTGCAGATATATAATGATTCTTGGAGATATGATAATCAAGTGAGGTACTTTCTTTTTTTGTAGCAAGGAAAAGAATAGGCTGATTATTTTTAAGAAAGAATAGTGAGTAGCACAGGAGAACTTACAAATTAAAATTTTAAATAGAGACCCATCATTTTGATTCAATATCACCTAGTTATTGACTAGGTAAAAAGAATTTCAGATTCTATGAGGATGTAGCAAATTATATAAGCAATCACTGTATAAAAATTATATGAGACTGATGAAAAATAACACTCCAAAAAGTCCAGAGGAGCTTCTAAGACACGCTAATTTTATCAACTCACATCAAGTATCTGTCTTGCTATAAAGCAAGACTTGCAGTATTGGGAAGCAGATGTTTGACACCAGTGATCCTTAGAACATTTGGGTACCAAGGTTTTGTAGTTTTTAGAGTAAGTGGCAGGACTCACAGAATAACTCATGCATTTAACTGAAAAGGCTTGACTGGAAGAAACATTTTCATTTCCCCTGTTGGCAAAGAAGCACCCCAGTTTCATTACACTGTTATGACTCTAAGAAGACATGTGATCTGGTTCAACTCTCCCACCTTTCACTGCCATCCTTTGCAAACATTTTGTTTACTAGGTGCTCTAGGATTTACAGCAGATGATACTGTAGGCAAATGGCACTTTATATTCTTAAGTAGGTCTTTAGCTCTGAATCTTTATCTGATGCTTTTCCCTAGTAAGCTGCCTGAGTTAATCTGTGCCATTTATTCCACAAATGACTAAATCAAGCTGAATGTGATTTTTCTCTTCTATAAATTGGAAGAATTTTCTGCCCATTCACCATCATGGAGGATAACTAAAAAGAAGCTGTCTCCTTTAAATCCCTCTCCCACATATTTTTTTCTCTGGACTAAAATGTAGGTCCATTTAACCTTTGAGTGTTTCAGTGCAAAAAGGAGGCACCTGCAGGACCTGTGCTTTCCCATAAATGATCCCAGAGATGGAAAAGAAAAGAAAGACACTCCAGGAGAAGAATCATGAAGAGAAGGTGACTTCTCCCTTAAGACCTGCAGGGAGATGTTCTGCTTGGTTTCCCAAGAAGTGCAATATGTTCTTTCAACTGATTCCTCCAGGGCTGATTTTACCAAACCAGTTAAATGGAAAGGAAGAGGAAAAATAACAAAGGGAGAGATCATGAAAAGATATTTTTCTTTCTAGTTTTACTTACAATCCTTTAATCATCCCATTGAAAGCTCTGCTCTTCACATTAGTGCCCCATGGTAAAATCCTGAGGATTCTGGTCTCTGGTCATGACCACTTCTCCCAGAGAGTGGAGATGCAGGTGGAGGATGTTTAGAAAGAGAGGGGAAGAGAGAAACCAATAATCATGACTCTTCTGTTTGTTCAAAGTAAAGATGAAAAGAAATACCAATTTTCATAATCTCTTCCCCCTACCCAGTCAAAAATATGGAACAAATACCTCTGGTATTTTTATGTCACCTAAAATAATGAAACTTATCTGAATTTTAATGTTAGAAAAAGTTTCCTGATAAACTAAGAGCAAAGACAAGGTTTTAAATCTCTTAAATAATTATTGATATGATCTAAAATATCCAGGAGCAGCCAAACGAAGTTCAGTAGATACTTCCTAATACAAATAAAAATCTATATGTTGCAGGGAATGGATATCTGGGTGTCAATATTATGTAATTTATAAGATTTCCATGAGAGAGAAAATAAAAGAGAAAAGGAAAGAGATTATTAGAATGAAAAACTTCTCTATATTTTAATGTGTACTATAGCTATGCATGCAAAAATAGATATTTCTTTCACTCTAGTATATTTATATTTGAAAGGAATTTAATAATATCTTATAGATTACAGAGATATTGGGTAGGTGAGATAAGACAACATGACTTGTTGAATGACCTCATGGAAGGATTGGGGTTTTTAAATTATGGTCCAAATGTTCCAAAAGAAAGAGGAAAGAAGTTCATCTTGCTCTGGAAGCCCCAGGAGCATAACCTCTAGAGTGTCTTTCGGGTTAACTCATTCTCATTGCATTAGTTTTTGGCTGACTGAAACTTCAAACTCACTAGTAGTGCTGTTATCACTTCTTGAAAAAGATTCTCTTTTCCTTTTCAAGAGGATGACTGGGGATCAGGATCTCAGACCATTCAGGCTGCTATCACAAGAATACCGTAAACTAAAGGGGCTTATACACAATAGAAATGTACTTCTCACAATTCTGGAGGCCAGAAAGTCCAGATCAAGGTGTTAGCTGACTCTCTGATGACTCTGGTGAGGCCAATGGTCTAGTTCATAGTTGAACATCTTGCTATAACCTCACATACAGGAAGAGAAGAATTATGATATTTTTTTGGCTCCTTATCAAAATACTCATCTCATTTCTTGAAGGCTCTACTCTCATGACCTGATCACCTTACAAAAGTTCTATCATTAGCATCACATTTGGAATGAGGTTCAACATGTGAATTTCGGGGAGACATAAACATACAGTTTATAACCCACAGTGGGGCTGTTGTTAGCTCAGTAGCAGGAAACTCTCTAAAAATTAAATATGTTGTAACCATAGGACAGGGGGTTCCTCAAACAGTAAAGTCATTTAGGAAGTATTCAGTCAAAAGTGGCAGATCTGATGCTCCAGATCTAATTCCTATGTTGGATGGGGAGCTGGCTTACTATACCAAGCCTAGACTTTTATTTATTTATTTATTCTGGTACTGGGATTGAAATCAGGGGTGCTTTACCACTGAATTCCATCTCCAGACTTTTTGTATTTTATTTTTATTTTGAGACATTATCTTGCTAAGTTGCCAGAGGCCGACCTTGAAATTGCAATCCTCCTGCCTCAGCCGCCCACGTAGCTGGGATTACACGTGGATGCCACCATGCCTGACTGCATCCAGCCTGGCTCTTGATGTAAAGGTAAGATGTCTTGACAGGGACAGGGCAGCATATCATTAACAGCTGAAAACCTAGCGGTGGATGACATATTCTACCCGCTAGCTTGTCAAATACATCTGTGCCTATACATCAAGGCAATTCTTGAAAAGTAAGTCTCTCTCTGTTGTCAAGTAAGAGTTAACGTGAATTTTCTCTACTGCCATTGCCAATTTATTGCACAGAGCTGAGGTTTGGGATTGAGAGGATGTTAGGAAAAGAGTGTGTGGTTGGTGGGGAGAGAGAGAGAGAGAAAGAGAAAGAGGAGCTGCTGCCTTTGTGCTTCTCAGCACAGAGAAAAAAGCAGAACAGAGCAGTTAGAAGCAGGGGAGAGGTGAACCTGGGGACAGAGAACAGATGGACCGTGATGAGGGCACAGAGAAACAGATTTGCGAGAAACACAAACGGAATGAAGTAAATGCAAAAAGTCAGAATCGTAAGGAGACAGTAGGGGAAGAAGAGAAAGAAAAGCAATGGAAATTATATAAAAATCAGAGGGATATCCTGAAAAACAAAAAGAGAAGATGAGAAGAAAAGGAGAAACACACACAGTTTATTAAGTGACATTTTAGTTTCCAAAATGGGTCTTGTTTCTTGAGCAGGGAGCAGAGTAAGAAGAGTCATGGGTGGATCCAAAATGTCACAGTAGGTTATGCTGGAGGGCCTGCCTTGGTCTCTCTAGGGTCCTGCCATTCTCTCCGCTGTCTTTGAAAGAGATGGACCAAGAACATTAACTCAGATAAAAATCTTTTTAATACAATCCAAACTTTTTATGAGCAAAGATTTCTTGACCTCTGATCATGGCTTCCAGGTCAGAAGGTGCAAGCTTCATAATGACAGTCACTGGGTTGCACACATGTTCTAACGAATAGAAGATGAAATAAAAAGTGCAGTGTTTATTGCTCTGTTTACAATAATGAGCTTCCTGCTTCATTTAACAAGGTTGGATTCTTCGTTGTAAAGAAATGAAGGTAAAAGTAATTTTCTTTTCAGTTGGTGATTTTCACCAGTCTTTTTCTTTAGGCCAGGCAGACATAAGACTCGTCTTACTGGGCATCACTTCTAATCTAGGAGGTCACTATTAGGAAGCTGGAAAGAACAGCTGTGACTGGCAGTAGGAAGTGAGAAATCTGATGGGATATAACCCTAGCCCAAGTAGTCATTCTTTCAAACACTGAGACTTCTCTGTTGTCCTTTTTTGTCTTCATAATTCATTAATGGCATTGTGTTTGGCATCTTGTCTTGAGCCCCTTTGTTCTTTAATCCTCATATTTCATAAATAGATTCTGTGACACATGGACCTGTGATAGAAACTCATCAAAGTCCTTGTTGTGCTGTATTTATATGCAGCAAACTGTTGTCATCTGTTCCTGTGTAAATGATCTCTCTTCATCTCACTCCAGCCCTCCCGTTATCACTTATTCTGGCTCAATATCTACTACTCTTTGGTTTTTAATTTTTTTTTTGTTTTTAAGTTTGGAGGAAACAGTCTTAGCAGCTTATAAGCAAAATATATTAGCAAATCTTGAGGAATTGTAAGATGTATTTAGAGTGAGTTACATGTATGTTCAAGTTCAATATCACTGACAACTTTCAGATGTTCAAATAAGATGGATAAAGGCACATCTAAGTTTTCTGAGTTTGAGGCAGAAAACTTAACAAACAAACAACTTTATCCTGGGAGCAAAAGAACGTATTTGTGCTAGTTGCTCACAAAGTACCTTGGCCGTCAGTTTTGGACTACATACGAACCTTGGGGGTTGAAATTCATTTACTCCTGGCAAAATGTAACTTCCTGCTTCTAAGAATAAAGGCTTGAAAAGACTTATTAAAGGAAGGCTCCAAAAGGACTTCTTTAAACTTCAAACAGGTCTTACAAAACAGCGTTCTGATGAGTTAAGTGCACATGAATTAGAAGCATATGTATTAAATTTCCCTTAAAATACACATGAGTTTAAAAATTAAGGGTGGAGGGGAAAGACTGTTGGCAAAAATCTATTTTAGGTTTGGTTAAATTCAAACCATTTGAAAAGTAATTCTAAGGCATGGGACAAAAGACAGATTAAAATTCTTAAACACTTGGGAATCGAGTATGTTTTAATTTTTTTAATGATTTAAGCTTACTTGAATAAGAAATGCTGGATTTATTTAAATTTTTCCTGAAATGAAGGGAAAACTGCCTGTGAGCAAGATACACTTTTTTTTTTAAAACTCTAAATCCTTGGGAAAAACGTTGGAAGAGTTTGACAATCTTAAATCAAGGCCAGACTGTCAAGGGAGGAAAATAAGACTTAGTTCAAGAGGGTTGTGACTGTGGTCTTCTCTTATTGCTCATGCTCCATCAGGAAAAGTTAGAAACGTTTCTCAGCCCTTGTTGCTCACATGGGTTTGAGTTCCTCTCATTTGTTCCTTCTCCAAACACACCCACACACACACACATATGTGCACACACACACAAAGACACAGTGAGGATTCACCAGAGAATCATTGTCAACAATGCACAAATACAAAAAAATTCAGTAGTAAATGTTCTATAGGCACAATGCCACAGTCCTTAGCCAAACGGAAAGACAAGGGAACATGAATTATTTCAAAGTGATTGACTTATTGAATACGGACCTAGGAAAACTGGACCAGGATTAAAATGTGAGTAAATCCTTTTTATACGAAAAGTGAGAGACTGATTTCTATATTTCCAACCTACAACCTATCTTTGACATATTCCTTTTTAATAGAGACCAAGCAAGATCTTGGTATGTAAAAGCATTTAGTACTCAAAAAGATCAGTCATGTCTATCAACGACTCAAAGCATTATAATGTGGTTATTATAACAAGAAGATAAAACTAAGGTTAAAACCCTGAAAGTGGCATAGACTTGTGATGTCATTTTAAACAATGCTACAGTTCAGAACACCTGAGACTATAAAAAATGTCATTTCCATTCTACTGTTTTTGTTTTGTTTTGGTGGGGTGAAGACAAAAATTTGAACAAAGATAAACCAAAAATAGGGTTGGGGAAGGTAAGTATAATGTTAGAGGTTAATTTAGTGCAAAAAGTATTTATTAAATACCTTTGTGATACCAGGCATGTGTCAGGTATCTGGTTAAAAAGACAAATGAAAAATTATCTTGAATTTTAAGGAACCCAGAATCTAGAGTGGAGGCAAACTTACACTCAACTTGCTTTATTGTAGTCCCATTCTGTGTGGCTTGGTACCTAAACATTCATTGAGCTTTGACCCAACATTAATCCTAGTGACTAACTTATGTCCTGGATTGAAATAACATACCCATGATTATTACTGCCTCTATGACCTTGAGCAGTATATAACCTCTTTAAGTCTCAGTACCATGTCTATAAAGTGAGGACAGCAATATTTCCCTCTAGGTTTAATGTGTATTAGTGTAGTCTCTAGAACTTAATACACAGAACACTGATTTCTTTTGTGAATATTGTAATTATAATATTGTAGAAGAACTGAAGTGATAGGGTAGGTATGTTCTGCAGTGGAGGGAGGTAATGAAATAAAATCTTTCAAACTAAGCCTTTGTGTTTGTCTGCAACAAGTCACAATATAGTGGCTTAAAATGAGTACATATTGTACTTCTGTGCATTGGCTATGTGGTTCTTTCAGTCTGGGTAAAGATGACCAGACATAAGAGGATAAGCTCTCCCTTATGTCTGCAGCCATAGTTGAGATGTCCAGGGCAGTTGAGAAAGCTAGAATGGTTACATCTTCTTGCAAGGGGTCTTTCTTCATCCAACAGGATAGCTTGAGCTTATTCATGAAAGAAGTTCCAGCTGCAAGAGAGGACAAGTTCCAATGTACAATCCCTAATCATAAGCTTCTGTTTGTGTCACACTTCCTGACCTATTGGTTAAAGCAACATATCTAGCTGAGATCAGATTCAAGGACTATAGAGAGAGATTTCATTATTGATGGAAAAAATGACAAAATCACATGGCAAAGAAATATGCATACAGGAAGGTACAAATATATTGAGGACTATGATAGTAGCAATCTACAGGGCCTTTAAGATGTTCTTAAATATTTTGTAAGTGTAAGAATCACCAGGACAGGTGATATGCCTGAATGACCTCATTTCAATATTGACAAATAATAACAAGATCCTAGGTAAAGATGTTAGCATTTTGTTTGTGAAATTGGTGTTATATAAAGTGAAAAGACAAACTCCAAATTAAGAACACAACAGAGTAGGGCAGCTACCTGGTGCTTTTTTTTTTGATACTAGGGATTGAACTCAGGGGTATTCGACCACTAAGCCACATCCCCAGCCCTTTTTTGTATTTTATTTAGAGACAGGTCTCACTGAGTTGCTAAGTGTCTCACTAAGTTGCTGTGGCTGACTTTTTACTCTCAATTCTCCTGCCTCAGCCTCCCAAGCCGCTGGGATTATGGGTATGTGCCACTGTGCATGGCTTCCCAGGTGATTCCTTTAAACAGCTTATAAAGGCACATAGAGTCTGTGGCAAAAGTCACAAACTTGTGTGGAACAAGGAGCTCACTAAGTCTGCAGAGTCCCACACAGTTCTGGGGCACTGTATCCTCCTCCCCACACTCTGAGGAACTTCATTCTAAAGTTGCAGAATCTGTGGTTGTCAAACAATCTTAACATAGCACACATCTGGCATTCCACTGTGCCATAGGTCCAGAGACCAATTTTGTGCACATGAGCAATTGTGTCTCTGTGGAAATACAATGCCAAGATGCAACGTATCAACACAAGCCAAGAAAAAGATCTTATAAAGGAAATTGTTAAAAATTAAAACTGTTGGGTAAAATCGTCCCATTTCCTGAATCATTTTAATTCAAGTGCTTCAAATTATTCTGTACACACTCTCTTAAAAGATGGGCAGAAGTTGTCTAGCTGAGAAGGAAAAGATAAGCATCCCATACAGAAGGGCTAGGATAGAGTGTAAACAAATACAGTGACAAAGATAGGAGTAACATGGCCCCAATGACATGGGAGGAGGGAAGCAAGATGAATAAGGTAAGATAAGGGTGAAAAGAAGATTCAAGGAAGTTGAGGAAAGAGGCTTCATGGTATGTTTTGATTTCAGTAATGGAAACTAGGCAGACAGTCTGTCCGTGATTATTAATACTTGTGGTTGAAATAAAACTTGAGGCTACAAAATTGATACTGCAAATAGGGACAGCTGTAAATATATGATTTACTATAGGGCAGCTTTCTCATATTAATTCAATAGCAAGAGCATGCTGTGCTCTTGGTGAGTTAGGAGTTCAGCTGCCCAACGTCTACTGGAAGTCGTACATTGAAGGCCTTCTACTTATTCACGTGTCTAAGCCCCAGGGTCTAATAAATGCTCTCAATCACTAAGAAACCATTCGTGTTTTGTTGTGACTTGGACTGGATAGATCAATAGCCCCCTAACATGTTCATTATGTTTAATATTTTATGCATACATAAGATGATTGATCTTCTAAACTGTTCGGATGTGATTACTCATCTTAAGTTCTGCTCATGGCCTGCTTGTTTGCAAAAGGGCTTTGTTATTAGGAAACAATAATAAAGTACTCTAGGTTTATTTTCAACCATAAAGATAAGACTCATTTTACTCTCAAGATTTTTGAAGATGCTAAAGGTAGAAAATATCCCTACTGGTTTATAATAAATGAATTTCTATGCCTAAGATTTTATAATATGATAATATCAGTAATGTTCTAATCCTAAGTGTTAACTGTGGGTTTCTAAAAGACATAAACTAAATAAAGAAAGAAATTAAATTTGAATTAAAACTGTTTGGTGTAACCATTTTTTATTCTACAGAGTTAGATAATGTATTGGATTAGATTAAAACTGTGATATCCCTCCCTGTTTAATTCAGAAATTAACACTCCTCTACCTTTCACCTTTGTGTTATATCCTTAAGATTGAAGAATTCTTAATTATATGGTTGGATAAGGAACTGGGGTTGTGGCTCAGAGGTAGAGTGCTCACCTACCATGAGTGAGGCACTGGGTTCAATCCTCACAAAAATAAAATAAAGACATTCTGTCCACCTATAACTAAAAAATAAATATTAAAAAAGGCATTTAAAAAATACAACGGTTAGAGGTGGAGGAGTGCTAATTTCTGAATTAAACATTCTGGAAGGTATTTAAATAACATGTTCAAAGTTGAGTTTATTATCTCTTCTAAATTAGATTTATTCCTCGTGTCCCTAATTCTGCTAACTGCTTGCTAATTTTCCTAGTTATTCTTTATGCTGAAGATGAAGATTTCATTAACATCCTCCTCCTCACCCTGTTCCCTAATAGATTCCAAGCCCTGTGGTTTCCATCTCCAAATGACTTCAGCATTTACCATTTGCTTTCAATTCTACTGTCACTAGTCGACTTGCAGTCTTTATTTTCTCTCCTTGACATCATTGCAATTTAATAAATTCTCTCAGTTGTTCTTATCACATTCTGTTTTGCATCTAATCCATTCTTCATATCGATTCATACATTTATTTGGTAAAATTTACTGCATGTTAGTGCTGTTATAAACACAGCAGATTCAGCTGTGAACAACTGAGACATAAATCTCTGCCTTCTTGGAGCTTACATTCTACTAGAGGAGGCAGAAAAATGAAGATGATAAATACATAATACATATGGAATACTATGATAATAAGTACTAAGGGGAACAATAAAAAGTGCAAGAGAAAATGAGATGTTAGGTGGGAGGACTTAAGTTTGCGAAAGAGTAAATGGAGAAAGCCTCACTAGGAGGTGAATTTTTGAGAAAAATCTAGAAGGAAACAAGGAGATAATTGTAATGCAGTTTGGGTAAATGTTGTTGCTATACCATGTACATCCCCCAAATTCATTGGCTTAATTTTTTTAAAATTTGTGTTTATTGTTCACATTACAGTTCAATGAAAGGAGACTCAAAGCTTTCTAAATAGTGAATTAGGACATAGGTTCTGCCAGCAGTTTTGCCCCAAGTACCAGGAGTTAGACTACACTTCTCAGGTTAAGGGTTGGCTCCTCCAGAGGACTGTCCTCACTTCAAACTCAAGCCACAGGTTTGAGTTTCTGACTGGCTACCTAAACATTCAGGGGTTCTAAGTATCCTCCCAGGTTTGATAATTCACAAGAACAACTCACAGAATTCAGCAAAGCACTATGTTTACTATTAAAGTTTTATTGAAACAAAGGATAAAAGTATGAACTGGTCAAAGGGAAAGATATAGATGGCAAGGCCTGAGAGGGTTCCAGCATAACACTGTGTGACAGTACAGAGTATGCCAACCAGGGCCAATTACAGTGTGTGCAGTTTTTCTTGGGGTTTCATTACATAGACTGTTTGAACCATTGAACCATTGGCCATGTTCCTCAATCTTCGTCCCTTCTACCCTTCCCTTCTCTCAGGTGAAGTTGGTAGCACCTGCCTTAAAGCCCAGCTCTCTAATCACATGACTGCTATTTCTAGCCTGATCATCCCCATCCTGATTCATCTCATTAGCATAAACTGTTTGGAGTCCCACTATCAATAACAAAGACATTCTGATCACCCAGGAAATACCAAGGGTTTAGAAGCTACCTCCCAGAAAATGCAGACAAAACTAAGTGGAATTTATTATTACACAGGTTCCTTCTATAGTAATAGTATACCTTCTGCCATCAATATGTAACTTCCAATGTTACCACAGAAGAAAGAGAGGAAGGGGATCATGAAACACAGGGCTAGGCCCAGAAGTGACATACAGCTCACTGCTTACATCCTACTTGTGGTGTTTACATAGCTGCACGGAAATGCAAAGGAGGTTGGGAAGAGCTGTCTTGGCTTATGTTAGACTTCCACACAAGGTTCTCCATGGGAGGAGAGGAAGAATCTGGTACCAAGTCATTTTTCTCTGTCATGCTTGTCATGTGGCAGCATTATTTCCTCAATAATTATTTCTATTTTCCTTCTCCAAAACCAGGGACTGCTATTATGTAAGTACTAATTCATTTGATGCTATCCCACAGCTGACTGATGTCCTGCTTTTGCCTTAAAATTCCTGTCTTTCTCTATTTAATGCTGCTATGTTGTTTTCAAGGTCAGTATGGTTTCTTCTGAAATGTCTAATATGCTTTCAATCTCGTCTAATAGACTTTTTAAAATCTCAGATATTATAGTTTTCATTTTTAGAAATTCAAGTTGAAACTTAAGATTATCTTCCATATCTCTTCTTGGTGTATTCAATCTTTGCTGTAGCTTTTTGAAGATATGCAATATAGTTTTGATAAGACTTTTAAGGTCCTAATCTGCTAATGCTTTTATCTATACCAGTTCTAGATTGGTTTTGATTAATTCAGTTTTCTCTTTATCATGGACCATAGTCTCTTGTTTCTTTATATATTTGGTGATCTTTGATTAAATGCCAGATATGGTGAATTTTATTTTGTTGTGTGTACTGAATATTATGTATTCTCATAAATATTCTTGAGCTTTGTTTTAGGATGCAGTTAAGTTACTTAGATTCCTATTTATTCTCATGGGTCTTTCTTTTAAGATTTATTATGTAGCATCATAGCTGTATTTTTCTGTGGTTAATTAGTCCTCCATCGTTGACATAGGGCCAAAACTGAATACTCTATTCACTGTCCTATAAGTTGTTCACTGTAATTATTGGGTACACCATTATTTCCAGCCCTGTGTGTGTGAGCTGTGGGTACTGTTTCTTCTCATTCTTTCGGGAGATCCTTCCTCCTCCATGGGCTCTTTACTAACATGCATGTGCTGATCTGTCTTTTGTGAAATACCCAAAAGGGAACTTTTACAGATCTCCAGGATTCTGTGTAGAGATCCTTTTTCTTTAGTGCTGTGCTCTGTGAACATTGGTCTCCTTGGTTTCTCTGAATTCTCAGCCCTGTTTCAGCTCAGGAAGTCTGCCAAGCCTCTACTGGTTGCCATTTTCTGTGCATGTCTTGGAAATTCGTTCAAAGTATGTGTGTCTTCTGTCATCATCTGGGACAATTATAGAATTTGACTCTTTGCTCTCCTGCCTTTCATGGATTCTTCTTCTTTGCATGAGGTTCAATAGCTTTAAGATGGTTTCATATTTTTGTCTTTTTTAACAAATTACTTCAGGTGGGAGGTAAATCTATTTCCTATTAGTCCGTTTGCACTAGAAGTGGAAGTGAGAAATATAGTGCTTTTTTTTTGCTTATTAATTTTTGAAAATGAGTATACTAAGGCAGTGTGTTAGCTTTCCATTGCTATAAAAAATATTTGAGATAATTAACTAGTAATGAGAAAGACTTTATTTTGGCTCCCAGTCTTAGAAGTTGCAGTCCTTGATCAGGTGGACTCATTGCTTTTAGGCCTCTGGTGGTGGTACTAGGTGATAGTGGCAGAGAGTAGCTAGTGGAGTCAAGCAGCTTATCTCATGCCTAGAACTGAAAAAGGAAAAGGAAGAGGACATGGACCCACTGACCACCCCCCCCCCAACCCTTTTTGTTTGTTTGTTTTTAATTTAGAGGCAGGGTCTCTCTGAGTTGCTTATAGCCTCACTGTTGCTGAGGCTGACTTTGAACTCAACATCTTCCTGTCTCAGCCTCCTGAGCTGCTGGGATTACGGGTACGCACCACCACACCGGGCCCACTGGCCTCTTTGAGGGCATTTGTCCAATGACCTAAAGATCTCCCATTGGGTGCCATCTGTTATAATTTCAACATCTCCCAGTAGCACCAAGTTGAGGACTAAGTTTTAGCATCTGGACCTTTAGGAGATGCTCAAAATACACACCATAGCAGTCAGTCATTTTTAATAAAATGTTTCTTGAGGAATAAGGATTCCTATATTTAAGAAAAATAGAGAACTGTGAAGTTTTCTAGGGTGGTGCAGAGTTGTCTGTACTCCAAAGAAATTAATTTGGAGAAAACAAATCACTCAGTCATTATTTTATCCCATTGGAGTATATCACTAAATTAATTTCTAAATCTATTTCAAATTTTACTTTTTTTAATATAGAAAATTGAATTTTATTTGCTAGAGTCACCATAATTTTAGTCAGATTATGTATGTTCTACCCTGTGTTTTTTATCCATGTACGTTTTTTTTATTTTGAAACTTCATTAATTTAAAGTATGACAATATATGGCTTTTATGATTTTTCTTTGAATACTTTCAGATGCTCACATGCAATACTATTTCACTGAGCAAAAATCAAACAAGCAAACAAACAAAAAGCAGGCTCTTTTTTGCCTCAAAGTGACATCTTTTCCACCGCAGGACTTTTGGCAGCCCCTGGCAAGAGGTCAACTCGCCCGAGTGTTTATGTAAGCAGACTGCTGCTTTGATGAAAGCCCCAAACTTCTGTGTTCAGAGACTCAGAGAGTTAGAATTAGAGAAAACAGTCATTTGCAGGTCTCACCCAACTTCAAGGTGCTTTTTAGCCACAGTCTGGGGATTGTCACTTCAGCAACCTTATTAAAAGAAAGTCGTCGTTTCTGCTTCATTTACCATCTGGTGTAAAGCTCTGTAGGCATCCTAACCAAACAGGCCATATCAGGGAGAGAGAGAGAAAAAAAAGAAGAGTTCACAGAAATTCCGGGAAAGGCTATTAATATACAGAAAATCTGAACAGTAATAAGTTAGGCTGGGATCAAACTTCATACGGGGGTGGTGGTGGGGGGGAGAACTATGGAGACTGGATAAGCCAAAAAAAAAAAAAAAAAATCTTGGCCCACAGCCCAGGCTAACAGTTTAGAAACTGAAGTGGAGCTTGATCTCTAATCCCCAGTCTTTAGATTCACTTAAGCCCACTCCAAAAGAAAGAGAGGGGATACAGATGCCCAGAGAGCATCCTCTTTCCAGTGGGGGGCAAGAGTAAACCCACATGGCTTTTTTCAAGAAGCAGAGTTTTTTCTAGAGTCTATCTTGCCATGAATCTCGAGGTTACTAAAGAGGTTTTCTTCACCTCACCAAGGGGATTATTTCTCACATTTTTGTTTTTGACTATTTACTACCACACTGCAGAAGTGTTTGAGATCGTTTCCTTCTCAATCTCTGCCTCATTTCCATTCAACTCTCTACAGTTTGCCTTCCCCCAGTGCATACGATTATCACCTCTCCATTCTAATTAGCTTCCAAGCTGCCTTTACTGTCACCCCCACTTTTATGATATTGGCTCCATATATTTTGATCTCTTAATTGGCTTTTGATGCTTCCCATTTTGCAAACTGTTGCCAAGAATTTTTTTTTTTTTTTGCTTTTTTATATGTTACCAGGATTGCTTTACAATGTTCTTCTTCTTCTTCTTTTTTTTTCTTTTAGTATGTCCTTTTTCAAATCCAGTTTCCAACTCAACACAGTTCAAATCTGCTCTTGCTGGCAATATATTAAATCTTCAAAGTTCTTTTTAACAGAGTTATTTATTTATTTATTTTTAAGCATGAGGATGCACAATCCTCTGCTGGATTAATTCTTTTTTTTTTTTTTTTTTAAGGATTTGTTATTTTTCACTTGATATTCCTGGACTTTGTCAGGGATGACAATCATCTTGTATGGAGGCTGGGAAACTTTTCCCTTGCAAATCACATTTGTGATAGTTTATAATGTCTTGAAGACTGTAGGAGGTAGACATCTGAAAAGTGTGATTTCTTGACAGACTGTTTATGTACTAATGTGTAAAATTTCCCAAAAATCTGCTCTGCCATTTCTGTTGCCCGTGGGGTTGAGAAATCCAACAGCTCCTTATGTTGGTGGTTGTCTAATCACGTTGCACTGTTCGTCTGCTCTCATTGACTGTCACTCAGCAAAATAGTCCATCAAAGTTTCTCAAAATATAAAAATAGTTTTTTTTTCCTTACAATTTTTATAATGTTTTAAAGTTAAATTACTTCTGCCAGTTCATTACACATACCAAGGATTTATATTGACACATTTCAGTGTTTAAATAAAAAGTAAATATAGTAGTTAAAAGTGAGGAATAAATATGAAAATATAAACCCGCGTAAAGCTTTACAATTGTGATAATAGTTGCTGCAGTCTTTAGTTTCTTATAGTTTTCATTTTGCTCTTAACAACCCAAATTCTGAGTTTAAGGCCCCCTGATTAAAATGAAATGAGTGGTTCTGTTTTAAGCTGCCATTAGAAGAAATTGATTTTAACTCACTTGCATCAAAGGCATTATAAGCTAAAGAAATCTATGTGATTCTGGAAAGTTTGGGTAAACAATAAACAGGTGGCTTGCCTGTTTAAGGAATTAATTCAGTCAAGCTGCTTATGTATCCTATACCTCATTGGTCTCATTGGTAAATGGAAATAATGATGACCTTTAGCTCATATGATTGTGGTGAGGATTGGACGAGACAGTCCATGCCACAGTGACTACCATATAGAAAGTACCCATTGAATGCTCTTTTTAATTATTGTAGTGAATTAATGGATTGAATAAGATTATAATTAAAACTTAAGCAAGAGCATTGTTCCTAGAACATTATAGGAAGTGCTATATTAAACTTTTAGTGTCCAGAGTAACCTTGAATTTTTAAAAATCTGTGCATGGGGTGGTCATATAAGATAAGAGAAGAAGATTGTAGTCTAGGTTGTTCCCTGAATCACTTCTTCAGACAGATGTAATCACATTAACATCATGACCATATAAATTCATCACCAGAGGAAAGGCCAGGCAGAGCCTCAGGATGGGTCATGAGTTGGTCTGAGGGGACTTGTCACTTTTTAATTGTGTCTGGTCAGGCATGGAAGAAAAAGAAAGGGACAAATGGCCCCAAGGGACTATAAGGGAACAGGCCAAAGTGAAGGACTCTGATGATAAACTTCATACACCTCTTATGCCAGGTATGACCAATAATCCACATTAGTGAAACATTTTCTCATGAATAGTTTTAGAGTTTAAAAAGAATTCATTGACAAATCTTTATTCTAGAAGCATCAAACACTTTTTTCATAAATGCCCAAAAGTTGATAACCATATTGTACTTTTTGTCTTATTCAATTCTTAAAATCATGAAATGCATACTATCATCTCTGTTTTACAGAGAAAAAATCTGAGGCTCTCAGAATTTAAGTATCTTGACAAAGTTACATAACTCTGGTAAGTAGCAGAGGTTTGAAGTTGTAATGTTTGAAGCCAGATGTGCCTCATCTTGGTGTGCTCATGATTAGTGTCCTCTTCCCTAGATACTTTACTCCCTCTCTTTTATAATATTTCGAACTTGTAACTCTTGCATTTGACTTTGTGCCTGAGTTGGTAAGTCCTTTATATAATGTCAGTTTGAGTTGAAGGAGTAACCCAGTCTTAATCAGTGTATAATTACCATATCTACAGCATATTTTATTTGGACATTCTTGGGTCAGATTTACATTTATGATCCCAGTGGCCTGTGATAAGCAGATGTAGAGAGATTTGGGGGTGATGGCATGGTTTTCTGGTACTTTAGTGATAGATTCTCCAAGTAGCTCTTTTAGGAACTTTCAATAACTTATAGCTTTAACCTTCAACTCCTGAATACCTTGTCCACCCTTGTCCACTTTAGAAAAAAAAAAAGCCAAAAAAAGCAAAAGAAAGGAGTGAAGAGAGGCCTGTGTGCAGTTTCTGTGGTTTAAATCAATGAACGGTTCTGTAGGTTAGAGGTGCAACTTGAGTCTCACTGGATGAAATGAAAGCATTGGCAGAGTTGTGTTCTTACAGGAAGCTTTAGGGAAAATCTGTGCCTTTGCCTTTTCCAGCTCTTTCCTCTGTCTTCAAAACCAACAATAGTGGGTCAAGTTCTCACATCGCAGCACTCTGATACACTTCTGTAGCCACATCTCCCTCTGACCCTGACTCTTTGGTCTCCATCTTTGACAAGGGTTTCATAAGAACCCTTGTGATTATATTGGGACATCCATCAAATCCAGGATAATCTCCCTTTTTAAAGTCTACAAACTGGCAATCTTAATTCCAAATGCTACCTTCTTTCTCCTTTGCCATTTTTTTCATAACATATTCCACAGGTTCTAGGAAATAAGTCATGGGCATCTTTATGGGGCAGTTATTCTATTCACCACATCAGTCTTTCAACATGAATCTGATTGAAAGAAGAAGAAATTCCCACCAGGAAAGGTGGTAAAAGAACCAGAGATTCTGGGTGACGGTTCCAAGCAATTATTGAGTCTTTCAAATAATGACCTATGACATTACTTGGAGGAATATAAAGATAGATGGATCTGCCTGTGCTGAGCCTAGAGGGAGTGGGTGGGAATGGACTCAAATCATAGAATCCTGCCAAAGACACAAAATTTCAATTGTATCAAATGTTTACAGGTATATGGTGTCTAGAAGAGTGAAAAGTTACTCACTCAAGAAAAGGCTCTTCTGAGGAAGTGTTTTTGAACTTGCATGTAACAAGGGAGTTAAGGTAGACAAAAAGAAAGCAAGGTGATAGAGCATGATAATAGTCAAGGTCAAGACAGTCACAGGGTTGAACAGAACATGGGATACAGACTGAGAAGGGCACTGTGTGTGATGCAGCTGCAGAGAAAGGCAGGGCCAGAGCACCTGGGACCTGATGACACACCATTCTCTACTTAATCTTTATCCTACACTAAGCAGAGAGTCACCAGAGGGTGTTAAGCAGAGGCCCTAATGGAGCATGTGTACATAATAATATTTGCTGTTTCAAAAGGTCACTCTTGGTATAGTTTGGAGAATGGATTGGGAAGGCTGAGTCAGCAGAATTAAACCAAGAGGTATCAAGGGATCATTTGGGAGTGAATGGCATTTGCTGGTGGAAGAGGTTAGTGGCAGTGTCAATGGGAAAGGGGCAAATGAAACATGTAGAGTTATGTCACAGGTACATCAGGCTAAAAAGAAGAATTCAAAATAGGGAAATGAGCAAGAGGAACATACTGATAATATTTATGGATCTCATGTCTTAGAGCAGGTAATTTCTTATTTTTGGTCTTCAGTTGTTGCTTCATGGACAAAACCTTGAGCCATGTAAGCCTGCTTCTGCTTACTTTTCCAGCTCATCACTGCATCACTGTCTCTAACTGCCTTAGAAGCTGTTTCTTGCTTTGTGCTCCTGTTAAGCTAGCTTGTAGCTTTTAAAGTTGGCCTGTGCTCACTCTGCTATGTATGGCCACGTTTCATCTTTCTTGATGCCAAATTCCTGGGATTCCTGCTGTTATTTGTCCTTTTTGCTGACCCAACCCAGCTGAGACTTTTGATACAGAGACCTTTGATACTTCTGCAGTGGTGACAGAAGATAATCTTCTGGGTCTCACTCTTGCAAATCTTATCTTTGCTTTCCAGTTTGCTTTTGAACATCACACTTGAACTTCTGAAGGCTGCCAATGTCCATTCCTGCTGACCCTCTGTGCTCTTTGCGGTTGAATCCCCACCATCTGACTGGCCTCGATTTTTTTTTTTTTAACAGTGCTCAGTATTCCACTGTCTTCTTATTTTTATTCTTCTTCTCCAAGGACATGCTGGCCTATGTGATTTAGCTTTCTAATTGGCATTGTACATTAGGCTGCCTGGTGATCATTTCATTTCGAGTTTGATCATGACATTTCCCAGTCAATGCTCTCTCTTTTTTTTTTTTGTATCAGGGACTGAACATGGGGGTGCTTAACTACTAAGCCACATCCCCTGCCTGCCAGTTTTACTTCAAGACAGTGTCTTGCTAAGTTCCATAGGGCCTTACTAAGTTGCTGAGGCTAAGCTTTGAACTTGTGATCCCCCTGCTTCAGCCTCCTGAGCCATAGAGATTACAGGTAGGCAGCACTGCACCTGGCTATCTCTCTCTTTAAGTGGGCTCTAATACTTTAAAGTTTAGCTTGTAATATTTTTTAAATAACCAATCAAAACCCTCCAACTGGCATTTTGACTCCAATCAACTTCACATGTTCATGGAATAACAAACAACCTAACTCCTTTGGGAGTATAAACCTACATAAAATAATTCATAATGATGCTAATCATTAGCACTGAGAGTACTAATCACTTTATGGACATTTTTCCTTATCTTTTCCAACTCTGACAAACAGATATTATTATACTCATTTTGCAAATGAGAAAACTGAGGCTCCGGGCAGCAGCTGAATGACTCAGAAGAAGAGAAATCATCTTCCCCAAGTTACAGAGCTCAAAACAATGAAGCTGACACCAAAGATCCTTTGCCTTCCTGATGGCTGCTTCCCCTTAGGCTATATTTATACCTTTGAATAACATTGAAAGTATTTTTGCACTTTTGGGGTTTCCTGAATTCTTTTTAGTTCCTTTGGCATAAGAAGCAGCTTCACTGGACCACAAATGTCAGTGGAATTTGTCCAGGTGAGTTAAATCAATATGGTTTTAGTGTCCATTCTCTTAACACTGGAGCCAGTCAGGGTGCTCATGGCTGCTTGACCCAGGACTTAAAAGCAGTTGTTGGTGCTGTCAGTGCATCAGGGGCTCCTACTTTTACCCTCCATCCTAATAGTCCCCTGTGTTTAGGCCTCTCCCCTCTATGGGCGGCTCTGACCATGAAAGATTTGCTGATGGAACTGCTGAGTGATCTTGCAGCAATACTCCTTTTCTGATCCCAGCAGCCTTATTATTGTGCTTTGCATTTTTGTCTAAATTGATTACTTCCCAGGTTTGTCCTCAGACCTGCTGAGTGAACATGTTTCTGATTACCTCCCCCCAGATTGATTAGTTGCACTTTTCTAAATGGAATCTAATTTTCCTCTTTTCTCTCTGTATTTGTAATCTCATTAGATCCATTTGTATTAATTCTTAGTCTCCTGGTGTGTGCAACAGCTTCCAAATTTGTAACATCTGCAAATTTTATTAGCATGCTGTGTGCTCTGTCTTTCAGATCATTAATGCTAACCATCAATAATCCAGATGTTAGAGAAGACAAGAGCTTCATGCCAACCCCTGTGGCCCTCCACAAGAGACCGCTGCACACCCTTAACAGTGCCATTTATCAACACCTATTATTTATGACCATTCTGCTAAATCACCATTCATGTGATCATGTCCCCCCCCCCCCACACACAATCCACCAGTCATTTAAAAGGAAAATTTCAAAGTTTCATCTCATATCTTAAGGTCACGATTAAAGTTTTTTTGGCACATTCTTGCCTCTTAAGTGGAAATTACAATTTATGGCAATCTTCAAAAAATCCATAATAAGAAAGAATTTATGGAGCATTTTATTTTTTCTAACTTTTCTTCTCATCGGTAAAAGTTGTTTTGTAGTTACTTATGGATTTAGATCAAGTGTTTCATTTTTCAATTGAGTAAAGGAAAGTAATATTTAGTGAGCATCAATGTGCAAAATATGGGGCTGCCCAAATTTAGACGAATGAGATTAGGGATTTGATGAAATTCTAGTTCTATTTACTGGCAAGTTATACATTTATTGTTTTCATGCTCATTTTCTTGTTTAAACTTCTCTTTGCAAAAAACAAAAAACAAAACAAAAAAAAAAACACTTAAGAGCTTTAAAGTATTTTATTAGTATGATTATTTAATTATTAGCATCATATGTATAACATTAGTCACAAGGTGATTATTATCACTTTCATGAGATTTATTCTTAAAGAGCATGTTAATAAGATTTTCATTGTTGTGATCAAAGTACCTGACACAAACAACTCGGAGAAGGAAATGTTTATTTGGGCTCACAGTTACAGAAGTGTCAGTCTATGGACGGTGAACTCCATTGCTTTGAGTCTGAAGTGAAGCAGAACAATGTGGTGAAATGGAGTTTTGGTGGAAAGCTCAGCACAGGGCAGCCTGGAAACAGAAATGGAAAAAGAAGAAGAGGCTGTGGACAAGATATAGTCTCCAAGGGCATGTCCTCAGTGACCTATTCTTTCAACCATGTCCAACTTTCCTACAGTTTTCACCATTTTTCAGTAGTACATTGAAATTATTAGTCCAGCAAATTCACTGATGAGTTAAGAAATGATCCAAACACTTTCCATAAGCCCCACCTCTAGGCATTGCTGCCCTGGGGACCAAGCCTTAATCTCATGAGCTTTTGGAAGACATTTCAGATCCAAACCAAAGCAAAGATCAATGATTCCCCTATGTGAAAAAACTTCCTTATTAATAATCCTATTTTTCCCTAGGCCTCTCTTCTTTTCCCATTCTTCTTCTTCTACTTATCCTATTTTAGAATTAATTTTGGGGGGTCTATGCTTAATTTTCATGCCTAAAGAAACTCAATGATTGCATTCATATTCATAAAAAAAGTGTGATGTTCTGAGGGAGATTTATTTGTAATTCATTACAATTTTTCATAACATTTTTCATATTGAAGGAACATTGAACAAATTTTAAAAAGCAGGCAGTAATCAGAACAAACTATTAATGCATTACTAATAATTATATTTTATATGCAAATAGTTCCATTCTACAAGTATAATTCTACATATTTTTACCTTATTCTCACACAAGGCCTTGAGGTAGACCACCTACAAGAATGACTAGCTCATTCTAAATGCGAGGGGGGTGGGGGGTGGGATTGAATGAAATAATTCAGTTTATTTGCCCAAAGTTTGCCAATGCAGTGTTTAAGGGAAAGTGTAGGATTCACAGTTTTGTGTGCTCACAAGTGAAAATAATAGCTACAATTTACTATAACAGGTGGTTTTTAATTGATTCTCTCTAGCTGATGATTAATAATACAAATATATCAAGAACAGGATCAAGGTTCATATAATTTGGAAACGCATATGTATCATCATTAGGACTGCTTATCAAAGTGAAAGTTGACTTTTCTACTTTTAGAAATGGCTAATTTCAGCTTGGTGCATCTGCTCAAGGAATTGCATAAGGATCCAAGTTCTTTCTAATTTTTTTTTTCTTTGTTCTATCATGTTTACTGAGAATGTTTGGTACTCACCAGTCAGTCACAAGACAGTTGCTCTTTCTATGGATATCACATCTGCATTCCAGATAGGAAGAAAAATGAAATGGTGAAAGAGGAAAAGAAGGGTAGCTGAAGCTTTCATCTTTTATCAGGAAAATAAAGGCTTTTACTGAAGCTCCCTCCAGTATAGTCCTGTTTATACCTCCCTAGCTGCAAATGAGTCCATTGATTTTTAATACTCTGAACAAAGTCAAGGTTTAATTAATAAGGTAAGAGAGAATGGATTTAGGATGGAAAGAAGTAAAATTGGCCTCAGGGACTATGGCATGCCTGTCTTTTACCTCCTACATGACCTCTGCCCCAAGCTCTATAAAAAGCATATATCACCAGCAGCTTACGCACTCAATGCTCCAATTTCTGTGAGGCATTGCCATGCCTTACATCACAAATCTCTGTGCAAGTATGAGTGGGTCATTTGTCTGAACTGATGATCTGAAAAACACAGAGGTCATGCACTAGATGGTACAAACTTCTCACAGCTTAGAATTTGAGCTGGTTTTCTTGCCCTCGTAGATGTAAACCCTAGAGAAAGACATTTTTAACTACATGCGCCAACGTAAATGGGGCTCAAGTCATAAGCAAGACTATCATTACTTAATAATGTCTAACTTAAATTGAAGGTGTCTATGGGCCAGATGTTTTGCATTCATTAAGTCTAATCCATAATGTATTTAACAGGAGAGGAAGGATAGGGATAGAGACTTTAAGAGGAAGCAAAATTAGCAGTTTAATGGTTAAGTGCTCTTAAAAAGTTAGGCTCTCTCATGATAACCATAATTCTACAACATTGCCCAATCAGAGACTTGAATGCTACAATATTCCTCAGCCTCTGGAGTGCCTAACAGTAGAATATCATGAAGAGTCTGTTAAAAGTAAACCAGTCTATGGATGAATGGCCTTCAGTGAAAATGTTTCTTCTTGTGTCTTAAATATGCAAATCTATTAAACGCATAGTGTAATATTAGTTGCAAACCCAGAAAAGGAGAAAAAACAAATTTTTATTTACTACCTGAAAATTCTCTCTTGAATGGAATAAGGTATACATTAGCTCAAATAGAAATTGATCTCATAAAGGAAATGAGACCCCTTTGGTCTTTGTAAGGGATGACGAACTGTGGTCTCAAGTGTTCTCAGGTTCTTCAAACTCTATATACCTTTCTGCTCACTCATGAGTAATCCACATCAGATTGCAAGACATTTAAAGTGTGGGACAGGGTTTTATTTGAATATTTGGCTTTTAGCACAGAGCCTCCTCTGTTGCAGGTGTTTAATGAATGTCTGGTTGAATGAATTTATAAACAAAATGGAATGATAAAAATAGTAACTAGTATTTCAATGAACACCAAGTGAACATTCTCTAAATAAGATTTCTTATTGAATTTCTGACATTACAATAGTTGAGTTTCCTTGAATTTTTATGAAGCTAATTTCAGTCACTGTACTTGCAGCATGCTCTATAGAGCCCCTTCCCCCACTTTTTCTACCTGATCAATCCTTTAAGGCAAATCAACATTTTTGATCAATTTTTTTCTTACTCCAGTCTATATTGATTTTTTATTCTGTTTTATTTCACTTTTGCATAACTGTGTTGTGTATGTAAAACTCTGACAATATTAAGCCCAAAAATATATTTTAAACTAGCTCTTCTTGTTTCCTAATAGCTTCATATGTCTTGTTTCATTCATTCATTCCATAATCATTTATGATTTCATTTTATTTTTTACGTTGAATGATTTTAGATGCCTGGAATAGAGTGATAATAAAATCAACCAAGAAGATTTCAAATGCAAAGTCAGAAACTCTCACGTGGCTCTTTAATTTGCCAAGTCTAAACCCCCAAGTTCGCAGCAACCAGTTTTGTTGGATGGAATCACATCATTAACTGAGAGAGTGTATACCAAAGAGCAGGCCCAAGTGCTCCAGAGAGGACTATTCCCTCTCACACCCATTGTCCATCTCTAGGCCTGTATTTGGCACCACACCTTGAAAGTCAAAGGCCTTGGGACTTCTTCTCATTTCATCTGAGAGTCATTAGCATGCATGCTTCAAATAATTGTAATTGGCTCCAGGTCTTTCAAGGGGGTAGGATTTATCCTAATTGGACTTTCAAGGAAGCGGGCCAAACCTAATGATACTTATGCAACCAGTGATAGGAATGGAAAAGCTAGATTATTGTGCCTTTTCCTCCTATTTCTGACCAATGTGCATAGTTGGCATTTATTTGTAGAGTGGTTTCAGGGGACCATGCAATTTAAATGTTCAGGGAACTTCTAGCAAACCAGAAAATCTGGAATTGACATAGTTGAAAACATATGCTTCATAACAGAGTTATTATAAGCATATATACCAGACTCATTCTCTCAGAGTTAAGGTTTTCATTTTTTCTGTGCCCAGTATGAAATACATAAACTACTACTGGGGGTCTTCCCAACAAACTAACCTATAGCAAAAAGTAGTCTACTATGGTGACTTAATTGCCAGACTCTCATTTAAATTCTACTTTTCAACACAGGAGGAAACGGAAAATATCACATTGAGAAAACTATAAAGTAGACAAGAATGCTGGGCCTATTTGAACATAAACATCTGGAGAGTAAATTGTCTTTTTGGTGTTTGGTCCTGGAGCTAATGAGTATCCAGAGGTGTGTGAGAGTGCACTGAGACTCTTATGCAAGAGTGAAGCAATTTGCTAAATTGAAGGATCTAGAGAAAACCTTCATTTGGAACTTACAGTAAAGAGCAAAGCAAGAAATAGAAAAATATGTAAATTTTTGTACCTTTTATGTGTACCTTTTCAGGGTACAGATCACAACATTACAAGGAATGTGAAGCTAGTGGAAATCATTCATTAAGAGACCTCTTTGGATAAAGAATTTCCCTAAAACTTTTTAAGTTGTGAGTCAACTTATAAAATTCAATTTACTCAGAATTATTAATTAGCACATTTATTGCCTATAGAGATTTAATCAGTACACATGTTCTTGTTATTTAAAGAAATATTCATAGAACAAAAAACAATGCAATTAGTAAGGATACTTTCATGAGATTAAAAAGTGAAACATTCTATTTATTGCTTATGGTTTTATCCTAAAAGTTCAATAGATACTTGAAAAATTAATCTCATTGTGCTATGCTCAGTGGCACATGCCCACAATCCCAGATCCTTGGGAGGCTGAAGCTGAAGGATCACAAGTTCAAAGCCAGCCTCAGTAACTTAAGGAGGCCCTCAGTAACTTAGAGAGACCCTGTCTCAAAATAAAATATAAAAAGATCTGGGAATGTGGCTCAGTGGTTAAATAACCTTGGGTTCTATTCCTGGTACTCCTTTCCCCCCAAAAAAAATTTAATCACATAATCCCTGATGGTAGGTTATCTCTATCAAATCTAGTTTATTGAGTACATTTCTACCTGAGACATACACATGTGTACTGATAAAATGTCTATAGGCAATAAATGTGCTAATTAATAATTCTGAGTAAATTGAATTTTGTAAGTTGAATCACAACTTACAAGTTTTAGGGAAATTCTTTATCCAAAGAAGTCTCTTAATGAATGATTTCCACTACCTTCACATTCCTTGTAATGTTGTGATCTGTGCACTGAAAAGGTATACATGCAAATAGGTATCAGATGGCCATGTGCACCCAATTGTTTCTAATTTGGGTTTCCAGCTCCTTTTAGTGACCAGTCAGGGCTAATTTTGTTTCCATGTTTGAGAATAGTCAGATGGTGCTTATGGTTACTGTTCAAGACATAACCTTCTCCAATTACTGCAACATGCTATATACATCAAGTGTTAGTCTTGGATTCTCTACACTAACTCAAGCAAAAACTCCTGTATGTATTTGAGGCTGAATTATATACAAATTAGTTATGTGATACTAAAATCCATTCCTGCTAACCTAGTCTCATTAAAAACCTCCAATGAAGAACACTTCTAACAGGTGCAATACCCTGCAACTAACAGTTAACCAATTTCTTATTTTTTCTTTCATAAAATAGAACTAAACTCAATCCTTCTGATTAAGAATTTCTTAATGAAACTAACATTAACTTTGAAAACTTTAATATTCTCAGCCACTGTAGTAGTCATTTCTCATGATAACTTTATCTTCCCATTTCAAGTTATTAATGACCACAAGTATTTTAATTTTGATTTTTCTTACTTTACAGAGATCCAATGTTAGCCTACATATTTATGTGCATATAGCTATAAGCAGTATGTAAATCTTTACTTAACCTGAGATCATTACTCACTGTGAAATATTAACTCCCTCACCCATTTTGAATTCGTTGAAACCAATCTTTGATTATAGGTAAAATGTATTTCATGAGTTCCACTCAAAAACTTGACTTGGATAGTAGAGAAACTGATCAGCAAAGACCTAGCATTTTCAAGAAAAAAATGGTAAGAATTTAGGGAATATAAATATTATTTATGACCAGAACATCATTTAACATTTAACATCTTTACACTGACAGCAAAATATTATTATAATATATAATATATATAGGATATGTTATAAAATACAATACGTATATGTATATTTACAAATAACTTATATACATGTATATACATAAGTATATGTGTATATACATATATGCATATTTATGTATATATGTATAAATAATATATGAAATATATAAATACATAAATAACATATAAATATATATATATAATCTAGATTTCTATCCTCTTCAGGTGTCTACACATATACATATGCAACTGTATGTAAATATATAATATATACACACACACACACACACACGTGTGTGTGTGTGTGTGTATAATCTAGACTTCTATCTTCTTCACCCAATTGGATTTCCTACTAGATATATATTTGAGGTTCAATTGTATAAGACGTTTTCTCAAAGCAATGTCCCTTCTTAAAATCTCATTTTGTGATCCATCCTTCCCTAAAATCTGAACTCATCTGAACTTCCAGAACTCTAATTTTTTAAAAAATAGCCTCTTATTCATCCTTCCTTAGTACCATTTATGGTTCTTTTGTATGGAATGATAAAAAGGGAATATTTTTTTCCCTATTTCTTCTGGTATGATTCCTATGTGAATATTTGGTTCAGGATTTCTCATTTTTGAGTCACAGTCTGTAGTCCAGAGAACTCCAGGTCACCAGTTAAAAACATTTAATTTCAGTATACACAGATGTCTATATTTTTAATTCAAGTTCAATCATATTTTACTTGTGACATACTTCATCACAGTTTCATTAGACGTATTGCTTTCTTCTAAAGTTTTATAGAGAATGTGCTAGACAGCCTACTCAGAAGGTTAGGATGAGGAATTCCTACAGTTCTTGGCTTTGATAAACTCTTCTAAGAATAATTAATTACTTTTTTCTTTCTTTATTTTCAGTACTGGGGATTTTCAGTACACAAGGCCTCACCCATGCTAGGCAAGCACTCAGCTACTGAGCTACATCTTCAGACCTTTTTTACTTTTAAAATTTTGAGACAGTGCCTCCCTAAATTGCTAAGGCTTAGGCTTGCTTTAGGCTCTCAAGTAGCTGGGATTACAGTGTGAAGCATTGTGCCTGGCTTCATTCAAGTATTTTAAAACATTGAAAACCATAGATATGAGAGCCTTCTTTGTTTCTTTTATCAAATAAAAATCTGAAACAACTTCAGTACCTTGCAACGGAACGAGAGTTGATCAAGTTGCTTCTTGGTTTTATTCCCGAGACTTGTCTCTGGGCTCTTTTTGTAATCTATTTTTAATAACTGCGATGATAATGAATTAATATATGCCATTGAATACGCCCCAGGCATTGAATCAGAAGATTAACATACACAGGAACACTTTATTCTCACAAAAACTACTTTTTCAACAATAAAGACACTAATTCTGAAGGAAGTAGAGCAGCTTCCCTAGAGTCACAGAAGCCAGGAGCTTCTGTCCGTGTTCTCTCCATGTGGGCAGACCACCTGCTGTCAAGCATGTCTCATGAAGAAACCTAGGAACAGTTTTTGTAGGGACAAGGTTTCCATGAGAGCAGAATTAACTTCCTTGTTTTTGTACTTCATAACTTTACGTTCTGTACCTCACAGGAAAGCAGGGATTGGGGCGATAAGATTGTCTCCATGTCTTCATAAAGGAATGAGCATCAACAATCTAAAGAAATAAAAATAAACTTCCACCCAAAGTATATTTAGACTTTCCAATATGCTCCATTCATCTCTTTCAGAAAATATCTTTATTATATTGCAATTGAGAAATTCCAAGTCTTGAGATTTTCACAATTGCAGCAGCAATAATGCCCAACATCCACTAGCCACCGGGCTCTCTTTTAAGACCTTATGAAAATTAAATGACATAGCCCTTGTAGCAACCCTGAGATCTTGATACTATTATCATGTTTGCTTTGTATGTGAGAAAACCGAAGCAGAGACAGTAAGTAATATACCCTGAATCACACTGATCTAGGCGACTTAATTTTCTTTCTCTTTTCCAAGTTTCATTAAAAAGGTGAATGGGCAACATCTCTCCTCTGAGCTTTAGGAATATTTATGTCTGGAGTCATTTGGGAACTTCTTGTCATATCACCATGCATTTGCTCATTATGTGAATTTTTTTAAAAAAATAATCTCATCACTTTACAATACTGAGATACTGAGACTGATAACTTATCTAACTCGAATGACTCTAAAGTGGTGTAATGCATGATTCAGTGTGTCTGAAAAACAGAAGGTAAAAAAAACCAATCACTTACTTCTCCATCTGCGTCTATTCCTGTGGTGCTGACCTCCATCCTCTCTCCCCATCCTGTTCACCTTTTATTCCCATTTCCTGAATGTGTCCTGCCTACCCCCGCCCCCCAATACCATCCCTGGTGTCCAGAGGCCTTATGAATTACCTTCAACTGGACAGATTTAGTTCTAAGGTCCATTAATACTTCGAGTATTGGCTAATATGTTTGTCTGATCTTGCATTTCAATGCATTTCCCTAATATCGAATTCCCAAATTGTTTTAAATTCTCCATTAGGATCATTTGGGGTATTTAAAAATGTATGAAGGTTTGATGCCTCTTGATGTGAACCTGTCAGTCACTGTCAGGCTCTGTCGAGGAGGATCTGAGTTGCTGCTGGCCTTAAGTGGAGCACTAGAAAGCCTTCAGTGGCCTGAGTGATATCTTAACATGTCTCTAATTTAATGCTTTTATCAGCTAATTCTGTTTCTTATCTACACTGTATTGTTTTCCTTCATTGTGGTGGATGAGCAGAATAAGAAAAAAAAAATGTCTAAGCATAACTACCAGCTTCTGAAAGGAGCACTAAAAATGAGCTTGCACCCCGAAATGAACCCTTTTCCCACAAGATATTTGGAAAAAAAAATAATTAAAGAGAAATTATTGAGACCAAATTTCAAAAGGACTCTCTCTCTTCAAAATACATCCAGACTACAGTCTACTTTTAGAAAACATCCAGAACAACTCAGCAAGAACAGAGGTGGCCCTGGTTCAGAAGAGTTCAGAAGTCTATTCTGAAACTCAAATGATGAGCCATGCTGAGCTGCCAGCTACTTCACTTTTATTTTGAATTATAACCATAGAGAACCAGACTGGACCAATCCAACAAACTATGACATTTGTAAAATTTTCTTTAAAGAGAAAAGGGGAAAAAAAAAATCTAGGCCTTTCTTTCCGCTGCAATATGAGACCAAAATCTTTGAGGGCCATTTACTACTCCAAAAATAAAATAGTCCTGTTGGTAGTCATTTGGTGCTTGTGCTTGCTGAGATAAGTTTACTGATGAAGGTTGTTTGGATTAGACTGAAGTATGAGGTATATTTTTGAGGAAAAATGGTTTCAATACATGGCCCCAAAGACTTCAATATGTGCGAACCAAATGAATATTATTTGTAACCCTGTTACAATCCACACACTTCTAAATTTAGCATATCACACATAATACACATTGGCTATCATTTAGCATTTATATTCCACTTATATTATTTATATTAGCTCAGGTAGACTTCAACAGTTTCTAGTTTTATGGCACCATTAGAATGTATCTCTGTCAACTAACATTATTTTGAAGCTTAGAAATCATCCACATATTGCACTTTTCTCATGTGAGAGCACAGTGATTTTGAATTATTTCTAAATCAGAGTAAGTTGGAGTAATTAAACCAAAACAATAAAATAATGTGCATGCAAAATGTTCTTTTTTTGCATTAATATATTTCTTTCACCCTCAAGAAATAACTCCTGGGATTAATTTTCTGACTGGTGGAAAAACTGAGGCTAGGTTAGCTCAGAGGAATTCAGTGAGGTTAGACAGGAGAGGACTCCATGATTCTTGATCCTTTGCTCTGACCAGCCAAGGACAACCCCTCCCTATTGCTCTCATTTTGAAGAGAGACACTTCAGTGGGTACAATACAGCTCTCAGCCATGGGTTCAGGGTATTATACTCCACAGCAGGATTCCTTTTCATCCTGCAGGGAAATAGGCTTCCATTATAACCCTCAACTCCGGCAAGAACACAGTTAAGGACTGAATTAAGCTATTGCCACAATTGCAAAAAATTGGATGCAACGTCTTTTCGTTCCTTTTGAAGATATAATGACAATACACAAGGCTTACTTGAAGTGGAACAAATGTACTCAGCAGGCTGATGGGAGCATAAATCTGTCTGTGACAACTGTAATAGAGTTACGCAGGCTACTGCTTGTTAATCAAGAGTTTAAGTCTTAGGCTGAATAACCAAATTCTGTTGATTTTTGTTTTTTGAAGATCAAATCAAACTTTCCCTTTTCTCCCACAGATTTGACACTGTTCATCTCCTGTTTCTTTTTATTTCTCCTCATGTTTGCTCATCTTTAATGTAAATGTACCTTATGGATTGTTGAACTTTCTAGAGACTCCTGCTGTGTTGATTAATTGCTAATGAATGCTAATGAAGGAGTGAGGTGAATCTACACTATGATGTATTTAAGGGATGATTGATTAGATTTAGCACTGGCTGTCAGGAGAGTACTTACCACAAGAACAACAAGTCCATAAATATGCAGGGAGTGGACAGCCATCTCCCCCAGTGACTCTCTTAGGCCTTTCCAGTCAAATTCCTGGGTTCATTGCATTAGAGAAAGAACTAACCTTTTAGCTTTTGTAACTGAAATACATTTTCTTGTTAAAATACATGATGATTTCGCTAATAGGTTTTAATGAAAAACTGATAATCAGTGAATATTTAATTGTTAACATAAATGAATTCCTAGTAAAAATAGACTATGAAATACGTTTGAAACCCTTGCACCTAAATGGAAAATTAATTTCATTTAAAAACAGAATGCTACATAGTAGTTGTTTAATAAATACTTGTATATCAGTTCATTTTTGAAAGATATTGGAGTCCTAAAATCAAATTCTAGAATCCTAATGAATTTGGTCCCAAAAGTAAATTTCCATTCTTTTTCAACTCATAGCACTTTTAAAAAAATATTTATTTTTTAGTTGTAGTTGGACACAATACCTTTATTTTATTTATTTATTTTGATGTGGTGCTGAGGATCGAACCCAGGGCATCGCATGTGCCAGGCAAGTGCTCTCCTGCTGAGCCACAATCCCAGCCCCTCATAGCACTTTTGATTCCCCAACTTTCTTCTTCTAGTTGGTGATAAAAATACCTCCTTGAATCTCTCTCCCTTCCAGCTGAAGCAACCTTAAAATAATAAATGGATCAAAGGTTCAAAAATGTTGAAAATTTTAGGAGGCCAAAGAGATTATAACACCCTTTTTTTTTTCCTGCCTGTTTTCTGAGTCTGTTGAGAGACTAGACAAAAGCATTTGGATAGAGGGTCATCATTGCTCCTAAAACTGATGTTGGAGAAGGTGATGTAGGTTGGGTTAACAGTAAGCGTCATGATATCAATGATCAGATGCAGCCTCCAGGCAGTTAGCATGGGCAACCCCTGGAGGGGACCTCCCCTTACAGAATAAAAGGTTAGAAGAGAAAACTTGTTTCCTGTAGGGTGGGAAGGTCTGAGCAAGCCTAATTTCTCTCTCAAGCTCACTGGCAAATACATCCTATGTCCTCCCCAAGTGAGATGATAGGGAGGTCCAAATGGCAAAACAGAATGGAACTCCCTCCACCTGGGAAGGAACATCAGGAGAATATTTGGTGGAAGTACATTATCCCAAGTCAAGGGGAAAAAATGATGTCATCTTACTTAAGTCAATTCAAACCCATTTTATTTTACAAAAGAGAGAAAAATCTTTAAATACTACCACAATAAGAGAATAGCTTATTGTGAGAAGTTCCATGGACCAACAACATTGAGAATCTACGTTCCAGGTACCTTATAGAATTCAGGAATATATAAGCCTAAAGATTGAAGCAGGTGTCAGGGTAAAGAACAATAACTAACTACCTCACTAACTAATTAACTAAATCAATAAATAAAAAGGGGGGATTGACATTAAAATTTATAGGTGTACATGAAGTCAAGGTATAAACATCTTTAATTGATTAGCTCTTAACATAAATGGTCAATTGTTTTTTTCATCTAGTAATTTTGGTCTTGTGTTGTATTATACTATCGAATATTATGCAATATTTATCATACTAGATTGCTTATTCAGAACTAAATTGAGGCTATTCAATTAGAGGTGATTTGCTAACTTTTGATGATCCGATTGAGTCATTTTTCTTGTAAATTTCACCCAGGGAACATTTGTGATTCTTTCATCATGTGGGGGTTATTATATATTCTGTACTTCATTTCTCAGTCATGTTGCTTCAAAAGATGCTCAATATAGATTTCAGTTAATTCACGTTACAACTTTATTGCATTTATTTATAGAGTTGGAGTATAGGACTATTGTTTGAATTCATTTTGGGATCTATATTCTTTTATGTACTGTTTTTTCATATATTTTCCATTTTTTTCTGGGGATACTGGGGATAGAACCCAGGGGCACTCTAACATTGAGCTACCAGCCCTTTCTTAATTTTTAATTTTGAGACAGGGTCTTGCTAAAGTGCCCAGACTTGCCTCCAACTGAGATCCTCCTGCCTCAGCCTCCTTGGGGAGAAGAACTCTAATTCCCTCAACATCAGTATTGTGTTACAATCATTTGGACAATGGCTCAATGTTTCTTTTGGATTATTGACTGAATTTTCTAAATATTTTTAAGATCAGGTAGTCACTGCCTTAACCTAAAGCGTTATATATAAATTTCTCAGTATTACATAATTGATCAACTTCCATGTGATTCCCATCTATCTTTTTCTTTTTTTTTTTTTTAAGCACTTTTAGTGTAGGGCAACCCTCTTTGTCCATACCTATTGAGATCTTTATCTAACTCTTATAGACTCTTCCTTATGGATAATTTTGTTTATCTTAGCAATGTTTGCTTAACTTTAGCATCTCTGGTTTTTATTCTTACTTTATAGGTACATGTTTTGAAAAGGTAGACACTATGAACTTCGAAAGTTTAGCATAATAATACCTAAAAGTAAATAAGTACAATTTTGGTTTTCTTTTTCTTAAACCAATTTATCATAAGTAGAAGGAATGAATTAGTGCATCACATTACTCTTTTTCTGTTGTTCGGATATAATGGGTCTGCCAACATTCTCCCAGTGCAACACAGAGATCATCTTTCATATTCTTAACCTCCTTCTTGGACATCCTGAAAGAGCATTTTCTCTGAACCTGATGTTACTAAAATAGAAAACAGTGAAAATTGTTTGTGTCTCTTTGCCTCAAATAGCTTCAGATATTGTCTTTTGTTTTTACCGGAGAATCCCATTTGTAATTGCAGTGTTCCTAAATCTACCATGAAACACATATGCATAGGGGAAGCTCTCTGAAGAGAAGAATAATATCATTTCTTGTAAGTTAGGTTCTTATTACATGTGACAATCTACATTTAATTATCATGGTAAGCCCATGCTGTATCCTTAATAACTTTGGAGTTAAATACATCTGCCAAGTTAAATACTAAATAATTGCACAGGGAAAGTGAGAACAATTAACAAGTGTAGAAAATAGCTTTTCTCAGGTGAGAGCTGAAACAGTCATTGGGGCAGAGGAATTTTGGTTAGGAATTGCTTAGAAAGTTCTTGTAAGAACAGAAAGATGGTACTTAATTTTGTATTACAGAACATGATAAGGGGAGTGTTTTATACATGGATTTGTTGTTAGAAAAGTGGAGAGAGACAGGGGACAGGAAATAGCTTAGAATCTATGTGTCTTTAATAGCATAGCTGTACCTTCTCACACTGTAATCCTCACTCCAGCTTCATTTTATATATGGGAGCTCAAGTTTAATATTTAGTGACTTGACCATGGTTTAACTAACTCATGTTTAAGAAGGTAGAACACAAATGTTTGAAAACCTGTTTAAGGAATTACTAATGGAGCTTCTTTTTAAAGGATATATAATTAATGGGAAAATAATTAGAGTGCAAAATAAAAGAAGCAGTAGAGATTATAACACAAAGACTTTTTATGTCTATTGAAAGTTTATTTACCTCCCCCAAATAATACTAGAATGGATCAAGGGTTTTGTAAATCTGATCTGCTGGTTCCCTCAACTAGTACAAGGATAGCTGTCTGCAGAAATTCATAAGAAATTCAGTTCATTTTTTTTTTCAAGCAGTTTTACTCAAAGATTTTGTCTTGTGAAAGATATAACCAAATGTTGTTCATTAAGTATCTTAAAAGCATCTCTGTGCAACCTAGAATAATTGTAGGATTCTATCTTCATTAAGTTTTAGGAACAATTTTAGAAAGTCATTATGATGTTTATTTGACCCCCTTTGTTGGCAAAATATACAAAACCTAAATTTAACATTTTTTGCTATTTTCAAGTATACAATTTTATGGCACCAAATATATTCATGTTGTTGTACAACCATCTCCACTACTCACTTCTGTAGTTTCATTGTTTTAGTTAGCTTTTTCTTTGCCATGACTGAAATATCCCAAAAGAACAACTTAGATGAGGAAAAGCTTATTTGGGGCTCACGGTTTCAGAGGTCTCAGTCCATCAATGGCTGACTCCATTCCTCTGGGCCGGGGGTAAGGCAGCACATAATGGGGAGTTGGTCCAGCCAAAGAAAGCTACTCAGCTCTTGGCAGGGTTGGTAAGCAGAGGAAGAGATAGAGGGGGAGGCTTCAGGGAAGATGGACCCTTTCTGGATATACCCACAGTGACTCAATCCCTCCATTCATACCATTCCTACCTACAGTTACTACCCACCCAGTCCATTCAATCTAGAATGAACTGATTAGCTTATAGTTCTCACAACCCAATAACTTCACTCTGAATATTTCTGCAGTACCAGGGACTTTGGGGGATACCTCATATCCAGACCATAACATTCATCATCCCAAATTGAAATTCTAGGGGCTGGGGATATAGCTCAGTTGGTAGAATGCTTGCCTTGCATGTATAAGGCCCTGGGTTCGATCCCCAGCACCAAATACAAAACAAACAAAGCAAATTGAAATTGCATACCCATTAAACAATAATTGTTTGTTCCTTCTATCCTCTGGTCCCTGATAACCTCTACTCACTTTTTGTCTCTATTAATTTGACTACTCTATGTATCTGATCTAAGTGACACAGTTACAATATTTGTCATTCTGTGATTGGCTTATTTCACCAGGCATAGCATCTTCCAGTTTCATCCATAGTGTGGTATGTATCAGAAGTTCATTCCTCTTTAAGGGTAAATAATATTCCATTATATGCACTTACTCCATTTTGTGTTTTTATTCATCCATCAATGGACATTTTCTATTGTTTTGACCTATTGTGAATAACTCTGCTCTGAACATGGGTGTATGTATTTGTTCCCTTTTAGAAAGACTTTTGCTGTTCAGAATTCCCACCTCTCCAGCTAAGACATTTCTCACTGTATGTTCCTTTTGGATTCTGTCCCCCCAAATAATCAGTGTAAAAATATTTCCTTTGGGTCCTTCTCTACTGTTTTGTTCTGACCTTTACACCTTTCCTCCCCTCTTCACCCACCCCTTCCCAAATCCCCTAACATCCTTAGAATAGAAAAGAGTGGATGGGTGTATCACACTTGAGTAGGACTTGGAACTTTGTTAGCAGTAAAACTGGGATAACAAGTATATTTCCTCATTATCCCACATGTCACATTCGAGGGTGTTACTGCCCCAGACTTCTCATTAGCACCTCATTATTATGCTCCTCCATATATCGTGTTTGTTTTTAAATTTCTCTGAAAAGCCCTGCTAACAAAATGTCACCGTGTGAATTCCCAAGAACTTCTATTGCCATATCATTGGAAATGTGTCTGAGATCTCTTACAAAACGAATAGTTCAGCAATTAGGGCCCTGTACTGCCAGGTGGAACAAATAAACTGTAGTCAAGGAAAAATGACCAATGAATCCACATTAAATCTATTTTCTTCAATCACTGCTTGTTAATCCCTAATTGCTAGCAGACAGGTAGGAGGATAAATTCCACAGCTATTGTCCTGGCAGAATATAATTTGAAGGCCCAATTAATTATTGGTCTGTCATGACATTTAATTTAGATAAAGTAGCTTGTTAGGAAAATGTTGCTTTCCTGACATGCAATCAAAAATTGCCTGTCCAAAAATGAGACACAGTTCTAGTAACACAAGGTCTAGTAACACCCACCCTTCACCTTCCACTCCCCTCTTTGCTTATCTCCTATTGCTCCCCAAAATGTAGAGCTAAGGATAGGTGTGGAGGCCTCTGAAGGGCTTCCATACTAACATCACCAGAGACCAGGTAGGAGATGACTGTTGCACCAGGCTCACAGTGTCCTCTTCTGCTGGCCTGCCCTTCACCCCTCCTTTCACACATGACATAAACTAGGGAAGACAACACTGGGCCCTAACCCAGGGGATTCTTCTAGAAATGGCCATGGTAGATATAGAAAGAGGGGCCATCCATCATTTTTGGACATTTGTACTCTCTGAGAGGTTGCTGCAACACTCTTCTATTAATACTGTCAAAGGCCTGCATCAGACCAGGAAGAGCCATGGACCACAGATGGCACTTCTCACAGGCCTTTTCCTGGAGCGTGTGGAGAGTAAAGATCAAGTTTGCAGCAACACTTCCTCCTCTGCAGCCACGCGGGCTCTCTGGGAGAAGTGTGTTTTAGCACATGAGCAAGCAGCCAGTTGAGAAGGATTCTTGCCAGAGCACTATCAAGAGGAGATTGACAGGAGATCTCCTAAGCAATTTTCACACTCCAATCTGCCTTCTTTGTCTCATGGAGAGGCATTATAATTGCAGCTTTGAAGCCGTTTGACAGGATTTTATCCCCCAAGAGATACAAATAATTGTCGAAGACCCTAGGATTAAAATGAAATATACCATATAGGTAGTAATGTGGTATAACTCCCCTGATTTCTGCTCAGTCACTGCCAAGGGTAGAGAAGATTGCTCTTATGTACCTATTTTTTTAATACTGTCCCTGTTAGCTTACTGGAAATGGGGTGACCTATAGAACAATTCTACTCTTTGAAAGTAGCAAAAGAAAATTTTCTCTATGCCATTCAAAATGTTTCAATATAGTTTCTAGACCTTATGGTTTAAATTATTTGCTACAGGAGAAAACCTGAAGTCCTTTTCCTTTACCTTTCCCCAAAGAATGGTTTTATGTCTTTTTACTTTCTTTGGTTACTTCTATTAATAGTTTAGAAACTATTTATTATTATTTATAATAAAATAGTTATTAATAGAAATAAGTCTGCTCCTAATAAAAATAGCTTACACTTGCTGAGTGCCTATTAAACTGTTTTATGTTAGGTATTTTACACGTATTTTCTCATTTTCTGCCATATACAAATCTAGGGAGCTCCTGAAGAGCAGAGGGTCAAAAGCCTACCCAAAGTCACAAGCATGAAGTAGTCAAGCAGGATTTGGTATAATTGGTTTGAATTCAAATAACCGCTGATTAATAGCATGATATTTCTCATAAGCCAAATATCTCATAACTATTTCGATCATCTATAACATTTATCTTTAATAAACCTGCTTCAAGCTCTGGACATTCCAGTTTTGTTCTACAAATATGTATTTCCTTCCATTGAATCTGTGTGCCCCATAATTTTTTTTTAAATTTCTTTTTCTTTTTTGTATCAGCAGCGCTTAACCACTGAGCAAACTCCCCAGCACACCCCCCCACACCCCGTTTTTCATTTTGAGCCCGGCTCTCACTAAGTTGCTTAGGGCCTCACTAAAATGCTGAGGCTTGCTTTGAACTTGCCGCCATCCTTTTGCCTCAGCTTCCAGAGCTCCTTGGATTACAGGCATGAGTTACCATGCCCTGCTTTTTATGTTTTCCCAAATTAAATTTTGTGTTTGTCTAGGTTTTGTTTGTCATGTAGGTAGTTCATCAAAGAAACTAAAGATTCCCCCCCCCCTTTTTTTTACACCCAATGGGGCACACACTATGTATAGAATCCATAAAATTCTATTTATGGTATAGAAATATTATTAGAGGTATAAATTTATTAATTTATCTTTAGTATTCTTTTACTATATTTGATATTAAATTCATTTTTGTGAACTATTTCTCTGTTTTGTCCAGTAAACTTGAATTCATGTACTATTTTCACAAATAAAGCAAAAGTTGTAGAGTTTCTCAATTCTTTTATTCAGGGAGTTGGGTGGAAAGGGTTCATAATAAATATTTTAGGAAAACAGGTGTATATTTCTTCTCAATATAGACAGATCTCCAGGTGTTTATATACATTTTTAGTAATAGAACCATGCTCATATTTTTCTTTGTGTCTTTATCCATCCTCAGTAGAAAAATAGGCGTGTTTGTCACACAATGAAATTAAATGTATCCGACTTGGACTCTTCCTAAATATTCATGTTTATTACTGAACAGTACTAAGGTAGGATTATAAAATCATTTTTCTATCTTCTCTAAAACTCTATCTAATTCTACTCTATAAATCTGTATATATATATATATATATATATATATATATATATATATATATATATATATGATCAGAACCTGATTTGATTTTCAGGGCATGGAACTGAAATGGGTTAGGACCAGGAAAGTGAGAAGGGCTATAATCATTGGAGTCAAAGCCTGAATCTGTAAATGGCATCTATTCTTTCAAACTCTCTCTAAAAGATGATAGTCTTGAGCAAAATTTGTATACTTTGACCTCTGGGTTTTCAGAAAGACTGACTCGTGTGTTTGTGATAGAAAATTCAAATTCTTGAATAATTAAGCCAATAAAATTTCTTAGACCTGGTATCAAATTCATGCTGATTTTAATATAGGTTTTATCCAAGTATTTTTAAAATAAAACTTTATTTAGTTCTCTATTACAATATATGTTAGAATTTGAACATTATCCCCTCACATATCCCCATAAATGTCTACTCTTTTGAAAATAAAGATGTTAATAAAAACTAAAATGGAAAAGCAAGAGTCTAAGAAGTTCAGACAACATTATAAAATGTATAATACATTTTATTATAAATTAAAATTTATTATTTTATAATACATTTTATTATAAAGTTTTATTTTTATTTTTTTATTGGTTGTTCAAAACATTACAATGCTCTTGACATATCATATTTCATACATTTGATTCAAGTGGGTTATGAACTCCCATTTTTACCACATGTACAGATTGCAGAATAAATTTTAAATAAATAAATTTTAAGAATAAATTAAAATTTATTATTTTATAATACATTTTATTATAAAGTTTTAAATTTAATATGGCATGCTTTTTCTAGTTCTCTGATATTATATTAGTCACTAAAAGATTTTTCCTTTGATTTCAGAATTCATTTTTAACAAACTTTAAATATAATTGACATCAAACCAAATGCATCTATATTAAGTGCATAGTTCAATGAAACTGGGTAAATGCACACACTTTTGCAACCGCCTTCACCACAAAGTATGGAAACATCACTCAACAGTATCCCCTTATGCCTTTATAATGTAAGTCACCTCTACACCCTTGGTTCCTGGAAACCACTGATACCTTCTGATTACATCTCTCTTTTATAAAATTTCATACAAATTAAATAAAGCAGATGTGTGTATGTGTGTGTGTGTGTGTGTGTGTGTGTCTTGTTTTGCCTAATGTTCTTCTTCATTCTTATTATATTTAGCCAACAGCTCACTTCTTTGAATATCTCAGTGGTATTATGTTATATTTATATACCTAAATTTGTCTATCCATTCATCTCTTGATGCATATAGTTATTTCCAGTTTTTAGGTAATATAAATGTTAGAATTTATATTATTTAGCATGTGAAGTCAATTATTTGTTAAAACATTTAATAAAGCTTATAAACATACACTTAAGTTTTGGTGCTACAAAAATAAATCTGAAATCCTTGATTCAGATATGCATTTATCTTAGGTAGATAGCTAGGAATAAATTGATAAATATACACTTGCATATAAGTGTATTTTCACTTTCATAAGACACTGCCAAGTTGTTTTCCAAAATCTTTTTTCATTATATCAGCATTGGTTAAGCATTCTAGTTGCACCACATCCTCTACAAAACTTTGTATTGTCAGTCTTTATGATTTTACGTAGTGGTATCTTAGTACTAATATGTATCTCCCTGATAACTAAGGATGTGAGTATCTGTGATATGTTGATAGCCCATTCAAATACCTTTTTTTTTGAAATGTCTGTTTAAACGTTGTTTTCATTTTATATTTTTATTATCAATCAATGTTAAGTCTTCTTTATTTAAAAAAAATTGACATTCTATAAGATACATTTCACATACATTTTAAAGTAAGATTGTTAAATTTTTATACAAATTCTGATTGAACTTTTTTAGTAGATTATACTCAATCTCTATCTGGGGAGCATTGAAATCTTAATAACAGGGGCTGGGGTTATGGCTCATCAGTAGAGCGCTCACCTCGCATGTGCAAGGCCCTGGGTTCTATCCTCAGCATCACATATAAATAAATAAAATAAAGTTAAAAGAAAAGAAGAAATCTTAATAACAGTTGATTAGTTAAATTCATAAATGTAGCTCTTCACTCCATTTTACTTTTTTGTTCACTGATATTTCTCTTTGAGGTTTATAATTTTAAAGTATGATTCTTGTTACATACATCCCTAAATATTGCTCAGTTTTAAACTATTGCAACTTACGTTTTTAAAAATTGTTGTGTAATTGCCAATATGCAAACAATTGATTTTTGCCTATTGACTATGTATTCTTTAATTTTGCTCAGTCACTAAATAGGCCTAGTGAAATTTGGAAGAGTCTTTAAATTTTTGAACACAGTTGTGTCCTCTGTGGGATAACAAAAAAAAAAAAAAGACAACTTTGCTTTTTGTGTTCCAATCTGTAAGGCTTTAACTTCCCCTTGCTCCTCATTAGAATGCTTGTATCTCCAGTACAATATTGAATAGAAGTACTGAAAAAAACATTGTTGCCGTGTTCTTAAGAAAATGTATTTCATCTTTCTCCATTAAATATAATGTTAACAGTCTTTGGGGGGAAGGGGTAGGCAATCTTATTTAGCATGTGAAGTCATTTATTTGTTTACTTATTTATCTGTTTTCTGGTTGACTAAAATCTATAGCCAGGAACAATTGTTTAATTTTGTCAATTTTTTATATTTATAGAGAAAATATGTTTATTGTTCTTTAGTTGTTGATTAGTGAATTACATTGTTTAGTTTTTTATTGTTGGGTTAAACTTGCTGGCATGGTTTAGATATGAGGTGTCCCCAAAAGTTCATGTGTATGGCAATGCAAGAATTTTTGGATGTGCAATGATTCAATCATGAGAGAAATAACCTATTCAGTGAATTAATGTACCCATATGGATTAACTGGGTGCTAACTATAGACAGATATGGTGTGGCTGGAGGAAGTGGGTCACTGGAGGTGTGCCTTTGGGGTTCATATTTTGAACCATGTGAGCAGATCTCTCTCTCTCTCTCTCTCTCTCTCTCTCTCTCTCTCTCTCTCTCTCTCTCTCTCTCTCCTTCCTGATTGCAAATGTCCTGAGCTACTTTCCTCCTCCATGCCATTCTACCATGATGTCTGACTTACATCTGGATCAGACCAATGGAGTTGGCTGTCTACAGACTAAGACCTCTTAAACCATGAGCCTCAAGTAAACTTGTCTTCCTCTAAACTTGTTCTGGTCATGTGGTTTGGTCACTAGGAGACAAAAGCTAACCAAAATACTTATATTCCTTGAATAACCTTGCCTTGGTCATGATCTACTGCTGGATTTTTTGGTCATTTTTGTAAAATATCTTTGCAATTCTGTTTATGGAGAATACGTAGTTCCCTTTTATTGGGATGAGTTTTGGATTTTGTAAATGTTAACCCTATAAAGTATAGAGGATACTTTTCTATTTGGTGTAAAAGTTCATATAGAATTTATATGCTTTCTTAGATATTTGGTAGAACATAACAATTATTCCATCTATGCATGACATTTTCTCCATGGGAAGGATTTTAACTAAAACTTCAATTTATATACTACATACACCCTTATTCAGTTTATATATTTCTTCTTGAATGAGAAGAAATGCTTGTGTCTTTCAAAGAATGTATACATTTCATTTGTTAACAAATTTATTGCCATAAAGAATATATTTTTTCTTTTAATATTTTAAGAATCTGAGGAGATAACTCCTATTTCATTCCTTTTAAAGTAATTTTTTTCTTTTCCCTTTCTCTTTTTTTTTTCTTATCATTCTAGGTAAGAGTTTACCAGTTTTTTTTAAACCTTTTCAAAGAAAACTATTTTTTTAAAAAAAGTATTGATTTCTGTATTAAATAAGCAAATACTTATTCTTCAATTTCATAGATTTGTGGTTTTATCTTTTATTATTCCCTTCTTTCTGCTTCTTTTGGATCTATTATGCTCTTATTTTTCTATTTTCTTCTATGGAAACAAATTATGGTTTAAAGATCTTCATTCTCATCTTACAAAATGAGAATATAAAAATATATATTAAATTTTAATTTTATTATAAGTATTTCTTAACATTCCTTTTATTTCTTTTTTGATCCATGGATTACTTAGAAATGTGTCATCTAATTTATAAATATATAGGATGTTTTCATATATATAAAACATTTACCTACTATCTAGGTAAATTCTGTTGCTATTAATGAACATTGTTTGTATAACTTCAACTCTGCAATTAAAAAAATCTATAATATGCCAAGTAGGTCATTCTGGTTACTATTGTTGTTTGGCCTTTTACATCTTTATTGATTTTCTGTCTGCCTGTTCTACTAATTGCTGATAAAGTGATGTTAATGTATACAACTATACTTGCAGATTTGTCTATTTCTTCTTCCAATTTTATCAGGTATTTTTTTCATTTATTTTAAAGCTCTGATGCTGAGAACATAAATATTTAAGGTTGTTATATCTTCTTGATGAATATCCCTTTTGTAATTATGTAATGCTACTTTTTTAAATTTTTTTTTATTGGTTGTTCAAAACATTATAAAACTCTTGACATATCATATTTCATACATTAGATTCAAGTTGGTTATGAACTCCCAATTTTACCCCAAATACAGATTGCAGAATCACATCGGTTACACATCCACATTTTTACATAATGCCCTATTAGTAACTGTTGTATTCTGCTACTTTTCCTATCCTCTACCATCCCCCCTCCCTCCCCTCCCATCTTCTCTCTCTACCCCATCCACTGTAATTCATATCTCTCCTTGTTTATTTTCCCATTCCCCTCACAACCTCTTATATGTAATTTTGTATAACAATGAGGGTCTCCCTCCATTACCATGCAATTTCCCTTTTCTCTCCCTTTCCATCCCACCTCATGTATCTGTTTAATGTTAATCTTTTCTTCCTGCTCTTCCTCCCTGCTCTGTTCTTAGTTGCTCTCATTATATCAAAGAAGACATTTGGTATTTGTTTTTTAGGGATTGGCTAGCTTCACTAAGCATAATCTGCTCTAGTGCCATCCATTTCCCTGCAAATTCTATGATTTTGTCATTTTTTAGTGCTGCATAATACTCCATGGTGTAGAAATGCCACATTTTTTTTTATCCATTCATCTATTGAAGGGCATCTGGGTTGGTTCCACAGTCTAGCAATTGTGAATTGTGCTGCTATGAACATCGATGTAGCAGTATCCCTGTAGTACGCTCTTTTAAGGTCTTCAGGGAAAAGTCCAAGAAGGGCAATAGCTGGGTCAAATGGTGGTTCCATTCCCAGCTTTCCCAGGAATCTCCATACTGCTTTCCAGATTGGCCGCACCAGTTTGCAGTCCCACCAGCAATGTACAAGAGTACCCTTTTCCCCACATCCTCTCCAGCACTTGTTGTTGTTTGACTTCATAATGGCTGCCAATCTTACTGGAGTGAGATGGTATCTTAGGGTGGTTTTGATTTGCATTTCTCTGACTGCTAGAGATGGTGAGCATTTTTTCATGTACTTGTTGATTGATTGTATGTCCTCCTCTGAGAAGTGTCTGTTCAGGTCTTTGGCCCATTTGTTGATTGGGTTGTTTTCTTATTGTTTAATTTTTTGAGTTCTTTGTATACTCTGGATATTAGGGCTCTATCTGAAGTGTGAGGAGTAAAAATTTGTTCCCATGATGTAGGCTCCCTATTTACCTCTTTTATTGTTTCTCTTGCTGAGAGAAAACTTTTCAGTTTAACTAAGTCCCATTTGTTGATTTTTGTTATCAACTTTTGTGCTATGGGTGTCCTATTAAGGAATTTGGAGCCCGACCCTACAATACGTAGATCGGAGCCAACTTTTTCTTCTATCAGACGCAGAGTCTCTGATTTGGTATCTAGCTCCTTGATCCACTTTGAGTTAACTTTTGTGCATGGCGAGAGGAGGGGATTCAGTTTCATTTTGTTGCATATGGATTTCCAGTTTTCCCAGCACCATTTGTTGAAGATGCTATCCTTCCTCCATTGCATGCTTTTAGCTCCTTTATCAAATATAAGATAGTTGTAGCTTTGTGGATTAGTCTCTGTGTCCTCTATTCTGTACCATTGGTCCACCCTCCTGTTTTGGTACCAGTACCATGCTGTTTTTGTTACTATTGCTCTGTAATATAGTTTTAAGTCTGGTATCGCTATACCGCCTGATTCGCACTTCCTGCTTAGGATTGCTTATGCTATTCTGGGTCTTTTATTTTTCCATATGAATTTCATGATTGCTTTATCCATTTCTACAAGAAATGCCTTGGGATTTTGATTGGCATTGCATTAAACCTATAGAGAACTTTTGGTAATATCGCCATTTTGATGATGTTAGTTCTGCCTATCCATGAACAGGGTATATTTTTCCATCCTCTAAGATCTTCTTCTACTTCTCTTTTTGGGGTTTTGTAGTTTTCATTATATAAATCTTTCACCTCTTTTGTTAGGTTGATTCCCAAGTATTTTATTTTTTTTGAGGATATTGTGAATGGAGTGTTTTTCCTCATTTCCGTTTCAGAAGTTTTGTCCCTGATATACAGAAATGCCTTTGATTTATGCGTGTTGATTTTATATCCTGCCACTTTGCTGAATTCATTTATTAGTTCTAGTAGTTTTTTGTGGGTCTTCTAGGTATAGAATCATGTCATCTGCAAATAGTGATAATTTAAGTTCTTCCTTTCCTATTTTTATGCCTTTAATTTCTTTCGTCTGTCTAATTGCTCTGGCCAGTGTTTCGAGAACTATATTGAATAGAAGTGGTGATAGAGGGCATCCCTGTCTTGTTCCAGATTTTAGGGGGAATGCCTTCAATTTTTCTCCATTGAGAATGATGCTAGCCTGAGGCTTAGCATAGATAGCTTTTACAATGTCGAGGTAAGTTCCTGTTATCCCTAGTTTTTCTAATGTTTTGAACATAAAGGGATGCTGTACTTTGTTGAATGCTTTTTCTGCATCTATTGGGATGATCATATGGTTCTTATTTTTAAGTCTATTGATGTGGTGAATAACATTTATTGATTTCCGTATATTGAACCATCCTTGCATCCCAGGGATGAATCCTACTTCATCATGGTGCACAATTTTTTTGATGTGCCTTTGTATCCGATTCGCCAGAATTTTATTGAGGATTTTTGCATCTAGGTTTATCAGAGATATTGGTCTGTAGTTTTCTTTCTTTGAGGTGTCTTTGTCTGGTTTCAGAATCAGGGTGATGTTGGCCTCATAGAATGAATTTGGCAGAGCTCCTTCTTTTTCTATTTCCTGAAATAACTTGAAAAGTATTGGTATTAATTCTTCCTTAAAGGTTTTGTAAAACTCCGCTGTATACCCATCCGGTCCTGGGCTTTTCTTGGTTGGAAGTCTTTTGATTGCTTCTTCTATTTCATCTATTGTTATTGGTCTGTTTAAGTTGTGAGTATCCTCCTGACTCAGTCTGGGCAAATCATATGACTTAAGGAATTTATCGATGTCTTCACTATCTTCTATTTTATTGGAATATAGGTTTTCAAAATAATTTCTAATTGTCTTCTGTATTTCTGTAGTGTCTGTTGTGATATTGCCTTTTTCATCCCGTATGTTAGTGATTTGAGTTCTCTCTCTTCTTCTCTTTGTTAGCATGGCTAAGGGTCTGTCAATCTTATTTATTTTTTCAAAGAACCAACTTTTAGTTTTGTTAATTTTTTCAATAGTTTCTTTTGTTTCAATTTCATTGATTTCCGCTCTGATTTTAATTATTTCTTGCCTTCTGCTACATTTGCTGTTGTTTTGCTCTTCCTTTTCTAGGGCTTTGAGATGAAGTGTGAGCTCATTTATTTGTTGGTTTTTCCTTTTTTTGAGGAATGACCTCCATGCCATGAATTTCCCTCTTAAAACTGCTTTCATTGTGTCCCATAGATTCCGATATGTTGTGTCTGTATTTTCATTTATCTCTAAGAATTTTTTGATTTCTTCCTTTATGTCTTCTGTAACCCATTGATCATTCAGTAACATATTGTTCATTTTCCATGTGATGTAGGATTTTTCCTTCCTTCTTTTATCATTGATTTCCAGTTTCATTCCATTATGATCAGATAAAATGCACGGTATTATCTCCACCCCTTTATATTTACTGAGGGTTGCCCTATGGCATAATATATGGTCTATTTTTGAGAAGGATCCATGTGCTGCTGAGAAAAAAAGTATATCCACTTGATGATGGTTGATATATTCTATATATGTCAGTTAAGTCTAGGTTGTTGATTGTGATATTGAGTTCTATAGTTTCTTTATTCAGCTTTTGTTTGGAGGATCTGTCCAATTGTGAGAGAGGTGTGTTGAAGTCACCCATAATTATTGTGTTGTGGTCTATTTGATTCTTGAACTTGAGGAGAATTTGTTTTATGAACGTTGCAGCACCATTATTTGGTGCATAAATATTGATAATTGTTATGCCTTATTGGTGAATGGTTCCTTTTAACAGTATATAATGTCCTTCCTTATCCCTTTTGATTAATTTAGTCTTGAAGTCAATTTTATTCGATATGAGGATGGCCACCCCTGCTTGCTTACGAGGACCGTGTGCGTGGTATATTTTTTCCCAACCTTTCACCTTCAGCCTTGTATGTCTTTTCCAATCAGATGTGTCCCCTGGAGGCAGCATATTGTTGGATTTGTTTTTTTAATCCATGTTACCAGCCTATGTCGCTTTATTGGAGAGTTTAAGCCATTAATGTTTAGAGTTACTATTGATATATGGTTTGTACTTCCAGCCATGTTTGATTATTTATCTTCTTCTTTTTTTTTTTTTTAATTTAGTTTGTTTCTCCATGGTTAGCTTTCCCCCCACCCTCTGTCTTTATAGAGGCACTTCCCACTGATGGTTTTGGTTATTGTTTTTCATTTCTTCCTCGTGTAGTGTTTTGCTCAAGATTCTTTGCAATGCTGGTTTTCTGGCTGCAAATTCTTTTAGCTTTTGTTTATCATGAAAGATTTTTATTTCGTTATCGTACATGAAGCTTAATTTTGCTGGATACAGAATTCTTGGTTGGCATCCATTGTCTTTCAGTGTTTGAAATACGTTGTTCCAGGATCTTCTCGCTTTCAGCGTCTGTGATGAAAAATCCGTTGTTAACCTTATTGGTTTACCCCTGAATGTAATCTGCCTCCTTTCTCTTGTAGCTTTTAGTATTTTCTCTTTGTTCTGTATATTGGATATCTTCATAACAATGTGTCTTGGCGTTGGTCTACTGTGATTTTGTGTGCTCGGTGTCCTGTATGCATCTACAATTTGTATATCCGTTTCCTTTTTTATTTCTGGAAAGTTTTCTGTAATTATTTCTTTCAGCAGGTTACTCATTCCCTTGGTTTGAATCTCTGTACCTTCTTCTATCCCGATGACTCGTAGGTTTGGTTTCTTTATGTTATCCCATATCTCTTGGATGTTTTTCTCGTGGTTTTTAACCAGCCTTTCTGAGTTGGCTAGGCTCTTTTCAAGATGATATATTTTGTCTTCATTATCTGATGTTCTGGCTTCTACTTGCTCCACTCTGTTAGTGATACTCTCAATTGAGTTTTTAATTTGGTTTATCGTTTCCTTCATTTCTAGAATTATTGTTTGGGTTTTTTTTTATAATATCAATCTCCTGATAAAGATGCTTAACTTCTTCTTTTATCTGTCTATGTAATTCATTTTCAAAGTGTTCTTTCACTGTTTGGATTTGCTGTCTTGTATCCTCTTTAAGGTTCCATTCCATCTGTCTAAGGTATTCCTTGAGTTCTTTATATGACCATTTTTCTGCTGACTCTAGGTCCTCCTGAATATTTAGGCTGTCCTTCATTGTTTGTACTCCTTTTCTTCCTTGCTTTTTTATGCTGCTCATGTTACTTCTTGTTCTGTTTGACTGCTGAGTTACTGTTTACTCTTATAGATTTATTTGATGCTTGAGAGAAAAGATATTAGAAGGGAAGGGAAGAAGTCACTAAAGAGAATGAGAGTAGGCAGGTAGAATTCAAGGAAGGGGGAATAAGAAAATTGAAAAGAAATGAAAAGACAAAAGAAACAAGAATAACAAAGATTAGATAATAAAGAAAGAAAAGACAAAAAAAATTTTTAACAAAAATAATAGTGATAATAAAAAATGAAAATTAAAATTAAAAAAAAATAATAATAATAAAATAAAAAAATTAAAAAAATAGAAACATTGAAAAAAAGTTAAAGAACAACAAATAAAAATTGAAAATGAAAGAAAAAGAGGGAAAAAAAGAAAAAGAAAAGAAAAAAAACGATAATAATAATAATAATAATAATAATAAATGCAGTCCTAGAGTTCTATTAACTTCTCTTCCAGTAGGTGGAGCTGTGCCCACTGGGCCAAGCTTCTCCTCTCAATAGGTGGGAACCATTCACTGTGCAGCAGGTCTTTCTCCTAGATTGGGCGGGTCTCCAATCCTGAGTGTCTAGGGCCTTGTCTTGTGTTTCCTCAAGCCAGGCCGTGCTCACCTGTGGCACTCACCACAATACTGGCTACACGCCAGGTCTGCTGCTCCTGGGAGCCCTGTTTTCATGAACACCTGGGCTCACTCTCCCTGTTTGCCTCCCTCAGACCCTAAGTTTGTAGAGCTTGGGGCTGAGATCCCCCAGCGAATTTGCTTGCCCTCCTGTAGCCACGCCCCCGGTAGCTGGTGCAAGAGACCTCAGTTGTCAGCACTGGTGGGAGCGGTAGCCGGGAGTTCTGCGCTGCGAGTCCCGCGCCGCGAGTCCCGCGCCACTCCTGATTCCCTTGGTCTGGTTATTGCGTTCACAGGAGAGCTGGGAGTGGCCCTTAAGTTTTCCCTGCTGTGTGGAGAGAGATGACTAGGGGATTACACACCTGTCGCGCTGGTTTCAATGCAGTTATCTCCTCCGCCCATGACGCCATTTCTCTGCCATGGTGATATCCCATGCAAATGGTGACCGTTTGTTCCCTTTGCCGGGTGACCAATGCAACGGGTGAGTCCTGACTGTCTCTCCCAATCCCCATTTCAGTCCTGTGGCCACTGCCTATGAAGGCTCGGTTGGCTTTTACCTCTGTAAGTTCCTAAGGGCCGGCCAATTATTTCAGCGGGATCGTTAGTGCTGAGTCACACGAAGCAGGCGTACCGGAGCTTAATTGCCTCCGATTCGGGCTCTGTGTGTGTGTTCTGAGGGGCCCAGCCTGTACACCCCAGATCCACGTCAGCTCAGCATTGCCTAGTGATCCTGAGCAAACAGCATTTAGACAGTTTACGGCTCCCTATGCCCGCGCAGTTGAAGATGTCAGAGACTTGATCTCTCTGCGCCTGCCACCATGTTACATCTCCCCAATGATATTCATGTTGCCCTTACAGCTTCCTGGTATAAGCAAGTTCTTGGGATTATACAAACTGCTGCTTCTGTTTCCAGTCCAGATTTCTAGAAATGAAACCCTGCCGCCGTCGCCTCCGTCTCTGGGCTGTGCTCACGAGCGCCGCGCTTGTCAGGGACCATAGCAGAGCCGCCCTGGCCTCCACAGCTCTTCAGCCCGGTGCCCGGCCCCAGGGGCCCAAGCGGCTGTCGCCGCGGCTCTCCGTCCCCCTCCTCCGGAGCACGGGTCCCCTGGCAGGGGGGTGCAGAACGACCCCAGAGCAGGCTCTGCCCGAAGGTGCAGCGGCGAACAGGCCACCGAGACGCTCGAGGCTGCAGTCCAGCCTTCGGAGGACAGGGTTCGGCACGCAGCCCAGCTCCAACCTCTAGGTGCGGCTGCCGGACAGTGTATACAGAGCCATCAAGACAGCAAGCAGAAAGCAAATGGCGGCTCCCGCGGAGTGGATTTTCGGCACAGAAACCACAGCCCCGCTAACAATCCCAATCCTCAAACTCTCCCTGTATAAAAAAATATTCAAAAAAAAAAAGGCGGGGCGCACTGAGCTTTCTTTGCCTCGGGTACGTACAATCCACTGCTGATTACACATTCAGCTTCTCCGCCCGGAGCGAAGCGAAAGAGGAAGCAGATGGGAGCAAAGCGCCCGCGGCTCTGAGCAGCCAAGCGTCTCTTTTTCGATTTCTTTGTTCTTCCTGCTCCTTGGCAAAGTGGTCCACTACAGATTAACAGTGAAAGGAGCTCTAACAGACTGTGCGAAATCTCTATTAAAGCCGCTGCTTTGAGCACCACTCTCAGCACTTCAGCAACCCCCGTACGCAGCGGCCATCTTCCCCTTGCTCCTCTGTAATGCCACTTTTTATCCCACATCATATTTCTTATTCTGAAGTTTACTTCACAAAATGTCAATATTGCTACTCCATTCATTCATTTGGTGTTTGTGTTCAAACTATATGTGTTTTTTTTTTTATTTTGATGTGTTTCGTAAAGAAGCACATTTTAAAATAAAATGTCAATTAAAAATAAAAAAAATATTTACTTATGTGGATCATTTATTGACTCCCTTTATTTCTTTGTGTATCTAAATTTCTGCCTGGCATCATTTTTCTTCTGCAGAAATAACTCTCAACATTTATTTAATTTAGGTATGTTGAAAATGAATTCTTTAACATTTATTTAATTTAGGTACATTGACAATGAATTCATTCAGTTTTTGTTTGATGATATATTTTTTGCTTGTAGTTTTGAAAATAATTGCAATTGTGTAAGAAATTTTAGTTGGCAAGATTTTTTTTTCTTTCAGTACTTGGCATGGTTTTGGCAAGAAGTCTGCTCTCATTCTTATCAATGTTTTTGTGTTTGCAGTATCTTTTTTTTTTGCAGCTTTAAATATTTATCTTTATCACATAGTTTCATTGTCATGTACCTTTATGTGATTTTCTTCATGTTTCTTTCTTTGGTAGCTTGTCAAGCTTCTTGGACTTGTGAGTCTAAAGTTATTATCAAATTTGAAAAAATTTTGCTCATTTGTTTGTTCAATGTAAAGCCTATTTTGCTAATTTCTTTACAATTTTTAGCATTACTTTCCTTTTCTTATTTCTATTTCTAGACCTTTAGTAGAGAGTTTAATAGAAATGATGGATTTGAGCTTCCTTGTCCCATTCTCAATCTTAGGAGAAAGTATACAACATTTCATAGTTAAGTATGATGTTTGTTGTAGGCTTATTATAGATCCCCATTAGACTGAGAAAGCTTTGGAGAATTTGTCATGAGTGACAGTAAAATTTTCAAATCATTTTTCTGCCTCTTTTGAATTTTATATATTTATACATATAAATCTTTTATCTTTTTTCAGTTTTGATAGTGAATTATGCATTGATTTATTTTCAAAAGTTAAAACAACCATATATTTTTGAGATTAACCCCTATTATCAGGATGGATCATTCTTTTTAGGAAGTCCTGCCTTATAATTGCTAATATAAAAATAATTGTGTATGAAGGTTAATGACCTATAGCCAGTCTTTCTTTATTTCTTTAATCCTTCCTTTCTTCTTTCTGTTCATAATACATTTGTCAAGTTTTAATATTAGGTTTACACTGGTTTTTATGATATACTTTTGTCACTCTGTTTATTTTCAACTTGTCTGCATCTTCATTTCATGTTCGAATTAAGTATCTGTTAGACAGTATTCAATTGAATTTTTATTTTTTTTCCATTCTTATATCTGTTTTTCAATTGAAGTTTTTAATCTATTAATATTTAATATAATAGGATTTTGACCTACCATGTAGTTATTTTCTTTATGTTTTGTGTCCATTCTGTTTTTTGTTTCATTGTTCTAGTCCTTTCTTCTTCTGGATTAAATTAATATTCTTTAGAATTCTATTTAAGCTTATTTATTAGACTTTTAAGTAAACTATATCTCTTTGCTTTATTTTTTATTAAAATGTCTGGGGGATGGAAATGTACAGTTTCAATCTCTCTTATTTTACATAGATATGACATTTTAATTTTTTAGATAAAATAATCAATCTACATGAGCACATAAATATAGTCTCTATCTCCAATTTTTATGCTACAGTTGTCATATGTTACATACATTAACTTCTCAATACAAAGATATAAACAGTTATATATGTCTACATATATAGTGCAATTTATCTCTCTCTTTTTATAAGCACACACACATATACATATATATCACAGAGTTTATGTTCATATTTCCTTATTTAATTTTTCTCTCTCAAGTCCTGGCAAAATACAAGTTAGGAAGGATCATTGTCATTTCTTTTGTAAGATCTTTATTACAGTAATCTCAAGATATAATCTTGTTTCATCTAATTTTTTTCATTTGTTATATTTTATACAATATGGTTCAAGTTTGCTCTGGTGAGATGACATGTTGAATAAAAATGAGGACTTACCACTGTTTTATTCTTCTATTAATTTTTCTCCATTGAGGCACTATGTAAAGGGATTTGACCAATATTTTCCTGCTATATGAACAACTCCTCTGAAGAATAGAGTAATAAGTTTGGTTTAACACTACTATTGATGGGTGTAGTATTCTGTCAAAACTAAAAATAGCCTACAACATATCATTAAGTGGTGTGCTCATTTTTTCAGTTATATTTTCAGTGAGTTAAAAAACAATAAAAAAAAATCAACATTTTTTCCTTTATATGCTGTGCATACATAGTAAGAGCAAATCTTGTTCCATTCATGTAATGACTCAATTGCAGCTCTGGATCTCAACAAAACTATAAGACTCCCTAAGTACAAGTACCAAGAGGGATCTAAAAGTAGACTTTGAAATGGGTAGTAGAGGGGGCTGGGGTTGTGGCTTAGTGGTAAGAGGACTTGCCTAGCATGTGTGAGGCCCTGGGTTCAATTCTCAGCACCACATACAAATACATGAATAAAATAAAGGTCCATAACATCTATAAAAAAATTTTTAAAAAAGAATGAACTTGAGTAATTGAGGTATAGTGGGTTATTTAATCCTGATAAAAATGTCAATTATAGAGATGAATAGTGGATAAAAGAAGTTGAAGAATCCCCCAACTTTAAAGAAGAATGCAGTTATGACATTTGCTGGTAAATGGATAGAGCTGGAGAATATTATGCTAAGCAAAATAAGCCAATCCCCCCAAACCAAAAGCTGAATGTTTTCTCTGATATGTGGATGCTAATTCACAATGGGGGTGCGGTGCTAGGGAAAATTAGAGTTACTTTAGATTAGATAGAGGGGAATGAAGGGAGGGGAGGGGGTTGTGGGTAGGAAGTAGAGTATAATGAATCAGACATTATTACCCTATATACATATAAATCTATATGATCCATGTGATTCTACATCATGTACTACCAGAAGAATGAGAAATTATACACCATTACATATGATGTATCAAAGTGCACTTTACTTTCATGTGTAACTAATTAAAACAAATCAAAAAAATTGAAAAAAAAATCCCAACCACTGTTTTCAAGACTCATGGATATACTAAACTTTAGATATCTGGCCTAAAGCATACCCCTCAGTTTTGTATACTGATATGAATAAATTTTATCATTCAATAATTGTCATTTCTAGTAAATCTCAATTTGAGTTAGGTAGGTACTTTGGTATCTATTATTACCATCTCATTATAAGATTTTGGTCTAAATTTTCCCACATTTTCAGATATTAATCACCAGACATGCATGCATGTGCACAGAGGTGTTTATGTACACACACACACACACATACACACACACACAGAAAAACATACACTTGATGTGGTCTTGGTTTAGTCTCCACTTGTTCATTTCCTCAGAAAAGCACCTTGAAAGGAAGGCTGATAGGAGGTTGATATCTGACCTGTCAATCTTCTTTTCAGCTAGGCTTTAGATCCCTGCACTGAATGTGTGTGTATGTGTGTGTGTGTGCGCGCGCGTGCGCACAGGTGCTTGCATGAACATGCAGCCAAGTAAAGCTGCAGATCTGGTTCTATGCCCTGAAAGTTTCTTCAAGCAGAATGAAATTTGCAAAATCTGGTCCACCCTATATCTTTAAGAAAAGAACATTAAATGCCAACAATGAAAAAAAAAGTGCCTAACTTTCCTTATGCTAATTAACAAACCCTTTGTGCAGATTTAGATAAAACACTTCCTGTCGCCACCTCTGAATTTCGATTAGTGTATGATCAACTGTCCCTAGGGTATAAAGTTAAATTAAGCACACACATATGCTTTGCATTTTGAAGTATTTTTAAGTAAGTAATTGCATTGACAAGATAACATTCATTCTACTGTTTGCCCATTTTAAGATTCAGGATAGATTTATACTGAATTGAATACTACTAAGTGGTCTTGGGAAGAAAGGTCTATTAATTAACAACAAAAGCTGGCTTAGACTTGTAAAAACTTTTCTGGAGTATCAAACTGAGTTTAGGGATCAACATTGACAGCATCCTATAAGCTATGGGACTCTTCTGTTTCTTTCTTTTTAAATGAAGTGACATTTATTCTTTCTATACAAAGAAAGTCTCAGCTTATGAATAAATCCAGTGGCTCTTTGCACTCTTTGCTTAGTGTTAGTTTAGGTCCTCTGAGAAACAAATTCCAAAAGGGATTATATGTGAAGAAGAATACCAGAAACTGTGGAGAGAGAAGCAGCAGGAGAATGCAGGTAGAATCTTCAGACCATGGTGCAGAATTGATATCTGTAATTGGTGCTAGCAGGGAGGAGAGAAATCTTAGATGCAGCACATCTTCATGGAAAGATCAATCAGGAAAATAAAGACTCCTTAAGCAATTCTCACCCACTGGAGGAGTGCCCCATCTTGTAGGAACCTTAGCCTATCCTTTGCTTTCCTGCCATACTCAGTCTTAGGAAGCTGCCCCTGGAAAGTGTGGGTCTGGTACATAGGCAAGCAACAAATTCAGCATGAGGCAGTGGGGGGCCACTAGGAAGTTATATCCCAGTAGCAGGAGATCTGAGTGGTACCTTCTCTTGACTGCTCCTTCTTTGAATGTTTGTGATTGTATGCCTTTCCTAAAACCAAGATCATTGCTTAAATCAAGTATGCTTTATATGGAAATTAAAAAATACATTTTTATTTGATATAAGTTTGTAAATTATTTTTGTCATAGGAGTAAAAGTGTCATGTGTAGTTTAAAGGGTTAATTTTGGCTTAGAGACTCTCATTAGGGAAATTTAAAGGATGATAATCATAGGCAACTTGCTTATAATGACTGGAGAGCTTTGTTGGAATGGGTGCCAACCTGGATGATCCTGCCTCTTGCCAGCAGTGTGGATTGGAGCAGACTGCCTGATGTCTCTGATTCTCAGTGTTCTCTTGGGTAGAAGAAAGAATTTTTCTTCAACTCTAAAATTTATTGACTTTCTAAGCAAGAAGAAATTTTATATTCATGAAAGTTCATATTATAAGAAAGGAGATAGACACGTCTCCTGTCAATTAACCACTGCCTGCACTGCTACTGCCATTTCTGCTGCCTCTGATTCTGCTGCTGCCAGCCTGAGATCACCTGGAGGTCTTCTTTCTGGGTGCTGCTGCCACAAAAGAAACTGCTGCCCTAAATGCAATTGAAACCATCACTGCTGCTGACCACCAGAGATAGCCTGGTGACCCTGCCCCCACAACTGCAGTAGCAGCTGCCACTGCAGCCGCTGCTACTATTGACCGCTGCCTGCTGCCAACAACCACTGCCACTATGGCTGCTACCACAGCCTAGAGGACTGCTTCTGGGGAGACTTCCTCTTTGTTTGCATATGGTGACACCCATTTTGGGACACCAGCCAGGACCTGGGGCCTGGGTGACAGAAAGTTTACCACCACAAGAACCTTTTGTATGGGGACTCCAGCCGGGACCTGCAGATCCAGTGTGGGGGTAACTGTGGGTTTGGAGCAGCCTGGGGTCTTCCTGATAAGAGTGCTGGTGGTCCTTGTTTTGCTGCTGCATCTCAAGGGTGCTCCTTTGCATCAGTGTATCCCTGGTGGTCTCTCTGCAAGTAGGAGCAGCATTGAGATCTTGGGGCTGCAGCGTGGCTGATCCTGAGGTATCTGAAGCCCAGATCCATGGGATAGAGACTGAGTTTGTGAGGGCTGATCTGGGTTTGGTGATCCCAAGAGATGTCAGAGACAGGGCTGAGAAACTGTTGAACACTGACGGAGACAATTTGACTTTCCAGCAAGATTTATTTTATTTTATTTTTTGATTCACTAATATCTCTACCATATTTGGAATAAGATATTTTTTCTATCAGTGTGTGGAGGACAATGATACATGAATGATGTTTTACATTTTTGTTGTATTCTTATCTCTTTAATTTTTTCTCTTAGTTCATAATCTTTCTTTCTCTTGTCTATTTTCTTTTCAATGTTAACCAACAGCCAATCTCTGTTGGTTCCTCTTCCCCCTTCCTGTAAATTTTTACTTCTAGCTTCTCTCTTTCTCCCTAGCAAATATTGCAAATAACACTACCTTTGTTCTCTCACTCACCATTTGAAATTGTAAATTGCTTTAACAAATATTCTGTCTGTACAATAGATAGTTATTGAACTCATCATTTTGGTTTAATGGGAGAAAGCAGTAGACACCTTAGTGGGAGCTATTTATTAGGTTTAAGGCTATATATTCTGTACACTGGGTGCTGTTGATTTTGGTCTCACCAGTAAAGGTTCAGTGCTGGAAACCTTCAGGGACACTATAAGTCTACAGGGTGGAATTTATCCTGCCTTAGATCCATACATTTAGATGGGAAAACACATTAACAATATGAATAAACAAGGGAATAAAGTCTCCCAAACAAACCAGGATGCTTCAGCAACAGAAGCCACTGATAACACAGTAGAAGAAATATCCAAGAAGGACTTCAGATTGTACATAGTTAAATTGACATGTGAAATAAAGCATAGTATAAGGAGTGAAATCAAAGAAAAAATACAGGAAGTGAAAGACCAATTCAATAAAGAATTAGAGATGGTGACAAAAAAACAAGCAGAAATCCTCAAAATGAAGGAATCAGTAAACCAAATTATAAATTCAATAAGAAAGCATCACCAACAGATTAGATCACTTGGAAGACAGAACCTCAGACAATGAAGACAAAATATATAATCTTCAAAGTAGAATTGAATATGTGGAGAAGATTGGTAAGAAACCATGATCAGAACATTCAAGAATTTTGAGATACAATGAAAAGACCAAGAGTTATCAAAATAAATGAAGAAGTAGAGATACAAACCAAAGGAATGCACAATTTATTCAAAGATATAATACCAGAAAATTTCCCAAACCTAAAGAATAGATTGAAAAATCAAATACAAGAGGCTTACAGGACCCCAAATGTACATATTTACAGCAGGCCCACACCAAGGCACATTCTAATGTGAATGAATAACACACAGAATAAAGATGAAATCTTAAAGGCTGTGAGAGGAAAAAAATTATATAAAATTATATACAGGGGGAAATCAATTTGGATCTCAACTGATTTCTCAGCCCAGACCCTACAGGTCCTAGAATAATATACTTCAAGCTCTGAAAGAAAACGGATGCCAAGCAAGAATTTTATATCCAGCAAAATTAAATTTCAGATTTGAAGATGAAATTAAAACATCCATGGTAAACAAAAATTAAAATAATTAACAACTAGAAAGCCTACACTACACAGCAGTCTCAACAAAATATTCCATGAGAATAAAGTGAAAAAAAAGTGAAAACTAGCAAAGGGAGGATCTACACTAAAGGGACATTCAATCAAATGAGAAACTAAGACAAATAAAAAACCAGAAATAAATCAAAATGACAGGGAATACAAATCATATCTCAATAATAACCTTGAATGTTAATGGCCTAAACTTATCAATCAAAATGCATAAACTGGCAGATTAGATTAAAAAGCAAGACCCAACAATATGCTGTCTTCAAGAGACTCACTTCATGGGCAAAGACATGTACAGGCTGAAGGTGAAAGGATGGAAAAAACATTCATCACTCACGTGGATTGCACCAACCAGCAGGGGTTTCCATTCTCATTTCAGATAAAGTAGATTTCAAACCAAAGTTAATCAGAAGAGACAAACAAGGCCATTTCATACTTATAAAAGGAAGTATATATAAACAAGACATAACAATTATAAATATATATGCCCCAAACAATGGAGCATCTACATACATCAAACACACCCTTCTCAATTTCAAGAGTCAAATAGACCACAACACAATAATACTGGGTGACTTTAACACTTCTCTCACGACTGGACAGATCTTCCAAACAAAAACAAAATAAGGAAACTATAGAACTGTATAATTCAATCAATAATTTAGACTTAACAGACATATATAGAATATTTTATCCATCAATGAGCAAATATATTTCTTCTCCTCACCACATGGCTCCTTCTTTAAAATATATCATATCTTATGCCACAAAGCAACTCTTAGTAAATACAAAAAAAAAGAATCACGAAAAACACCAGGGATAATACTCTGCATTCTATCAGACCACAATGGAATGAATTAGAAACAATGATAAAAAATAGAAGCTACTATAACAAATGGAGGCTAAATAATATACAATTGAATGATGAATGGATAGTAGAAGAAATCAAGGATGAAATTTAAAAATTCTTAGAGGTAAACGAGAACACTGATACAAGATATCAAAATCTCTGGGACAGTATGAAGTCAGTACTAAGAGGAAGATTTATTGCATTGAGTGCATTCATTAAAAGAATAAAAAGTCAACATATAAAAGACCTAACACTACATCTCAAAGCCCTAGAAAAAGAAGAACAAATCAACACTCAAAGCAGTAGAAGACAGGAAAAAATAAAAATCAGAGCTGAAATTAATGAAATTGAAACAAAAGAAACAATTGAAAAAATTAACAAAACAAAATGTTGGTTCTAAAACCCCTAGCCATGCTAATGAAGAGAAACAGAGAAAAAACCACATTGGCCTAGGGTCTAACTTCCTTAACAAGACTCCTACAACACAAGAAGTAAAATCAAGAATCAATAAATGTGATGGATTCAAGTTAACAAGCTTCTTCTCAGCAAAGGAGACAATTAATAAGGTAGGAGAGAGCCTACAGATTGGGAGAAAATCTTTACCACATGCACCTCTGATAAAGCACTAGTCTCTAGGATATATAAAGAACTCAAAAGACTTAACACCAATGAAACAATAACCCAATCAATAAATGGTCTAAGGAAATAAACAGATATTACACAGAAGAAGAAATACAATTGATCAACAAATGTATGAAAAAGTGTTCAACATCTCTAGCAATTAGACAAATGCAAATCAAACTACTCTAAGATTTCATCTCACTCCTGTCAGAATGGAAATCATCAAGAATACAGGCAACAATAAATATTAGCAAACATGTAGTGAAAAAGGTACACTCATATATTGCTGGTGGGACTGCAAATTGGTGCAACTACTATGGAAAGCAGTATGGAGATTCCTCAGAAAATTGGAAATGGAGCCACCTTTTGACCCAGATATCCCACTCTTTTGTTTATACCCAAAGGACTTAAAATCAGCATACTATAATGATGCAGCCACATCAATGTTTACATTTGCCAATAAATGGTTGGAGTTGGAGAATATCATGCTAAGCGAAATAAGCCAATCTCATAAAACCAAAGGCTGAATATTTTCTCTAATATGGGAATGCTAATTCACAATAAGATGGGGGGCACTAAGGAAGAATAATATCACCTTAGATTAAGTATAGGGAAGTGATGGGAGGGGAGGAGAGGGGATGTGGGGATAGGAAAGATAGTAGAATGAAACAGACATTATTACTGTATGTGTATATGTGACTACATGACCAATATGATTCTGCAAACATATACATTCAGAAAAATGAGAAATTATATCCCATCTATATATGATATAGCAAAGTGCACAAATGCATTCTACTGACATGTATAACTAATTAAAAAATTTAAAAAGGAAGTAGATGGAATAATGAGACATATTTCTATGCTGTATATATATATATGTATTTGTGTTTAAAGATCATGTCCATGTCCTTCTGCTGTTTAAAAGCACTTATATTTTTTAATGGGATTAATATTTTTCTTGGGATTAATTTGACAATATTTATTAGTGTCCTTTATAATTTAGTCCAGAGCTTTGTAGAAATTCTTCAGAAGATTCATGTACAAAAATCCTTCAATACATCATTATTTTAAATCAAGCTTTAAAGCAATCCTAATACTTACTCTAGAGGACTTGTTTTTAAAAAGTCATAAAAGAGTCATTACATTAACCATTCCAGAGCCATATTGACATATGTTTAGGGGAAAAATGATATGTAGTAATGTTTTATACACAAAGAAAGATAAAATACTCTAGTCACTATTATTTTTTGGTACTGGAAATTTAATCCAAGGGTGCTTAACCATTGAGCCACATCTCCAGCCCTTTTTACTTTTTTTATTTTGAGACAGGTCTTGCTAAGTTGCTTAGGGCCTCTCTAAGTTGCTGAGGCTGATTTGGAATTTGCAATTATCCTGAGCCTCAGCTGCCCATGCTTGTCAATATTAATTATTATCCAAAATTAGTTTAAAACTATGTAGACCAACAGTGTAAACAATTTCAAATCACGTTAGTAATTCTTGCCTGTTGGTGGTAGTGTTATAGATGCATTTCATTTTCTTTATATCTTTTTTCTTTTCCAAATTTTTGCAATAAGCAACAATTATTGATTGAACAGTTATTTTTCATAAGTAGTTATTGGAACAAATGATGAAAATGACCAAAAATATTTCTTTGAAAGATGAGATAGCTTATTAACAAATGGGTGCTAAACAAGCAAGAAAGTAGGATTCAGTTAAGATGACATTTGAATTTTATTTTATAGTGTAACCCAGACACTACAGAAATAATAAAATAAATGTGAACCATTCATGTACCAGAATATCACATTGTTTTTACTAGGGACAATAATAACCAATCTATTTCCATTGCTTAAAGTTTGTGAGATCATTTGGGAGCTATTCATCAAAATCGATCCCCTTAAAAAACAAATAATTCATTTATCCATTCATTCAAATCTAAATCTATTTTTAACCAATAAAATCATAAAATGTTCATATTATGGGGTACCATGAGATATTTTGATATACATATATATTGCTGAAATCAGCATAAACTTGTCTATCTCCTCAACCATGTATAATTTAAGTAGGAATAAGAAATTCTGCTGTGTTTTTGCATAGTGAGGTGTCTATATATAACTATAATGCATTGTATATTTCAAAAATATAGAAAAAAATATTTTGAGTTTCATCACTATAAAGCTCATTTAATTTCTTCATTTTTGCCATTTTACTTTAAAATTTCTTTTCTTTTTTTCTTTTCTTTTTTTTTTTTTTGTACTGGGGATTGAACCCAGGGTACTCTATTACTGAGCTACATCCCCAGTCTTTTTTGTTTTCTATTTTGAAACAGGTCTCACTAAGTTGCTAAGGCTGGTCTCAACCTTGCCATTCTCCTCTCTCAGCCTCCTGAGTTGCTGGGATTACAGGTGTGCACCCAGCTTATTTTAAAATTTCATATACTCATTTTCCACTAACCTGTCAGAATCTTATTTCATTTAGAATTATATTTTCTGACCTTTTATACTCAGGACATTCTCATTGGTGCAGAGGAAATTTAGGTATTGTTTTATTCATGCACAAAATTTGTTTTAAGACGTGCAATATCTCAAATGAGTTTGTAAAATGTGTAATGCTCTATACCCTTTCATTAAAGAAGCTCATTGTACAAACAAATGTATTATTTAAATATTAAAATATCAGTGTTCTGTTAAAACTAACAGATGTTTAAGAATGAAGCATTGAAGTTTGTGATGTATTACATTAGGTTCCTGTTTGTCTGGGGTCATAGTATGTGGTTCTGGAAATAGGTGATGATAATTTTCCTGATCTTAGGTCTTTCTTGATGCCATACTGAAGGGCAGTCTCATGGAATAATCACTCCCAGTGATTATCTCTACAGCACAAGGATGCAGGAACAGTCAATGTGATAAAAATCTTAACCTCTAGACTACTTTCTTTGTTCCAGATAGGAGACAGAAACTTGTATTCCTAATCAAATAGCAAACTAAATTCTAAATTTCTCCAAATCCAAAAGTGAAAATTCTCTCTAGTTCAATCCTGGTCCACCTTAGTCTTAAAGGATGAAAACTGCAGTGGTCTGGGGTTTTCCTGTGTCAACAGAAAGACTTTAATCAATAGATAATGAATGCTATCTTATCCATATATGAAGATGAATTATGGTTTCCTATGCATGTGTTCAGGAATCCAAAGTCTCTTATCTCAGTGGCATTCAACTAATCTACAGCAAGAGGAATACATCTCCCTCATTCAGCTGCTTATATTGACTATCATAATATGAATGCTTTCTAAACTAGAAAGCAGTATATAAATATGTCTGTGCTCACTGCTTAGATGAGTGAATTTATTTCCTAGGCTGCTGTTACAGATGCTGTAACAAAGTGCTAAAAATCAGGTGGCTTGAAGCAACAGAAATTTATTGTTTCCCAGTTCTGGAGGTTAGATGTTGGCAAGGCCATATTTTCTCTAACATCTCCAGGGTGGAAACTTTTATTGCCTTTTCTAATTTCTGGTGATGCCAGCAAGTATTGGCATTCTTTGCCTTGCAGATGTAAAACTGCAATCACATGGCTGTCTTCTCCATGTGTCTTCACTTCATCTTCCCTCTGTGTGTATCTATTTCCATGTGCAAATTTTCTCTTTCTACAAGAACAAAGCTCAACAAAATGAGATCATTTTAACCTTATATCTGGCAAGACTCTGTTTTCAAATATGGCCATATTCTATAGTAATATAAGCTAAGACTTCAAAATATCTTTTTTCAGGGGACATAATATAAACAATAAACAAAAGCCAGTGTTAAAAGGAATGGCTAGTAAAGAGAATAAAGAAGAAATAAAGGAAGAGTAAAGATCAAGTTAAGCCCATAGCTTTATATTAGAAGAAAAAAATTAGCATTTCCTTATGATAAACCTCAGTGATGATTAGAATTCCTGTTGACAAAATATTGTTGTCCCACTCCTATTCTGTACCTGTTATACAGTTAGCAGAATCACAGGAAGACTAAATGAGGAAAAGTTTGAGGCCTCTGAGGACCCCAAACTTCTTTAAAGATGCATCATAAAATTGCTAGATAATACAATTTTCCTTTGGTACCCTTAACAAAGAGCTCCTTGGTAAATAAAGCAAATTATTCAATTTGGGACTGGTCTTGCAGCAGCCTATCATAATTTAAGTCAAGAGTTTTGAAACTGTCCTTCCTGAACCAGCAGCAGCAGAACTTATTAGGAGTGCAAATTATCAGGCCCCATCCCAGAGCATGTGAATCAGAAATTGGGGCAGGGCTAAGAAATTCAAACTTAGCCAGTTCTCCTGTTGATTCTGATGCATGTTCTATTTTGAGAATCAGAGAATCAAGTGCTTCTTTTCAGTGGTACACAACTGAGGCATTTGTAAGATTTATGGAATAAATACTCGTCATTCAAAGAATCTTAGGTAGGATGTGTGAATTGGTTGAAATAGCTCCATGTGAGATGAACACTTCTGGTTTTGGACTACCCAAGGTCTGCAAAACTGAATCCATCTTGTTTGGCAATTTTGAATGACTTACAAAGCCTCTTGGAAAGCCAGGGTCTCTGGTATGGTTGGTGCTGTCCTTGGTGCTGATTTCTCTCCTCCTAAGACTTCCTGCTTAGAGTTTCTGTGTTTGGAGATCTATCAATTTCTGTGCCCTCTCACTGAACTGTTTGTTGGCATTTACCATGACAGATTTGCCTGACTCTGAGCTTTCACTTCAAATGTTTTGGTTGACCTGTCTTTGATTGGATTAATTCTAGGTGGTACTTGCCACAGGATGTGATTGGAACTAATTTAAATGTAATGGCAAGAACTAAAGGTGAACTAATTGCTAAAAATTTCTCATTGCTGTCTACAGAAACTCAGGATAAGCAAATTAATAGTTGTAACCTTAGAATCACTGGTGAGCATGTAACAACACTTAAGTACTTGGACCACAAATTTGTAGCTAAGACTAGGGGAGATATTATTTTAAAAAGCCAATGAATAATTCTGTTGTGCACCACCAGTTAAGAAGCAATCCTAACAGTTCTTGATTGTTGCATATGGGTCAAGCTTTCATGAAATTCAGGTTTGTTTTCAAAGAAAGGATCCAGTTTCTTGGTATATATAAACTTTAACTGGGTATTTTTCAGCAAAGGCATGTATACAGAGTTCCTTTTTAAAAATATTTTCTGTTGTTTGTTTTTGATGATCAATTTAACAGATGAAGTAGATTTATGTTATTCTGTTGGGTTGTTAGAGATAAGAGGAACAAAAACAGCTGAGAGATATCTGCTAATTCAGAGAAGGACACTTATCTTCACACAGATCTCAGCTTTCCTTAGTTCTTAGGGCAGGATCCACCTATCATATTATTTTTGGAAGCACTTTCAATTGTGTTTATAAAATCAAATGTTTAACCATTGTATATTAAGCCACACAGCTTTGTCATTAATAGATATAACAAACACCACTTCATTTTAAATCCAGGGCTTAAATTTCAAATCCCTTAGCTCTTTTTGTTAGGTGCAGAGCAATGGAACTGGGATGTATCCTTGGCTGCTGTGGACATAGGAAATGGCTTGAATCTTTTACAATTTATTCACTGGAACCTCTGTTAAACTGATTAAATGGTCTCAGACATGGTAGGAAGCTAAACGTCTTTCAAAACATCTCAGCTTATCACCATACAACCTTAGCAGGCCTATTTGCAGCTTTATGAAGAGTTACAGCTGCAGCTACAATGAATTTAACAAGGTGTCTCTTTCCAAGAACATCAGCCCCAGTAACTTGTACTAATTGAAAGCAGAAGAAAGGAAGTGCTATTAACAATGTGGCACTGCATGCCTGAGAATTCAGGCTGAAAAAGACGCTAGAGCTACGTACAGTGTCCAGATTCTGAAATTCCATTACTTCTCAGTTTCAAGAATACAAGAATATAATATGGTATTACTCCTGCTTTTGAAAAGTCATCTAAAAATAATCTCCTTACATTCCAAACACAATGAGCTCTAACTGTGTATTGCCTCAAGGCATTTGAAGGTGTGGAGGAATTGAGCCTTGTCCCTTGTTATAAATTTTTTCCAGTCTGTTAGAGCAGATGTTTTTGCCTTACCACCTCTCACCTTCTTCACTTTTGCTTGGATTTTAAACTTATGCAAACATAGTTTAAACTACGAGCTCTGTTTGCTGGTTGGCAGTCTTAGCCATTCACTGCATAAAAGGTGCCAAACTGGAGTTTCAGAAAAGCCTATTATTTGGCACAATATTTTCCCAGATGAATTCAATATGCAATAAATAAACGAAGACTACCTAGGTACAAAATTGATATTTTGGCATAATCTTATCAAATTACTTGTTTTGTGTGCTTTTTCAATAGGGAGCATGATTTCAGAATGGTTGGGTAAGAGAATTGTAGCTTTGTCATTCAGTGGGGTCTTGTAAATCTGTCACATATTATTGAACGAAAAACCTGTAATTCAATAGCTAAAGCAACCTGAGTAATATTTTTTCTATCTCCTTTCCTCTAGGACACCAAAGGGGGATGAAATAAAGGGACATGGTAAAATGCATTCCTCTTTTCTCTCTTACCTGAATCTGGTAAGGTGCTCAAAACATCTCTATTGAGCTCCTTTTGAAATCTGTTTCTTTTTAATTCAAGCCAGCTGTTTTCTCTGAAGAGCAGCCTGGAAAAGAAATATTGTTTGGATAATCCTTTCCCAAGCCCGTACATTCTTGGGGTTAGAACTGACTGAACCCATGAATGATTTACACTCCTGTTTATTCCAAGAGCTTTATAGTTTCCCATTAGTCTCCTCCCCTAACCCTACAGGGTTTCCCAAGTGGCAGCACACTCAACTGAGCCCTTGGCTAATTTGATCCCATTTGGACTAATAGACATACTTTAGTTTAACAATTTTTTGTTAGATTTTTTTTTTTTTTAGTTTTAGATAAAACTTGGGAGAGAAGCCCAGTAGGGCTTCTTATGTATTGCTTATATTTACATTACATTTAAATGCTCTAACTGCTTCTCCCAGAGTGAATCAAATCCCATAATTATAAATAATTAATATTTTTCTAGAGCAATTCTAAATCAAGTTCTCATTTGGGGATGTAAACATGTAGTAGCACCTAATAAAACATAGGTCTTATATCATTTTGAAATCAAAGCCATATTGGAATCTCCAGAGGATTTAGACCCCAGGTAGACGTAGGAGTGGGTGAATTAAAGAGAAAGAAGCCAATGTGAACTTTTTAAATGAGACTCACTTATGCAAAGCACTCAGCAACTTCAACATCTATATAGTCCTCAAAACTATTGTTTAAATGAACAGTATATTCCACATGTCTTCTATAGCTCATGTTAGCTTTGCATGTAGAAAATTGCAAAGTACTTTGTAGTCAACTTAGATAAGTTTCCCAGTACAGATGATTTAAAATTAATCTAACAATATACCTTCTTACCTGACATTGAGGCCCTTCCTCAATATTCTGTGCCTGGCCTGCATTTTCATTCCACAGTACTCATTCATGGAAGGAAAGCAGTACAGCAGAGCTATGACCATTACTTCTAGATCTTGAAAAATATGTACATACCAAAGAACAAATTACTAGCATGTTTTCTGGTTAAATCAAATACTGGACAGCTAGAGTTGTAAAAAGGGTAATAAAGTTTTTATAACAAGCAATAAATACAAATCTCTGTTAGGACTGATTGAAGAAGACAGTTCTTCATTGCCCATATTTGGTTTATTTCTGGCTCCCCGGTCTCCTCCTTGCAATGACATGCAGGGGATGCTTTGCCTTGTATTCAGAACGATTGAGGGCAATTCTCCTGTCAGAGTCTCGCTATCAGGAGGGACATCATTAGCTGCAGCTTTATTTTGTAGAGTGGGTTGGAGGGAGATTTTAAACTTTTTGTGGGTAGTTATTAAAACTTCTACTTATTTCATAAGCTACATCAAGTCTGTAACTACAGGTAAAAGATGTAGTGCCAACTTTTTAAGGGACTAATGCTTTTTTCAGTGATCTATCTATTTATTCTGAATATTAAGCATACTAAGTGCTAGAAAAATTGTATAAAAAGTGACAGAAATCGAGACTATAGAAATGAACAGGATAGTTACTGTTTTCATAAAGCTTATGAATTAGTTCATTCATTCTTATATTATCTCTTTTATTCAATTGTTCACTTAACAAGTATTTAATATACTTATAATATACAGAGAATATACTTTGTGCCAAGACTTTTTTTTTCTAGATAAAGGAGGTTTGAAAATGCATATAGTTCTTATATTCTTGTGGGAGGTAATGTCCTATCCTACTTGTTTTTGAATGTCCCTTGGGTAGTATCACAGTTTAAATATGAGATTTCCCCCCAATATTCCTGTGTGAGCAGGAGGTGAAATAATTTGATTATGAATGATATAACCTAATCAGTGAATTATTGGTGGATTTTTAATTTGAAGAACTAACTGAGCAGTAACTATAGGAGGGTAGGAGTGTAGCTAGAGGAGGTGGGTCACTGGGGGCATGCCCTTGGGATTCATGTTGTCTCCCTGGCTCCTCTTCTCTTTCTCTGCTTCCTCTGACACAACTTTCTGTCATGATGCTCTGCTCCTCTCAGGGCCCAGAACAATGGAGTCAGCTGTCTATGGACTGAACCTCTAAAACACTGAGCCTAAATAAACTTTCCCCGCTCTAAGTTGTTCTTGTTTGGTATTTTGGTCACCGTGATAAAAATCTTACTACCCTGGGTAGTCATAATGTCTCCATCCTCTGTTCAGCAGGTAAAATAATAGAAATATGTGAATAAGTGTTGAGTTATCATCCAAGGCTTAATCCTAGAGAAGTCAAGTTCTGGTTTTCTAGGGATCCTGAGAAAGCAATTATGTCCTATCCAAAAGAATCAGATAGTATTATTTTCCAAACTGATACCCAGTTAATTCCAGAACTATGATGGCTATCCACAATTGAATAGAAAAACTGGAGAAAGTTGTCAACCTGACTTCCTGCAGATCTAGTAAGTGTTTCCATGGGAACCTTCCCTCCTTAAAAGACAATGAGTCAAACTTTCACTATATTAATTTTTTTTTTCTTAATTTAAAACACAGTCAAATATCTTGGATTTTTCAAATATCTCTTGATTTTGTAAGTCAAATGGACTATTATCTTTCAGAATTACTGACCATAATCAGAGCAGAATGTACAAGTGCTCTGAAATACATCTCAAGAATAGAAGAAATTGTTTCTGATGATCCCTGAACTTAGATTATTGATAATTTTATTTTTCATTATTGGTAGCAGTGAAATGGCATACTTATATGTCTATATTACATTTTTTGTACTGCACCCTCAAGGGTGTTAGCCCCTAAGAGCCTAGGCACAGATCTGCATAGATTGCATCCTGAGGCAAGGGAAGTGGTTAGACTAAGAACAGGTACCACTTTTGCTCTGGAATAGTAAGCCATGATTAGATCCAGCCATGCCACAGCTTTTTTTGCTCAGGGCAAAAAGTGTTTTGACACTTGAAGATGTTTGGCAAAAATTCCCTTAGAACACTACAAGATGTGATAAAAGCAAAACGTTCATTTTAAAAATTGAGACATTCTTTGCTCTAATACATAAGTCTAAAAATTGCATTAAATTTTCATAAACCTTAGGGATAAAGCTAGAAGAAAGAGTAGTACATTTTTAATATGTTGCTGTATTTATCCTCAAATAGTTTATTTTCTGTGGATATAATTTTATTTTTCTCAGTACAAGAAATGTGTATTACTTGGTTTGGAATTACTTGACTTCAAAGATAAACTCACTCAAATAATGGTGATCAAAAATTAAAAATATTTTATAAAGATACAAAGGAATTTCATAGAATCCAAGAGACAGAAGACACTTGACCCTCTGTAGAAAAGTAGTTTTTTTCAGTCAAGCTAGTTACTCTTTTCTTCTTAAATCTCCTCTTTTAGTGTTCCATATCTCTAGCCTCTCTCTCTCTCTCTGAATTTCTGCTTTTACTCTTTTTTTTTCAGACTGACCCTTTCTCCTTTGTCATATTTTTGGAATATGACAATTCCATCCCTTACTTAGCATCCCAGCCTTGGGACTTCTGATCAACTGACCAGTGACCCCTGCACCATTTTCAAGTTCTTAGTCTAGAGAATCTGGTTGGCTTAGTGCAGCCAACTAGTATAATCTCCTCAATCAGACACTACCCTCTTACTAATATTCAAAGTCAGTATATTTTTTAGGTCAATATAATACTTCAACCTATTTCTCACAAAAAATACCTACCAAAGATAGTAACTTTAGAGTTATCTTTCTTTCTTTGTATTTATTCTCATTATGTACAGTAATTTTTATTTTTATATAGATATTTTTCCTCTCTGGTTTTATGCAAATTATGGTACTACATTCCAAATGAGAAAGAAAGATTAAATTTTAAAAATAGCTGAAGTCTGTGAAGAGCCAATGACAATACATTACTTTGAGTAAGTATTTTTCCCTGATAATGAAACATTTTGTTATTATCTCGAATCTCATCATTTACCCTGTGAGTATGTTTAATGGTGAATTATAACTTAACATTTACAAGTCAGTTCAATGCATTTTAGGCTAACGTTTTTTTTTTAAATTGTTTTCATTTACTTTAATTAACTTTTATTAATTAAATTTAGACTTTTGATCAAATAATTTTAAGCTCTTAAATGATATCTAGTTTATTGAAACCAGTCAAGCAGGCAAGGAGGAGCTAAAAGAGATAATTATCCCATTGCATACAGATTACGTTCATAAATATAGCTATCCTTTTATCATTTTACTGAATTGAGTAATTTTCTCTTTCCCAAATCTTTTTAAAAGGCAATTTAAGTGTGCAGTCTTTAGCAAGAACTGTTGTAAGACAGAGATCTGCTTATCAGATTTTTTTTTCTCTTAAAAATATCATCAATTTTGCTTAGAGGATAAAGCTCAATGACCTTAAAGACTGACACCAAAGTCCTTAAAGACTATTCCCAAAGTAATCTTCTAACCTTTTCTTCTATCATTCCTATTCTGGCACCTATAATACAGCCAGATTATTATTTCTCAAACATTCTATGCTATCTTCTACTTTGCCAGCGATAACCTTCTTTCTAACCTACTCCATATGGTAAGCACCACCCCCACCCACCAATTTCTTACCTGTCAGGGCCTAGCTAAGATGTCAATTCTTTGAGAAGCTTTTCCTGATTGCCACAGGCAGAGTTATTCACCTTCCAATTAAAGCAACAGTAATTGTATATTATAATTAGTTAGTTATATGCCTGGAATCTCCACTAAATTGTGATCTACCTTGAGGAGAGTGACCTGGTTGGATGAATTTCATCTCCAGCATCTAGCACAAGGTGCACATGTGCTCAGTAAATGTTAACCCACATGTGTGCATACACAGATAAATGAAAAAAAATGAGTGAATGAATGGATGAATGAATGCCTAAATGAGAGGTTTTATGAAAACTTATCTAAGGTGCTTTGTTAAGTCACCTGGATTTTGTTGAAGGGTTCTAATTTCTAATGGGCAAAGAAGTTATTATGTTATTCTTACTGATATTATTAAAATATGCCCCTTGATTTGCTGATATTTTCTCAGCAAATCTATTAGGTTAAGCTTTTTAATTTCTTTGTTAATCTCTCATTCAATTATTTGGCTTGTTTTTTTTTTGCTTTTTAGGCATAATTGAAAGAAGACAATTCTTATAGTCCAACCATGTGCCATAAAATAGTGTTTATATTAATAGAATAACATTTTATACTGAATTTTAGGAATTTAGGAGTAGTTTTATTTTTTAGTTTGCCAATTGTTATTCCAAAAACTAGGAGTCCTCAGTTTTAACATTTAATTCCAGGTTGATTCCTTGCTTACTTACATGATAAAAGTATAATTGACTATATTCTCAATCATGAAGAAAAATAATTATTATATGTCCATGTGTCCATGAAAATTTTGCCATGCATTTCCTTTTAGACTATCCTAAGACCAATGGCTTTGTGCAATATATGTGGTGGCCTTCATGATGTTTCAAGTCACAGTGTGGTTCAATACCCATGTCAACCATGCTGCAGCCGGACAGCTTTGCCTTGCGCAAAGGCTAGTGTGATGGCCTAATGATACAACGAGTTCCTTCATCACCATTGTTTCAGATGGTGTCATTTTCATCATAATGTCACTCACAATCTGTCTGATTAGAGTGCTGAGTAAATAAACATTTCCAATCCAATGTGTATTTTATCAATTTCCAACTCCCTTTAATTCAGCTTCTATTTTTCATGTTTTGAATGAATTGAACTTTAAAAAAATAATTCACATAGTCTCTTCCTTCCTTGACTGCATTTCTGTACCAGAATTTTAATGATACAGCTTTTGCACATTTATCCATTCTGGGGTGTGTGAGCAAAGGTGATAGGTGATATAACGGTAATCCTGACATCAGATACTTTACAAACTGGACCTGGATTCACATCCATAGCATTTCCAAACCTTCAAAACCATAAAGGACAAAGAAGGGGAAGGATTTGAAGTGGCAGTGATGGCACTGGAGGAGAAAAGGCAGTAACACATTCACATGTGTTCCTAATTACCTAGAAGCTTTAGAGTCCCTTGTTTGGGGGGCTGAATGGCATAGAAATTAAGAGCATGAGGTTTGAAATTATATCACCTAAGTTCAAATCTTGTTTCATCACATGCTAATATTTCAATTCCAGGCAAGTGACTAAAGTATTCTGAACTTTAATTCCACATGGATAAAATGACACATAAAGTGGTGATGTAGATTAAATAAAATCTTAGCACAGTGCTTAGAAAATAATAATTGCTCCACAGTTGGTTATTATTATTTTTATTAGTCTCTAGGTATGGGTTTGTAAACTTTTAGTGATCGGAATTGCATGGCCATAAAACTACAGTTGGACCTTTATTTTTTCTGACCTGCCTCATCAATGACCTATACATTCAGAGCACAAATAATTCATTGAAATCTTGTGTCATTTATATTTATATAATTCATTTTCAAGGAACACTTGCCTCAGTGGGGTTCTCTTCTATCTTGAATATGTAAAACTGGAAAAATATAAAACGAGGGAAGTGTAGACAATCCTTAGTTGTGGTATCATTTGAGTACTCTGGCTACATGACAGCTAATCAGAAGTTAGCACAAAGCACTGGGAATTGCAAATAACATGTTTTTGAAGAGTTAAAATACATAAGCTTTCAACCATATACCAAGAGAAAAATGAAAATCTGCACTCTGTAGATTGCATCTTTGTCTCTGTATTTATATATAGAAATACATGTATCTAAGATCAAAATGTGCCCAAAAATTTTCTGTAGGGAGACACTTGAAATTAATCTATCTAGTGTCTGTCTATTTGTAATTAATCATACATGAAACCATTAATTTTAGTCTAATTGCCAAATTATTTTATTGTATAAAATCTAATTTTTCCCTTTTTCATTTTGCCTATAAAAATTTCATAAGAAGCATACAGCCCAATATCATAGCTCATGCTCTCATAATCTCTGGAGTTAATAGCAGTAATCTAAATAGCTCAATTGACTCTGAGACATTTAGCTTCATGAGCCTATTGTGTGGGGGTGGATATGCATGTGTGCATATGCATGTGAAAATACATACATATTCAGGAAATTCTTACATTGACTCTTTGGATTTGGGGGCTTCTCATCAAGACTATGAAACGACTTTAACTGAGACTGCCCTTCCAGGCACTTTGCCTTAATTACTCACTCCCTGTATAAATCACGACTTTCTGCCTGTCATTTTTCAAGGCCCCGCTGTGAATGCAAACCAGGTGACTATGTGGATATGTTGGAAAGCAAAGTGACAGAACACACCTGAGCTTCCATTTTGCTCAGGGCAGTGATTATTAATGTGAGAAATCCGGAGTGATGTGAAGTGGCCAGAGTTTCAGCAGAATTTATTGCTTACAGCTTTGGGGTCCCCTGGCCTTTACCAGCTGTTCCACACCTGGACGTGGAGAACAGAAACATCCCTCTTCAATTTATCTTTCCTGGACTTGTTGCTTATGGGACTCAGATGCCAGGTGACAGGGCTGGGAAGCAGCAGTGAGAGTCTCCACCTGCATAGCCCTGAATTCCCCAAAGAGCCCTTGTTCTGACTGTGGTACAGACACCAGCTTTTAACAATGTGTAAGAGCTTTAAGTCTGGGGCAAAAGTGAACTTACATATAAGCTCATTTTTCTAGTGTATGATATTTAGTCTTATCTGGGACAAACTGATTAAGGGAGTAAGAGACTAGTGTTTCCTAAAGGGTTCAAGGACTCTGTCTTCAATGGCACATGAGAATAGCAAGCATTTATGCTTTGAAGGGGATTTTTTTGTTGTTGGATTTCTGGAGTTTCAGGGGAGCTCCCTGTGCCCCGAAATGCTGTGAGCTTTGTGGCTATTGTATGCCCCAAATTGTTATAATGACCAGTACATATTAGGCACTAAGGTTATTCACCAAATGAGTGAAAGACGAATAAGTGAACACAATATCACCTTTCTAACAGCCAAAAGGCCCTGTATTTTGGTGGTAAAGAGCTTAGATTTTAGAGGGGGAAAGATCGAGCCTTTAAATGTTGCTCTGCCACTTATTAGTTCTATGATCTAATATCACCTTTCTAACAGCCAACAGGCCCTGTATTTTGGTGGTAAAGAGCTTAGGTTTTAGAGGGGGAAAGATCTAACTTTTAAACATTGCTCTGCCACTTATTAGTTCTATGATCTAAGGAAAACTTCAAACTTCCTAAGTATTTCTTCCTCTGTAAAATGATGATGGTAAAAACTACCTCCTATAGCTTTTGAGGATTATATGAGGAAATGTATGTAGAGCAGGGTGGATTTCATCTGTCTTTGATGACTGACATTTACCTAGGTTAAAGCAAATCAGAGCAGCAAAGGCGACTATTTTTTTTTTCATAATAAGATATAGAAAATCTGCTAGTTGGAGGCCAATGTTGGCTGTATCAAAGGTCTGATTTCTTTTTACAAAATAAATTGGTGACCATTTAATCTTAAGGGATATCCCCCCTCTTTTCTTCCATTTTCAGGAACTAGAGGAGTGTTGAGAGCCACAGCCAAAGGGGCCCCAGCAAACTTCCAGCTGCCAGCAAACTTCCAGCTGCTGGCTGATGATTGGCTCACAGCGGCCCCAGCAACATCTAGCTGATTGGCTCCTCTGCGGTGATGCTCATTGGGCTGTTTCCCTGCCCTTTCAGACCACGGAGCTGCTCATTGGGGGACTTTTTTGGCTCCGCCCACATGACCCAGCCAATCGGCCTCAAGAGCAGGAGGATTGTGGGAGGTGGAGAGAAGCTTGTGTGGGAGACAGAGGCTTGTGGAAAGCCGGTGGTGGCAGTTGAGGCTCTGAGGGTTTTTCCTGAGAGGCTGTTTTGTTTGGCGTGTGTGGTTCTAAAAATAAAGTTAGTTTCTTTTGACAAGTGGCTCCTGATTGTGCCCAGCCAGACTGCGGCATTTGGTGGCTGGCACGGGGAGCGACTGAGGGTAAGTGAAACTGCTCGCCCCTGAGGGCAGGGCGAGAGGATGGATAGCCATTTTAAGATTCCTCTTTTATTTTGCTTCACTTTTGTTTTAAGTTGCCTGTCCCTGGAGATGAGTGAGAAGGAAGAAAAACCGCTCACATCTGAGGAAAAACTATTTACGTCTGAGGAACAGATAGGGAGAAAGGACGGATGCACATGTCAGGAGGATAGAAAGGCTATAATGACTTTTTGTTGTTCCCTTTTTATTTAATTCTGTCTCGGTTTTGTTTGGCGTCATCTTGTTGGGTTGTATTATAGTAGAAATACGGGATCAGAAATTAGTAAAAAACAAACTGAAAGAGTGTTAAGTAAATTGTTAGAGGAAGGAGGCATCTCAGTAAAATCAAGAACAATCAGGGCATACATTGATACAATACAAAAATGTAGCCCATGGCTTTTTAAGGAGGAGTTGTTAAATATATCACAATGGAACCATCATGGTGAAGATTTAAAAAGAATAGAAAAGAAAAGCCCAGGGACTCTGCCAGATGACACATTGCCATTGTGGACGTTCATATCTTGTTTGCTTAGTCCAAAGCCTTCAGTTCAGACAATGGTAGAGGAAGGAGAAGACATAATGATTCAAGTAAAAGAGAAGGTCTCTCAAGTTAGTCAGACAGAGGAAAAGATTCAAGTAAAAGAGAAGGCCTCTCAAGCTAGTCAGACAGAGAAAGAAAGTGTAAAACAGAAAAAGCCATCAGGGGGAAAGTTACAACAGGAGACTGCTACTAACACCTTTCTATCACCAGAGGGTGTAAGTGTCCAACCAACAGCACCACCTCTACAGGAGACTGCTACTAACACCTTTCTATCACCAGAGGGCGTAAGTGTCCAACCAACAGCACCACATCCATATGCTGGGAGGCCCCCAACCCCCGCAGTTGATAGTTGGGATCCTGAGACAAGATCTCAAATATTAACATGCCCTGTATTTGAGGCAGGAGGGCAGCGATTTTACCAAGTTTTAAATTTCAAAACAGTGAAGCAGCTAAAAGAGGCTGTAACAACCTATGGTCCTCAAGCACCCTTCACTGTAAGCATGGTCGAATCCATTAACAACTTGAACATGACGCCAGCAGATTGGGCTAATATGTGTAAAGCTGTGCTAAATGGAGGACAATACCTGTTATGGAAGGTTGCCAATGAGGAATTTTGCAAGGAGACGGCTAGGCGAAATGCAGCAGCTGGTTATCCTCAGAGAAATCTAGATATGTTGTTAGGAAAGGGACCTTATGAGGATCAGCAGCAACAAATTGCATATGATCCTGGCGTATACGCACAAATTGCTGCAGATGCAATTAAGGCATAGAAGACTTTACAAGGACATGGAGGTTTACAAGGTCAATTATCTAAGGTAATACAAGGAGCTAATGAACCTTATGCTGAATTTGTAGATAGGCTTATTCAAACAGCTACCAGAGTTTTTGGGAATACAGAACAAGCAATGCCATTACTAAAACACCTGGCTTATGAGCAAGCGAATCGTTGGTGCAGAGATATCATTAGACCATGGAAACATGAAGATTTAAACACATATATTAAATTATGTAGAGACATTAATGAACAAGAGCAAGTCGTGGCAGCTGCAGTAAAACAGGCTTTAGATGCCAGAGACATTAATGAACAAGGGCAAATTGTGGCAGCTGCAGTAAAACAGGCTTTAGATGCCAGGCCAAGAACATGCTACAATTGTGAACAAACAGGACATTTTAAAAGGAATTGCCCCATTGGAGGAGGGTTTAACAAAACTAGGTATCAAAGGAGTAGAATACCAGGTATTTGCCCACGATGCCGTAGAGGGAGACATTGGGCTAATGAATGCCGTTCTCAAACCACCATAGAGGGTACTCCATTATCAAAAACCGAACAAGGACCAGGTGTTTATCCACGATATCGTGGAGAAAGGCATCGGGCTCCATTGCCAAAAAATGGACAGGGGGGCCCAATGCTCCGGGGCCCAAAACCACAAATATACGGAGCACTGGAGGAACCCAGCAACCCCATCAGGGTAGTGCCCAGGACACATTGTCCATCAGATCCCTCATCAGACAAACCAGAGGGCGCAGGGTTGGACATCTGCGCCTCCGCCAGAGCAGTACTAACTCCAGAGATGGGAGTTCAAATCATTCCCACAGGGGTGAAAGGACCTCTTCCCAAAGGAACAGTAGGCTTATTATTGGGACGCAGCTCTTCTACTCTAAAAGGACTTATGATAAGTCCTGGGGTAATTGATCCCGATTATGAAGGTGAAATAAAAATTATAGCCAGTTCTCCAAAGGGTATATCAGTAATTTCACCAGGAGATAGAATAGCACAGTTACTAATAATACCCAGCCTACATGATAAATTTTCCAGTCGTACTGTAGAAAGAGGTTCCAAGGGATTAGGCTCCACAGGTGTAGATTGGGCTATGCTTTCTTTAAATTTAGATTCTCGCCCCATGCTAAAACTAAATATTCAAGGACATGAATTTAATGGGCTACTGGATACAGGTGCAGACCTTAGCATCATCTCTCGTCAAGAATGGCCAAAACATTGGCCATTACAACAAGCCACTCAAACGCTTCGAGGCCTAGGAGTGGCAACTAATCCCCATAGAAGTGCAATGGTATTAGATTGGAAGGATCCTGAAGGATGTGAAGGAACTATACAGCCATATGTATTGGATCATCTTCCTATAAATTTATGGGGATGAGATGTCCTAGATCAATTAGGTTTGACATTAACAAATAACATCAACCAAAATGCACCCACTATTATGACTAGATAAGGTTTTAGGAAAGGAAAAAGATTAGAAAAACAAGAACAAGGTATAGCAGCACCAATACAAATAGATCAAGGAACAGACAGACATGGGTTGGATTTTCAGAAAGGGCCACTGAGACAATAAAAATTACTTGGAAATCAGAAAGACCAGTATGGGTTCCTCAGTGGCCCTGACTAAAGAAAAGATACAAGCAGCCCATGAACTGGTCAAACAACAATTAGCGGAAGGACATATACAACCTTCTGTATCTCCCCATAATACTCCCATTTTTGTCATCAAAAAGAAATCTGGTAAATGGAGATTATTGCAAGATTTAAGAGCCATTAATAATGAGATAGTTATTATGGGACCTGCTCAATCAGGGATTCCTCAGTTGTCTGCTTTGCCAAAAACCTGGTATGTTTTAGTTATAGATATTAAAGATTGTTTTTTTTCAATTCCAATTCATCCTGAGGATAGTCCACGTTTTGCATTTACTATCCCTGCACTGAATCATGAAGGTCCTGATCAGAGATATGAATGGAAAGTACTCCCTCAAGGGATGGCTAACAGCCCAACTATGTGTCAAATTTATGTTAACAAAGTAATCCAGCCACTTAGAAATCAAAATCCTGAACTACAAATATTTCACTATATGGATGATGTATTATTAGCACACAAAGATAAAAACACATTGCTAGAATGTTATGCCACACTTACAAACTTATTAAAAAATTATAATCTAGAGATAGCAATAGATAAAGTACAATTAAATTTTCCAATTAATTATTTAGGAGTTCTATTATCCTCAACCATGGTCCGTCCACCAAAAATTCAAATACGAGTAGATCAACTCAAATCACTTAATGACTTTCAAATGTTATTAGGAGACATAAATTGGATAAGGCCTTATTTAGGTATACCAACAGGAGAGTTGGGACCTTTATTTGATATCCTAAAAGGTCCATCAGATCCAAATTCACCCCGAATGTTAACGCCTGAAGCAAGAAAGGCATTAAAAATCATTGGAACATATATGGAAAATATGCATTTGGATAGAATTGATATAAGTTTGCCTTTATTATTTATTGTACTACCAACAAAAAATATTCCTACAGGAGTATTTTGGCAAGAAGGCCCATTATTATGGATACATTTATCTTATTCTCCTAATACTATTCTTACTAGGTATCCTGAGGCTGTAGGACAATTAATACTCAAAGGAATAAAAGCAGCAAAGGGAGTGTTTGGAAATTCTCCCAATAAAATTATTACTCCATATACTATGAATCAAATTGATGAGTTAGCTAATGAGTTAAATACTTGGGCAATAATCATGTGCAAATCTAATGTTTCATTTGATAACCACTTACCATCTAATCCTTTATTGTCTTTTTGGTCATTGCATCCTGTAATTTTTCCAAAAATGACAAGAAAAACACCTATCATGAATGCTCCAAATATATTCACTGATGGGTCAAATAATGGTACAGCAGCAGTAGTTACCCCTGATCAAACTTTTACATTTTTAGTACCCAAACAATCAGCTCAAAAGGTAGAGCTTAATGCAGTTTTACAAGCTTTTGTGATGTTTAAAGATTCTGTATTTAATTTATTTTCTGATAGTCAGTATGTAGTTAATGCTATAGTATCTCTTGAAGATGCTGGTAGGATTTCCCCTTCTTCTACTGTTTTCTCTTTGCTTTCCACTATACAAAGTCTAATCTGGGACAGAAAAGATCCATTCTTTATAGGACATATCAGGGCACATACAGGATTGCCTGGAGCCCTTAGTTTGGGCAATGATTTAGCAGATAAAACTACACATGACATACATATTTTCTCTACACTAGAAGAAGCTATAAATTTTCATAAAAAGTTCCATGTCAATGCTAATACTTTACAAAAGCGTTTTAAAATAACTAAGGAACAAGCTAGACAAATAATAAAACAATGTCAAAATTGTGTGACCTTTTTACCACAAGTTAATCTTGGAGTCAATCCTAGAGGATTGATACCTAACCATATTTGGCAGATGGACGTCACACACTTGCCAGAATTTGGAAAATTAAAATATTTGCATGTTACAGTTGATACTTCTTCTGGATTTTTGATGGGCTCCCTTCATGCTGGAGAAAAAACTAAAGATGTTGTAGCTCATTGCTTACAAAATTTTGCCACTGTGGGTGTTCCAAAACAGTTAAAAACAGATAATGCCCCTGGTTATACTTCTACCTCTTTTAAACAATTTTGCTCAACATTTGGCATTACTCATATAACAGGAATCCCATACAATCCACAGGGACAAGGCATAGTTGAAAGAGCTCATCAAACTATTAAAATGTACTTATTAAAGCAAAAAGAAGGAATTGGGAAGGGGTATATATTCCCCAAAGATAAACTTAAAATAACCCTTTTTACTCTAAACTTTTTAAATTTGGATTCATCAGGACTTAGTGCTGCGGAAAGGCATATGTGTCCAAAAAATGTGCAGAAGCCCAAGGTACTTTGGAAGGATATTCTAACAGGACAATGGAAAGGTCCTGACCCAGTGATTGTCTGGAGTTGGGGGTCTGTTTGTGTGTTTCCACAGGGAGAACAGCAGCTGATTTGGATTCCAGAGAGATTAACCAAGGTCCTGACCCAGTGATTGTCTGGAGTCGGGGGTCTGTTTATGTGTTTCCACAGGGAGAACAGCAGCCAATTTGGATTCCAGAAAGATTAACTAAAGCGATTTCTACAGACCAAAAAGAAGATGATTTGGCTCAAATCCATAACAACTGATATCCAGTTTGGCTATTCTTACATCTGCAACAGAACCAGGATGCTTTTTTCAATATCTATTTTATTATTGCCCTTTGCCATATCATGAAGTTCTATTTTGTTTTTTGAGCTCATACAGACCTAGGTTAATGTTTTGCTGATCAGTTCTATTTTTTGATTATAGAGTTTTTAAACATTGCAATGGAGATTTCACCTGTAAAAAGTTATAAGGCCTTTACTATAATGTTATGTGTTGTATGTATTCTATTATGTGTGCACACTTGTGTTTTGTGTTATATGTTTGAATGTACGTATGTCCATATATCATATATGATGAGCGCTCATGATAAAATGGATCCAAATTTTTTGTTTTTTCACGTGATTTATATGGTTTAATTTAAATTGGGTAAACAACTGTTGAGGATTGTTTTAATATGTAAACAAAAAAGAAGGTTAACAGATCTGTTTGTTTACTTTCACCTTTCCTTTTCATTATATTTAATAATTCTCTTAAAGATAATGTAAATTGTTAAGAAAATTGTTTTCTTTTAGTGCCTTCTGTAATGTTACATAATTTTTTCTTTAGCCATTATTGCCAGAATTCCTATCTTCATCCCAGTGCTGGTGAAGACAATGTAAATTGTTAAGAAAATTGTTTTCTTTTAGTGCCTTCTGTAATGTTACATAATTTTTTCTTTAGCCATTATTGCCAGAATTCCTATCTTCATCCCAGTGCTGGTGAAGTCAAAGATAAAACCAATCTACAGCTTCTACAATAGCCATCACTGAACTGCTTGCAGAACTTGCCTGGACACATTGTGAGCTCACCTGTATGCATTGTGAACTATCTGTTGGTACAGCGAATTGTGGTAGTGCTGGAGTATTTTTGCTGATGGTGTCACCGGTGGTACAATTTTTCAAAGGAGCCCTCAATTGGCTTAATGTCATGGCATTTTGCATCCTCCTCTACTAGTGATGGTCTAAAATTTGGGGGCCAACAGAGGTGAGGCAAAGAACCTCACCCCCCCACAGGTGCAAAGGCCTATCCACAAGTATGGCTGTATGCTGGACCGGTAGTCAGTGACGGGTATGATCCAATTGCAGTGGTACCAACCTAAGACAGGAGGCTGACGCCTAAAGGTCAGTTCATCCAATGACGGGTAAGGACCATATGTTGAATTGGACTGCCTAACAGGCACGGTCCCTAAGCCACATGCTTGTTGTTTAAACAGAGAGGGGGAGATGTTGAGAGCCACAGCCAAAGGGGCCCCAGCAAACTTCCAGCTGCCAGCAAACTTCCAGCTGCTGGCTGATGATTGGCTCACAGCGGCCCCAGCAACATCTAGCTGATTGGCTCCTCTGCGGTGATGCTCACTGGGCTGTTTCCCTGCCCTTTCAGACCATGGAGCTGCTCATTGGGGGACTTTTTTGGCTCCGCCCACATGACCCAGCCAATCGGCCTCAAGAGCAGGAGGATTGTGGGAGGTGGAGAGAAGCTTGTGTGGGAGACAGAGGCTTGTGGAAAGCCGGTGGTGGCAGTTGAGGCTCTGAGGGTTTTTCCTGAGAGGCTGTTTTGTTTGGCGTGTGTGGTTCTAAAAATAAAGTTAGTTTCTTTTGACAAGTGGCTCCTGATTGTGCCCAGCCAGACTGCGGCAGAGGAGCATCCAGAAAGGAAGTGCACAGATACGAATGGCCATCTTCTTTAAGCTCAACATCACCAAGACAACCCCTTTAAGAGGCCCTCAAGCAGTAACTGTAGATAAGATTCTTTTTTCAGTCAGAATACTGTGACCTAAATTAAATAAAATCTGTTACAACCTATATAGTAAGGAAAATTGTGCAGTATCTTTTTAATGCAGAGACAATGCAGTGTCTGAAATGAGATTTTACCTTTTAAAATTTCATTATAAAGAATTGGAAGCTGGGTGTGGTGGCGGCTCAGGAGGCCAAGGGAGGAGGATTGCGAGCTCAAAGGCAGCCTCAGAAACTTAGCCAGGTCTTAAACAATTTAGCAAGATTCTGTCTCCAAATAAAAATATAAAAAGGGCTGAGGATTGGCTCAGTGGTTGAATGCCCTTGGGTTCAATCCCCAGTACCAAAAAAAAGAAAAAGAAAAAAAAAAAAAAAGAACTGGAAACATTTCTGATGCCTGACTACTCTCCTCTTGCAAAAATTTGGATTATGCTTGGGTGACCTTACAAAGAGAATTGTTCATGGCAGCTCAGGTGACAGAACACGCCTTTGAGTTTCTGTTCTTGCTGTGTCACCTGCTGGTACCTGCTAGAAAAAAAAAATGTGTTCCTACCCTCCCTGAGAAGGATGCAGTACTTCTCAGAGACAAGGATAATGTCTACTTACCCCTTCCAGGTATCAGTGAGTCCCCCTGAAAACCTGCACTCTTTCATGGTGTGTGAATCCATTCTTTTTTTAAAAAAAATATTTATTTATTTTTATTTATATAACACAGTGGAATCCATTACAATTCTTATTACATACATAGAGATCAATTTTTCATATCCCTGGTTGTATACATAGTATACTCACACCAATTCATGTCTTCATACTTTAGATAATAATGATCATCACATTCAACCATCATTAATTATCCCATGCCCCCTCCCTTCCCCTCCCACCCCTCTGCCCTATCTAGAGTTCATTTATTCCTCCCATGTTCTCACTCCCTATCCCACTATAAATCAGCTTCGTTATATCAAAGAAAACAGCAAGAAGGGGTTTCTATCCTCATATCAAATAAAGTAGACTTCAAACTAAAGTCAATCAAAAAGGATAAAGAAGGACACTACATACTGCTCAAGGGAACCATACACCAACAAGACTTAACAATTATAAATATATATTGCCGCAGTCTGGCTGGGCACAATCAGGAGCCACTTGTCAAAAGAAACTAACTTTATTTTTAGAACCACACACGCCAAACAAAACAGCCTCTCAGGAAAAACCCTCAGAGCCCCAACTGCCACCACCGGCTTTCCACAAGCCTCTCTCTCCAACACAAGCCTCTCTCCACCTCCCACAATCCTCCTGCTCTTGAGGCCGATTGGCTGGGTCATGTGGGCGGAGCCAAAAAAGTCCCTCAATGAGCAGCTCCGTGGTCTGAAAGGGCAGGGAAACAGCCCAATGAGCATCACCGCAGAGGAGCCAATCAGCTAGATGTTGCTGGGGCCGCTGTGAGCCAATCATCAGCCGGCAGCTGGAAGTTTGCTGGCAGCTGGAAGTTTGCTGGGGCCCCTTCGGCTGTGGCTCTCAACAATATATGCCCCAAACAACGGAGCAACTATGTTCATCAAACAAACCCTTCTCAAGCGAATCCATTCTTTTCCTACCTTCTGTGCCTAGGGAAGGTGTTAAGTAGGAATCAGACTAACATTTGTTTTATTTTTATTTTTTATGGGTTGTGTTCTCTGAGAAAAGACTCACATGCTTGAATGGAAGATAACCAGTTCCCAATTCCACCAAGTGAATGAAGAAGTTAATCTTCAACCAGAGTGTTCCAATAACTGAGAACTTGTGTGGTCAGATTAGCCTAGGAGGAAGATGCAGGGAGAAGGAGGGGTGCAGAGGCTACAGCAATATTAAAGACTCTGAATGATGAGAAAGGAATAGTCCATGGCAGGGCTAGGGGTGGGTGGAGATTCTGTATCCACTAAAAGAAAATGAGAGGGAACCATCCTGGAATTTTTATGTCACTGTGAACTCTATATTATTAGAATATGCCACCCAAGTCCAGGCAAAGCCAACATGCTCTGTGATACTTCTTCTTTGTGTGTGTGTCTTTCTCTCTCTCTCCCCTCCTCTCTCCCTCCCCCCCTCTCTCCATTATACATCCACACAGACTAAAAACCCCACATCAAAAGTACAGGTAATCAATGGTGACTAACTCTTTCTATAGAAAATCTTGACTCCTGGGGCAGTTTCCTTGGCTAGAGCCAACAGCCTCAACTACTCCTTGGCTTAGCAAGGAAGTGTTTGACCCAAGCTGAGTTCACTGAGGAACAACTTTTCTGGCCATCTCAACCAGCTGGAAGGCTTTTGTCTTCATAATTGATTTTAAGCACCATTGCTTCTTACTGGCAACACAATTGCTCCCCGCTGAAATACACAAAAAGAAAATCATACAGGGCACTGCTTCTCCTTGCCTCAACAGTGAATATGTAGCCTGGAGAGGGATCATGTCATGGGTTTGCAGAGGTGACCTGAAAATCTTCTCAATGTACTCAGTTGTCCAGCATTAAACAACAACAACACCACAAAACAAAAACCTTGTGAAATGATGACCTAAACATAGCATTGATAATACATTTCTTAGATTTAGTTTCTGTAGTGACTGACACATTTTATGCTGTTCTACCATGAGATGTACCAACTTTGCTAGGATTTAGCCCCTTTTACAGCTAAAGCATTAATGCATCTACCTTCCACTACTGAAATCTGAATTTAAAGTTCAGCATGTCTTTTCATTTTAAAAAGCACCATTATGTTTGCATTTTAGCACGAACTTCCTTGTGAGACGATGATTTTTTTTCCTGAGGCATGATGGAAATTCATAAGTATACAGACAGATCCTTTGGACACCTCACATACCACAGGAAAAGCTGTGGATTCTCCCTCAGGGAATAGGCTTAGCTTTATTATGTTCTTCTTTTCCTTCCCTTTAGATAATAATGAGACTAGAGACTGATAATTAATTAATCAAACACCTCTGAAAACATTTTCTAATTCAAATTAAAACAACAGTAAAATTATTCATATATTTTATGAATTCATTGAATTAGTAATGAAATAGGCTTAATTTAGACTTATGCAAACCACTTTTCCACAGAATGCCTGTTTCAGCACTCTGAAAACTTGTTGGTTATTAAAAACATGGTTAAAGAAAAGATTTAGTTTAAGAAAAGATCTATCTTTAGGGTTATGGTCTCAGGACTGAGCATTGGACTTCGAGAGATTTTTTTTGATACTGGGGAGTGAATCCAGGGGTGCTTAACCACTGAGCCATAAACTTTTTGGGTATTTATTTAGAGACAGGGTCTTATTAAGTTACTTAGGGCTTCTTTAAATTGCTGAGGTTGGCTTTGAACTCACCATCCTCCTGCCTCAGCCTCCTGAGCTGCTGGGATTACAGGTGTGCCTACACCACCATGCCTGGCTGAACATTATAATTTGAGTATATCGATATTTAACTTTAGTGTGCTTTAGTAAGATGAATGGGAAAGACAAACTAAGTGAGGGAATACACTACCCAAACAATAACAACTCAGATTGAAAGAGATTTTCCCTCTCGTTTCAGTCTTAAAAATAATCCTGATTGGAAAATTGCACTCATCCAAAGTAAAACCAAATGTACCGTATGTTCATTTATAAAATGAAAAGGTCAAGCGGAGTTGTGGTAATAAAAAGAATCTCAAGTGGCTGATGGACTGCCAGATTGACTGAGACAATACTAGAGTAGGAGCAAGAATGCCAGATTCTGCCGACCCCTTCACTAGACTTTTTTCTAATGAAGGATGATGGAAATCCATCTTCTACCAATTCAATTGGATAGGAAGTTCTACAGGGCTGGTTGCATGTCTGTATTTGCTCACCTTGATGTCCCATCACTCAGTACCTATCACTGTGTCTGAACAAAGCCAGGCTCAGTTAATGTATATTAAAGGAATAAATAAATTCAAGTAGAGAGCTGCACAGACATAACTTCCTTTGCCCATCTTTGATTCTGACATGTCAGGTTGGACTCTTCCTGCCTGACATCATGCTTGATATCAGCTCTTGGAGGCTTTGCTCCAGCTATTTTTCTTATAAAAATATACTTTCTTTTCCTCTCTGAGAAACTAAATGCGACTTATACTCCTTGACTTGATTCAAGTTTCAATTCTTCCATGAAGGTGCACCTCCCAATTCCAGTTGTCAACTTGGAGTCTTTGGTTTACAAATTTTATTGGATATCGACATATAATTTACCTGAATTTAATCTTTTCTAAAACAAATGAATAGAAAGTTACTTAAAAAATCCTCATCACTGTACAGAACATCTCCAAGATGACAGTTCACATTTTAACCTTTTGTTAGTTGATCTTTTTATATATTCTGTACCTATAAAATTTTGTCTGTCCTTTACAAATCATTGGTGGGAATGTAAATTTGTATAGACACTATAGAAATAAATCACTGAATGGATTGAAAAATAGTATATATTCACAAGAAAGTATTATTTAGCCATAAAGAAGAACAGAATCATGACATTTGCAAGATAATGAATGGAATTGGACATCATAATGTTAAGTAAAATAAGCTAGACTCTGAGAGACAAGCATCACATATTTTCTCTCATGTGGAATCTACAGGAAAAAAATGATAATATTATAGTAGAAGAAGAATAGGATCAGAGGATGGGGAGGGTAAAATAACTAGAGGCAGATATAATCAAAGTACATTATGTGCATGTACAACTATGCCACAGTGAACATCAATATTTGCATAATTAGTATGTACTAATAAAAATAAAAAATAAAACATCAACAAGAAAAAAGGGGTGAGTAGTAAACTTCATTCATCCTTATAACCTCAGAGAAAAATACTCAACTTTTTGAGCTCTTCATTCTTTTCTGATTTAGCCTTGGTGCTGGCTTTTCATATTATGTGATTGGATTAATGGACTCGATTACAGCAAAAAGACAAGAGGGCAAGAAGTGAAGAATGTTTGACTGGAGCTATTGAATGGCTGGTCTTCATGCTGCGTTTTTCCAAGAAGAAATTTAGACATTTCGCAAAATATCAGAACTACTCATTTCATTTCCTGGACACTCCACCTAAAGTGTTTATCATATTCTACCTTGAAAAACTTAAAAGTTGGGCTTATATCCCAATATTCACTGTTGGTAATGTTGGCTATTTCATTGCTGCCTTTAAAAAAAAAGTTATCGGGGCTGGGGATGTGGCTCAAGCGGTAGCACACTCGCCTGGCATGCGCAGGGCGCTGGGTTCGATCCTCAGCACCACATAAAAATAAAATAAAGATGTTGTGTCCACTGAAAACTAAAAAAAAATGAATATTAAAAAATTCTCTCTCTCTCTTAAAAAAGTTATCATTTTTATCAAGACACTTATGAGAAATAATATTGAAGTTGTTCACATTTCTATTAACAAGGAATGATCAGACTAATTGTATGAACTCAACATGTATGCATGGATGGCCCATTTCTAAATGTGTGGGACCCACAGTATAGATCTCTACAGGACAGAGTTGGTGGAGATGGTCTATTCATGTGTCACCTAATAAAATCAAATAAGTGAAAAGGGAATCATAGTTAAGTCCATTTTTTAAAAATTATATCTTAATGATTTGTAGTAACTCTTGGAAATACAGAACCCATCTACCCCAATAAACATTTTATTTTTTTTCTGGGCAATAGTATTGTGTTATTTGTCACAAATCAGGAGTAGCCTGAACAGATAGGTATCCCTACTATCTAATTATTATCAGAAAGAATGACTTGAGCCAAAGTATTCCAACACCCAAATTATCATTGTTGGCAGATATCCTCCCACATTTAATTGGTTTAAGTCAAACAATTCTAAGCTATAGGTCAACCCATGTTGTTGCTGAAGGGTTAGTTTTCCAACTAATTTCTCCCAGAGGGTTCACCAGGAAGTAACCTTGCTTAAAATTAGATGTCTCATGGGAAAATAATAGGGCTCTCTCTTGACTGGAACAGGCAATTTTTAATAACAGCTTATAGATTTTCCAGGTAAAATTATTACAGCCATGTTCTGAAATATAAAAATGTGAAACTCAGTGGGCCATTATTTTAAAGTTTTAGAGGAAAACTTGAAATCTTCTATAAGAAAAAGTTTGCTATTTTTTGAGGATGCTCCCTTGGTGCCTCTTGATTTTTTTTGTTTGTTTGTTTTGTTTTGTTTCTTTTGCTATTATTTTTATAATTGGCTCCGGGGGTGGAACCCAGAGCCTTGTATATGCTAAGCATGCATTCTTCCACAAAGTTATACCCCAGATCCTAATTGGGTTTAGTCAAAAATAAAGCTTTAGACCCTGAATCAAAATTATTAATTACTGAGGCATATGAATCTATTATTAAAAATCATACAGTATTTTTCCCTCAGGTTTTTGTCAGAGAATATATCTTAAATTATCCAGTGTTCTCTCATTAAAAAAGATTTAGAAAATAAAGTTCAATTTTGACACGGGTTTTCTTGAGATATTGAGATTTAAAGTTGTACTGTTTATTGGCCATGGTTGTTTTGGGGCTGGGTTGTTATTCAATTCCATTTTCCTACTTGTGGCACATCATTTGCTTAACTTCCTCACCCCTGCCACCACCACACACACTCATTCATAAAAAAGGTCTTGATTTTTCAAGGCTGGGGTTGTGGTTCAGTGGTAGAGTGCTTGCCTAGCATGCATGAGGCACTGGGTTTAATCCTCAGTACCACATAAAAATAAATAAATGAAACAAAGGTATTGTTTCCATCTACGACTAAAAACATTTAAAAAAAATCTTGATTTTGCTTCTTCTAGTTCCCTGGTAACCATACGCTAGGTGAGACTTGCTATTGTTTTTAAAAGTTTGACTTGAGGCTATTGTACATAAATCTCATAGACTTCCATTGGAAGAAAGAATAGAAAATTTCTAATGCTTTCATGCTGGGGGAAAAAAAAACAAGAAAGAAACGAAACAAAAACAGAAATAAAATTAAGCATCTGAGAACTAGTATTTACATGCAAATAAAATTGTCAACCTTAGAAACTAATGTTTTCCCCAAATTTCTTAATCATAGAATTATCTGGATGGCTTGGTTAATTAGATTTATGATACTCTAAGTCGAATGGCTAAGAACTTGTGATTTTCATGAGCAAATAATAGTCTCATTCATTGCTCAAGTGATTGAATTCTGACTGTACTCAGTCTCACCTGGGAAGTTTTTAGGACTTGCAGATCTGAGTCCCTACCCAGTTTTCTTACATCAGTATTTAAAAAAAAAAAAAAAGCAGCAGCACTAAGTCATCATAATATGAGGATACGAAGTCAAGTTTATAAAGCAACATTTGGTTGAATTTGTAGCACACCCAGTTTTATAGGCCAATGATATGCATTCTCAAATTAAGTTTATATCCTTTAGCTTCATTTTACTATCCTACCACCTTTTTTTTTTTTTTTACTTTTGTTCTGTGTTTTTAAAAAGTACATCTTGTTGCAACTTCATCATAAGGCAGGGATGAATGAGTGAACAAATGAATGAGCTGAGCAGTCAAAACCAATTACCAAGCATTCTGTCACATACACAAAACCATCAAGTGATGAAAGCAACCATTTTTCTCAAGAAATTTCTCTCCTTGACAACTCTAGTCATTCAATATTAATTACAGAGGATGGAGGCATTCTGGCAAGAGACAGAGGCAAACAAAGCTGTGCCTGTAATATAATTTGGGGGGTTCAGAACAGGGCCTGAGAGTTGGAGAATGTGAGAGGGGAAAACAAGGGAAGAGATGGGGCCCTTGAGAGCATCCTTTTCCTGAAATACCCAGGTGCTCCTCCCTGAGAAGAAAACCAATATTCAGTGCTGCTATCTGACTTCCAAATTCCTGCTTGATATTCTCTAATAGTATCAGCACTTGTGACACATGTTCAGGCCAAGGACACATTCAGGATTCTTGAAGAACTCCTGAGCTCATTCCCAACCTACAAATGCTCATGGGACATTCTCAGCTGGCTTACTGCCAGCTCTTGCTAGCATCAGGAACCATGGTGGTGATAACAGTTGCCCTCAAGGGGCATAATTCATTTCTTTTTTTGCTTTTTATCAACAATCTCCCCACTAATTAAAGATCCTTCCAGAATTCATATTACAGAGGAACAACATCTCTGAATAAATTCCTGGGTCATGATGCAATTGTAGAAGCCAGTAGTTAAGTCAGCTGCCTCTGGTTCAACTTAGCTGCTGCTTTGTTATCAAACCAAAAGCTACCTAGAAGGTTTCAATAACAGTAACAGTTACAGTTTGCTGAGTATTTACATCGAGGCAAACATTTTGCATATATTAATTCATTTGATCCTCAGAAAACTATAAAGGGTAGGTACTATGATGTTATACTACTTCTCAAATGAAGAAGTAGGATGAACACAGGTTAAGTCCATTGCCCAAGGTTGCACTATAGAAGTAGAATCTCTGGGAATGGAGCCCCAGCTCGATCACTTCTCTATGATCATGTCACTGCTGCACATTTCACAAATGACAGCATGGGTTTATCTAACTCACCACCTGGGAATTTGCTTATTGCTTACTATACTCCTTTCGCTGGAATTCATACTTGCATCATAACTACGACTTTAACTCACATCCTTTGCCCAAACTACCCCATATCACCCGAGCAGACGGCCAGCAAGATCCTGGGAGAGCCACTGGCTATTCAAGGAGTTCTTAAAAACTCCCTTTGGCATGCCAGAGAGCAGTATAAAGCATACAACGACAGGCACCAGGTCTCAGGAGAGAAAATCTGACAGTGAGATACCATCTGTTTCTACTCCTATCTACACGGACCATCTGCTCTTGCTCAAAATACTGCACGACTGCTACTTAGGGTCATTTAAGGTCAGAGGAATCATCAACCCTTCAACTGTGTCTATCCATGCACCCACCTTGTCTTCTGCTGCTGCCTGCCATGCCTGGCTCACCAAAGTCCCACACTTCACTGCCCAGGTCTGCATCCAGCCTTAACAACGATACGGAGAATGAGAATATGTGGCAGGGGGAATCCTGGATTAACATTTGTGAGAAGGCTGACTCTAACCACAGGTAAAATTGGAAGTATAAGGCTGAATATTAGTCAAGGGAACCTTCCTCCCACAACATAAACTTGGGTTCCAAACCTGGGTCCCTATTTAGGAGAAGAGGCAGTGAAAAGAACAGGATCTACCCACTTCTGGCCATATAAACCTGCTCCCCATCTGTCACACTTGCTAGCCCTCAAAAGGTAGCCTCAAAACTTAGTTAAGGGCTTAGAGTGCAGCTCAGTGGTTGCACAGCATGTGCAAGGCCCTGGGTTCAACCCCCCAGTACCACAAAAAAGAAAAAAAAAACAGCTTAGCTAAAATCCCAAGAAATTCACCAGGAGCTCCATTTTCCCCACACATTTCCTTTCCTTTGCATCTTTCTTCCTAGCCCATTTCATTTTCTGTCTTCCTGCTGTGCATCTCTGCAGATCTGCTCTAACACCAGGTATTGCCTCTGGCCCTGCCAGGATATGGGCTTAGTCTCAGTTGGGTTCTGCAGAAGCACATGCTGAGGCAGAGTTTATGAGGGATGACCACCTGCAAAAAGAAGGGAGGAAACGGAATCAGGCTGAAGGAGAAATTGAACTGTGTGCAGAATCAATGAATCTCCGCCAGCTCTGAACTCTGGAGAGCGTCACCCAACAGAGTTGTTCATATTGGGCCCAAATGGCAGGCATGAGCTGCTGTCAGGCTCCATGGGCAGCCTGGGAGGGTGTGATTTTGGGCATTGCTGCTCTCCTTAGTTGAGGAAGTCCTTAGAGGAGCTGGCAACAAAGGAACTGATGATTTCCTGTCCACATCTGGGCAGGGGATCTGGTCTGTGTGAGTCTACCACAGCCACTCTTCCTGATGTTCCTTCTCAGGGTGAGCTATCCCAACCCTTGTGTGGGATTCTCAGTCAGTATGTTCCCCCAGCCCCATCTCACACTGTAACTTGTGAAGACCCCATACTCTGGGACTTGGCTGGAAGAGCACCAGATCTGGGCAAGGGAGGGTATTCGAATCTGAGGAGGATGAACTCTCCCCATAATGAGTTCTATTTTGCGTTCAGAGATTCCTCTTTCTGAGCTATTAGAAGGGCTCTTGGGATTGCCTGTGGTTTCCTGTGTGTTCTTCTTTCTCTCATCTCTACTTAGGCTTTTCATAACTACTTCCTTGAAGAATTCTGCGCTTTTCCCCTGTCTAACGCCTTCCTTTAGTTCTGTCACCTTATCAGGACCCCTTTTTTAGTTCTCTTTTCAAAACCGGTTCAACATATCTCAATCTTTTCCACCAAAGAATTCCTGACTTCAGAGAAGAAGAATGTATACTCCCATGGGTACCCAAAGCAGAGCTCAGAGCTGCTTTCTAGGCATGGAATTTCTTTGAAGTCTCTGTATTTTATCTTAAAAATTCATGTGGGTTTTACATTCTACTATATAAGATATATGTGCTAGTTTTAATATTAAAATACTGTTTTAAATTACTTACTAGTGAATAAATTTATTCAGGAAGATGTACCAATTTATGCATGGTTTCATGTACCTTCTGAAATAACCTTGCATATTTCAGCTTTAAATTTATAGAAGTAGGAGGTCATACTTCTGAAGCTTGGATATAAATATGGCATTGATTCCTACAATAAAAATTTAGAATATGTTTTTAATATCAACTTACATGCTTTAAATTTGTTTTCACAATGCTCTATATTTTAATGTATATTCAAAGTGAAATTATAAGTGAAAAAGATCAACATATTTCTTCTAAGGGAAGAGAAAGTGTCCCATCAAATCATAAATTGGATGCTCAAATCAACTAAATGTCAATAAATAATCTTTCCAGGTAACACCGTATGAGCTGGAAATCTCATTTTAAACACAATTCATTAAAGACATTTATATGAACACATGAACACAATATTTTTTTAGGGTTAGAGTATTTTGATGGCTCGACTTTAGGATTTAATTTGTAGATCTAGTATAAATATCTAAAATGTCAAGACTGTAAACTCTCAAGAAACAAAACATGTATCGTCTCCATTGTATCTCTTTCAAGAAATGAGTTTTTGTAAGAATCAAACAGTATTGCATTTATTAAAGATGATCAAACTCTGCTGGACCTACTCTGTATCTGATGAATAAGGCATGGGGAGTCTCCTTTGAGATGCACTGGAAGACCCCTTTGAGATGTTATAGAAATAGCTCCAGGAGAGTTTGATTGTGGCTTGGATCAGGGTGGAGAAGAAAAGAATAAACTTGGGGTATATTTTAGTGTAATTGGCACAACGTAAATTGCACAAGGAAAAGACTGATTTTAACAACATAATTTATCTGGTAATTTTTTTTTTTTTTGGTGGCACCAAATACTATCATGCAAAAGAGTAGGGGGAAATTTGGTTGAGGATAACTCCTCAGATTATTTTCAATCTGATACATTTACCATGCTTGAGAAACTACCAAACAGAAGTATCAGGGGAAAAGTTGGATGCGTAAGATGAAAGAAGACTCAGCTTGCAGTTTAAGTTTGGGAATCAAGAGCATAAAACTGATGCTTTAAGAAGTGGGAATGGATGAGATTACCTCTATTGTGTAGGAAGAATGAGAAAGGACCCTGAGAAATAGCAATATTTAAAGTTTGAATACAGCAGGATAAGAAGTAAATGATGCATCCAATGAAAAACCAAACACAGATGTAAAGGGATAGAGGTGAAGGTAATCACAAGTGCAGGTTATTTGAAGTGCAAGGGAGTGATCAACAACATTGAATACTTTTGTGAGAGTTAATAAGAGGTAGAAAGAGAGTGGTCATTGGGTTTACTGACATGGAGTTGATCTGCACCTGGACAAGGCGGATTCAGTAGAGAACACAGACTAGAGCACAGTGGAGCTGCCCCATGAGCCAATGGGAATGAGGAAGCACAGGAGAGCAAGCCTGGAATGCACAGGACATGCCTGTGAATAATGAAGGGCCGATGTGTCTGTTCAGTGTCCATAGAAGTATTGTTTAGTAGTGATGACAGACCCGGGTAGACAAGAGTGAGACCGGATTTCAGGAGAATAGCTGAAGAATTAATATAATTAATGGTAATTAAAAGCATATAGATGCCAGTGAATTATAAATGACTTTTCTGCTACTACTTAGGTTTGAAACTGGGCAAATTTCTTGGCCACATGGTGCCTCAGTCTCCTCATCTAAAAGTAGAAATAATAGATCTATTTCAAAGGCTCATTGTGAGACAGGATATGCAAAAGTGTCTAACCTATATAAAATGTTCACTAACCAGAATTTTTATATTACTATTACATTATTGTATATTATTATACAGTATAATATTTTGTTCTATTGTATATCATTATATGTGTTGTGTTAATAATACATATAACAAAATATTTATTATACTGAAACAAAGAGTATTTCATTGTTTTAGATTATAGTCACTGGATAACTGGTGATAATTGCACAATAATGTAAATATTTAATTCTACTGATTTAAACATTCAAAAATGTTTAAAATGTTAAATTTTATCTCATATAAATTCTACTATGAAATAAATGTTTTTGTAGAAAAATGTTAGTTTTTTTAAAATTTTTTGCCATAGAATAAGTTATAAATATTTAACATACATGACTTGAAGAGTTTGGAGATAAATATACACCCACAAAACCATAATCTATGCCATAATCCTATCCATTGCCTATCAAAGGTTCCTCTTGCCTTTTTATTTCTCACTACTACTATTAGAAAAGCATTTCACAGAAGCTAAAATTATAAGTATATAATAGAGTATAATTAACTATAGCAATGTATTGACTAGCAGGACTTACTCATATTACCAAAACTCTGTGCGCCTTCACCAACCTCCTCACCTCCTATTTCTTCTGCCCCCAGCTTCTGGGAACCTCTATCCCACTCTCTGATTCTATGAGTTTGACTATCTTACATGTGTCATGTAAGGAGTGTCATGTACACTTGCCCTCCTCTGCCTGGTTCATTTCATTTAGCATAATGTCCTCCAAGTTCATGCATGTTGTTGCAAATGGCATTATTTCTTCAAAATGATGTTAGTTTTAACCCTGCTTCTGACGATGCCAAGTGACCTTAGGGAAGTCATTTTAAAGTTCTTTGGAAGTCTCTTTGCCCTTAAATAAAATAAAGTTAGGTTGTCACTTTTTGGTTTCATTCAACTTCCAAGCTCTATAATCACAACTTTCATGAGGGGTTAGGGTGTAGCTCAATGGTAGAGTGTTTGCCCCTCATCCATGAAACCTTGCGTTTGATCCCTAGCACCATAAAACAATCATGCAAGCAAGCAAGCAAACAAACAAACAAAAAAATAACAATTATGGAATTTAGAGAAATATGAACAAAATAATAGTATAGAAAAGGTTAGGTATGCCAGGAACATACTTTATTTTGAGTATAAAGAATCTTCCCATGATGTTTTCCTATGAAATGTAAATATACAAATTTATATATTGGTGATGTATATATTTTTTAAATCACACAAATAAAGTTATATTTTAATGGGATTAGGGTATATTATGTGAAGTTGGAAATACAGTAGCTACCAAATCCATATGACTTTTTAAATTTAAATTAAGTAAATTTTAATTAAATAAAAGTTCAGTTCCTCAAGTTGTACCAGTTGCATTTCAAATATTCAATGGCCACACATGGCTAGTGGCAGATATGGGACATTTCCAACATTGCAGAAAATTCTATGGGCAGTGGTAATTAGCCTACTACTTTCTGACACTTTCTATGAGACATTTATTTCCTGAGTTTACCTTTAAAAATAGTATAAGCAGATCCTTTGCAAAGGGGCCAAAAGCATACTTTGAAGAAAAGATAGCCTTTTGAACAAATGATGCTGAACAACTGGTTATCCATATGTAGAAGAATGAAACTAGACCCTAATCTCTCACCCTGAACAAAAATCAACCCAAAATGGATCAAAGATCCTGGAATTAGATCAGAAACTATGCAACTCTTAGAAAAAACATAGGGTCAAGACTTCAGCTTTTAGGCACAGGCAACTTTCTCAATAGGACTTCTACAGTTCAGGAAGTTAATGCCAAGAAATAATAAATGAGACAGCATCAAATTAAAAAGCTTCTGTGCAGCAAAGGAAACAATTAAGAGTGTGAAGAGAGAACCCACGAATAAGAGAAAACTTAGCTAGCTACTCTTCAGACAGATGAATAATACCTAAAATATAGAAAGAACTCAAAGAAACTGTGCACCAAAAAATCAAACGAACCAATTGATAAGCAGGCAATTTAACTAAATGGACACTTCTCAAAAAAAAAAAAAAAGAAATACAAATGGCCAACAAATACATGAAATAAATGTTCAACATCACTGTCACACATAACTAAAAAGAACAAATAAAAATTAAAAGAAAAACAGAATAGATGAGTGAATGGAAACTAACAAGGTGAATTTTTTATCACCTAAAACTAGTTTTTTAGGCACAACAAAACAAAACTACACTGAATTTCATCTCACACAAGTCAAAATGGCTGTCATCGAGAATACAATTAATATTAAATGCTGGAGAGGATGTAGGGGAGAAAAGGAATGCATTTGCACTGTTGGTGGTACAACTACTAGAGAAAATCAATATGGAGTCTCCTAAAAAAAGATTAGGCATGAAACCACGACATATACCATTATACCACTCCTTGATATTTATCAAGGAATTAAAGTCATCTTACAATAGTGATACATGCATACCCAAGTTTATAAAAGCACAATTCACAAAAATCAAACTATGGAACCCACCTAGGTGTCCATCAACAAATGAATGGATAAAGAAAATGTAGTATATAAACACAATGGATTTTTATTCAGCCATAAAGAAAAATTAAATTATGTCATTTGCAGAAAAATAGATGGAACTAGAGACCATTATGTTAAGTGAAGTAAGTCAGACTCAGAAGGGCAAAGGTCATAGGTTCTCTCTCATATGCAGAAGCTAGAGAGGAAAATGGAAAAGATGGGAGCTGATCTCCTAAAAATCAAAGGGAGATCAGTAGAGGAAAGGGATCAAAGGGTGGGAGGGGGAGAGAAGGGAGAAGTTCTGGGGAGTTATATTGACCAAATTATATTGTTATATTGTGTGCATGCACAAATATGTAACAAATAAATCCCATTATTATGTAAAACTATAATGCACCAATAAAAAGAGAAAAAATTGCTAAAAAAAATGATATCATCAAATGATCAAACCTGTAACGATACCAGAGAGTCCTCTGAGAAAACAGCCCACTACTAAGCTGCCATCTCCTCTTCATATTTGTGTAATTTTTCTTAGGATACACAACTACACAATGTATTTTTTGTAGTTGTAGATGGACAGCATGCCTTTATTTTATTTGGTTATTTTTATGTGGTGCTGAAGATGGAACCCAGTGCCTCATGCATGCTAGGCAAGCACTCTGCCTCTTGAGTTACAGCTTCAGCCCTACACAATGTATTTTTAAGATGAAATTTTCTATGACACTACTTCCAGAAATGTTATTCTTTAATTTGAAGCAGTATTTCAATTAATTCTATTTCTTTTCACTTAATTGCACCTATAAAACATTATATAAAATCATGAAATCCTAAAGAGGAAATCAGAAGATAAAGAACTATTGCTGTTGTCCCAAAAGCATTTGAAAGTAGACTTTGTAAGCCCAGGGATAAGACATAATCTTATTTGGTTTACGATATGACAGAAGCCAGTCATGGTTTAATTAATTCAGGGTTGTTTTCATTTTGGTTGGATGGGACAGATCTGTTAATAGAAACAATGTATAAATAAAGAAGATCCAGAAAAGGATGTGGAATATGGGGTGGTGGGCGGGGGGACTGACAAGAACTAAGGTCTGCAAAAAATCATCTTTCATGAGAGACAAAAAGCTGGCTGCAGACAGATGCTTATAAGACCCTTCCTTTGTTGAAGAGAACAGCTTTATAAATAGATGCACAATAACAGCAGCCAGCTGTGCAGAATAATTGCCAGGCAATATTTGGTGATGACAACCTGAAGAAAGTCATCAATGCAATTATTTCACACCAGATCAGTCCAGAGGATCTGCTGGACCCTCTTGCCTATTGTGAGTGAGTGAGATACTGATTATTCTTGAAATGCCAATGCTACTTGCTCATCTTTTCTATAATAAGCAATGACTTCAACAGCAATTATATTGTTGTATCATAATTAATAATTTAATTGGGGACAATTAACTCTGTGGGTTAGAGTTTCAAGCATGTGAGGCCAAGGTTCAAAACACTATGTCTAAAGAGAAGTGCTATGTCCCCCAATATAATGGACTGTGTTCTTAACACTAGTTAGTCATTTTGGAAAAGCATAGCAGCTGGCTATCAGGGCATCCTGGACTGAACTCTCAGGAAAGCAGGACAATATCCTATAATTGATGCCTTCATTACTTTATTGTGACATACATAGAATAACTTTTATACAGGCCATATGAAAGTGTAGTTCTATAAACTCCACCAATGTTTCTCCAAATGCATTTCTATTACAATTATTAATGTTTATTTTCATTCACTTATTTCCTTCCATTACCCCTAAATACACTGAATGGTCCTCATCCCCTCCCTCAATTTTTTTCATTTCAAACACTCAGTTTGGTGTTATTATAATCGTTAATTTTCTATGGCTCAACCACAGTTTCAAGAACTTTTTAGGTTCTTGTAGTTAAGACATCTGTGCTGAAATGTTATTTGATTATCATCCTCGTGACATTTGCAATACAGTGTTTTATGTGGGATTTAAACAAGTATTTGTGGCAGGACTGTTTCTCTCTTGAAAATAAGTCAGGTTTAAGAACAAAACAGTCTGAGGTAAAGTACAAAAGCTATTTATTCATTCAACAAGTATTCATTCAGTGATCGTTATATGTGTAGCAGAGACAAGGCTTAGGATTCCAATGGAAATTTCACCATCTAAATGAAATATTTGGTCTTCCAAGTTTCATATTATACAAAAGCATTGGGATTTTAACTTTAAATTGATGCTGAAACAAAATATTTATCTGCAAATTTGTTGTATCCATTCTTATTCTCATCTCTACCTCTAGATACTGTTTCTTGAATGTTTTAGTGTAAGGGACACTGATGACCTAAGTAAATATTTTCTGAGCACCTGGACAAGAAATAGCTGGTGGAAAGTAGCATACAAAGAACTTAAAAATGACTCTAGTGATATTAATAAGATCTAAACAAGTGGAGAGAAAGGTCACACTGATAGATTAGAAGACATGGTTAAGTTATCAGTTCTCCTCAATTTACCTACACATTTAAAGTGGTTCTAGTTAAAACTCCAGTGAGCTTTTTGTAGAAATTGAAAATTTGATTCTAAAATTCAGGGAGGAATGCAAAAGATCTAGGAAGTGCCTATTTTAGATTCTTTGTGTGATCTACATGTGTGTGTGTGTGTGTGTGTGTATATATATATATATATATATATATATATATATATTTTTTTTTTTTTTCACAGCATGATTGTCAAATGTTACATCTAGGGTTCAAAGTCTTCTTTTACTAGTTTTTGTTCCACATTTTTTATTGATGCATTAGAGTTGTACATAACGATAGGATTTATTGTTACACATTCATACATGCACACAATATAACAATATAATTTGGCCAATAACACTCCTCAGTCCTTCCCCTTCCTTCCCCTCCTCCTAAGCCCTGGTTCCTTTTCTCTACTGTCTCCCTTTGATTTTTAGGAGATATACCTCCACCTTTTTTGCCCCCTCTTTCCTCTCCAGCTGCATATGAGAGAAAACATATGATACTTGACCTTCTCAGTTGGACTTACTTCACTTAACATGATGATCTCTAGTTCCACTATTTTCCTACAAATGACATAATTCCATTTTTCTTTATGGCTGAATAAAACTCCATTCTGTATATATATCACATTCTCTTTATCCTTTCATCCATCCATGGATACTTAGGCTGATTCCGTATTTTGCTTTTGTGAATTGTGTTGCTCTATAAACATGGGTATGCATGTATCACTGTAGTAAGATGACTTTAATTCTTTAGGATAAACACTGAGGAGTGGTGTGGCTGGGTCAAACGGTGGGTTCATGCCTAGTCTTTTGAGTTTTGAGGAACCTCCACATTGATTTCCATAGTGATTGTACTAATTTACAGTTAAGATTAAAAATCTTCATAGGATGAGAAGTAATTGTTTTAATTAGGTTTTTTTTAATTATCAGTAATATCTAGTTATTTCCACTACAACTGATAAAATAATTACTTATTTTTTTATTTCTCTCCCCAATAATCAAATTTTCTTAGTAATATGATTATTTTTACATGATCAAAATTTATAACATTTTGATTCTATACCTGTAAGTCCATTGTTGCTTATTTTTTTTGCTCTATATTTAGTATTTTAGTCTTCATCTATAGTTTCACCGTGGAGTCTCCTTACCTCCACTTTTTATTTTGATAAATTACCTATTTAACTAGGTTTTATCCTAGAGTATTATTTTTTTCCCAGTAAGCTTCATAGGTGCAGTACTATGTGGCCATCTGCATACTTAAGAATATTTGTATGTTGATTTTATGTCTGAAAGGACAACTTTGCTATTTTGTTGATTCTAAAATTGTCCTTTTTTTAATTTTTGAGGAAAAGGGTCTCACTTTTGCCCAGACTGACCTTGAACTCCTGGGCTTTAGTCATTCTCCTACTTCAGTCTCCCAAGTAGCCAGGACTACAGGTGTGCTACTTTGTCTTAATTGTATTTATTTTTTTATGATCTTTGATAATAATTTTGCTCAGATTTTTGTGGCTTTGTTCCACTGTCTTCTGGAAATGAGTTTATGAGGATTTATCATTTCCCCTCCTTATTTTTTTAATGACTATTATAAAATTATTTATTTATCTCTGATATTTAGGAAGTAGTGTTAAGTGCATAAATAGAATGCTTTTAATGTTGCAAATTCAAGTCTTCATTTCAAAAAAAAAGCTTTCCTCTATTTTCCCTATTACATTGAAATATTACATCCATTATTCATGGTGTATTTATTACATTGGTTCTCTTCTGTGTTCTTCAAGAAGTTTGATCTCTGTTGAAACCTATAAATAATATGGTCACCTCAGTTCTTGTGATATCTTTTCATTTTTCATTTTACTGTTTCATTTCCTTGTGCCTGTTCTTCATGTCATTAGTTTTCAATCAAATGTACTGTCGTCTTTTAATGATTATTATAACTTCCTTTTCGTTCTTGATCTCCACCAGGTTTTTTGCTTCTTATTAATAATCCTCCTTCCTCCTTTCCTTTTTTATCTTTCTCTTTGAATAATTCTTTCCTTATTATTATAATATTATAACTGAAATGTCAGAGAACTTTTCCTCAATTTATTCTCTGCTTCCAGATGTAATATCAGTTTTCTTTCTTTTCCCTCCCTCCCCCCCACACCTCTCCTTCTCCCTCTCCCTCCCCCGCTCTCCTGGCCCCCGTCTCTCCTTCCTGCCTGCCTTCCTTTTCCTTCCTTCCTTCCTTCCTTCCTTCCTTCCTTCCTTCCTTCCTTCCTTCCTTTCTTTTTTTTTTCTTCCTAAGAACTCTAATTGTTTTCAGTAAATATTACCATTATCAGCTGCACCACCACGTCTCTCATTATATCTGGCTAAATTTTAATTAACTCCTTCCAATGTATCAGACACCAAGCTAAGTGTCATAGTATTAACTTATTTAATACACACATTAAACCTTATAGTATTTGTTCTATTGATATTCCTTAAGGCACAGAGTACATTTGTAATTAGCTAAGTCAATGTTTATGAGTCTGACACTGGGACCTAAGATTTTAATCACTAAATTATACTGCTTCCTGATAAACAAACTGAAATAGCAGGATACTCCATGTTTTTCTGAGAATTCTCACATTTATGCCCAGTATGTTTTCCAGGGATGGTTAAAATATAAATTTTGCTTTAAAGATGTAAAAGACATTTTGACCTACTCTGGATTATGAGGGAAATATAAATCAAAACTGTAATGAGGTTACACCTTCCACCTGTTAGGATGGTTATTAAAAGCAACAACAAAAACTGAATATTGGTAGAACTGTGGAGAATTAAAAACCTCTGTCCCTTCTTGCTAGAGATGCAAAATGGTGCAGCCACTATGGGAAAGAGTATGGCATTTCATAAAAAGTTAGAAATATAACTACCATATTATCTAGCGATCTCCCTTCTGGGTATATATGCAGGATCTTGAAGAGATACCTGCACTCTCATGTTCATAGCAGCAGCCAGTATGTATGGAGAAGCCAAGTGTCCACAAACAGGTGAATGGATGAAGCAAATGTGATAGATACTTACAACTGAATATTGTCCAGACTTAGGAAGGAAATCCTGCCATCTGCTACAATGCGGATAAACCTGGAGGGCATATTGCTAAGTAAAATAAACAAGTCACAGTGGAACATACTACATGATGCTATTTACATAAAGTATCTTAAATGTTAGAGAAGTGGACCGTACCCTTAGGTGGTAGGGAAAATGGAGAGGAATTGTTCAGTGGATCTGAAGTGTCAGTTATCTTAGATGAGTAAGTTCTATGGATCTGCATTGTGGGGGTTAACAATACAGTGTTGTAAATTTAAAAGTATGTTAATTAGAGCAGATCTTACTTTAAGTGTACACAATAAACAAAAAACAAAGGAAATCAAGGAAACCTTGAGAGGTGTCAGGTATGTTACCTTGAATGTGGTGATGGCATCATGAATATATGTATGTGTTCAAATTTACCAAATATGACATGTCAAATATATGCAGTTCTTTCTATATCAACTATACATCAATAAAGTTTTTTTAAATAAACTTGATGAAAGTGATATACTTCATGACATTTATGCCTTCCTGGGAGAAGTATATGTTAAATTCCTAAATAAGCAAATAAATTCCTAATGGTAAGTTATGATTTAAAAAGAGAAAAAACTTTGGAGTTCATCCTTCTTTCCTTCCATCCATCCTTTCTTCCTTCCTTCCTTCCCTCTTTCCTTTCAATACTTATTGGTCAAACACCAGGCACTCTTGTAATCATTGCAACCACACAGATTAAAGCACAGGCATGATCTTTGCTCACATGGCACTCACAGTGTTCTTCTGTTTTCCTTCCTTCCTCTCCCTCTTCCTTTTCCCTGCCTTCCAATAAAGAGCTCCGGCAATGTCAGAAGAGACTGAGCCTACATGGACCAATGGGAGAAAGCTTCTTGGAAGCTAGACAAGCTGAGCTGGATTTTGAGTATAAAAAGTTCTGTAAGGTAGAAGAAAACAGGAAACATCATCCTAGCACTTAGGAAGGTATACCAAAGGGCAAGGATGCAGGACACAGCAGGAAACTACAAACCTTCTTAAAAGGGTGGCCATGGGAAATGAAGTTCATATGTTGAAGGCCCATTGCAAAGGCTTGAAGGTCAGAGTCAAAGTATGGTTAAGGACTTGTCAGTGGGACCCTTGAGATAGAAACCATACTGACAAGTGTTCTTTTATAACTCCTCACAAGTGTCTAGGCACAACAAAATCAATTCGTAAAATTACTTGGGGTTAAAAACAAATGGGTCCCCAAACAAGTACTAATTATTTCCATTCTAGGATAGAGAGCAAGATCTTACATGAAAATGAATATCCATTTCCAAGTCATTGCTATTTAGAGCTGTATGGGAAAAATGTGGAGGCCTCCAAGATATGTGGTTTAAGTCACTATCTCTTCCAGGATGAGGTTTCTTGTCACGTGAAGTATTTTTTCCCCAACTCTGTCATAATTACATAAGTTTGGAAGCTGCATGGAAATGTCTAGGATTGCCACATTTTCATCATTGACTTATTCTTGGCACTTTATTTGCATTTTCAAAGAGCTGAGATAAGAATTTCATTGTTTTTTTAAGACAGCAACAGAAAAATACATTCTTCTTCAGTGAAAAGTTGAGGGGAATGGAGTGTTCCACTCCTTTTTTATCCATTGCAGCCTTGGCTGTGTGAGTTCACATTCTCTTTTCAGGGTTCATGGTTGACTCCAAGAACCTGTATGAGAAACAGATTCAGAGGATCAATGGATACTCCCAAATGCAGGCAAAATATTGTGCATTTTTCCAGGAAGATAATCCAAGGTTTTCATTACACATTGAAAGGATCTTGACTCCCCCAGTGTAAGTTTCATTAGGAAGTGTGCCTGGCTTTGATCTTTCCTGTCGCAAACATACTAGAAAGCAAATCTGTTCCTGGCCATGTAGCACAAGTACCTTTTATGAAAAATGGCCTTCACTTAATGGCAAAAACTAGATATTGTGAAAGGAACATGTTCTTAGCTCAACACTGTAAGCCTTTCTTTCCCCCCAGCTGTGAAATGGATGCTCCTAAATTCCCAAGGAACCACCTCCAGCAAAAGTAGCTGCTATTTCAGAAAAGATGACAACTGAAAGAATGCATTTGCCTGATACGTTTTTTAAAATTGATGTGGAGAAACACATATGTGTACTAGAGGATAAATGTGTATGGATATTGTCCATCTTGAATCTTTCTAGAAGGAAGAAAATAAATGGCAATGTTTTAATCTATTAGTGTATTTTACCACCATGAAGGCATGGTGTTACGATGGGCCAAAATATCACTGTTTTTGTCCCAGAAAAATAAGCTGGCACATTTCCTCTTTTGCATTGCCCTTATTAACATCTGTTTGGAGTTGTTTGAGCCCTGCTTTTATGAATTCCAGCTCCATGAGTGATCCATTAACTTTATTTTGTTCCGGGAATGTCTAAATGTTTTTGTTTAAATTCCTGTAGTTCACTTAACCTTTGTAGGATGCTTATGTTCTTTTGAGAGGGTTTTTTTTTTTTTTAATGTGGAAGACAGAGTATGATAAACAGTATGAAATGTTGTCAGGATTCTCACTGATGCTATTAATGTTTTTTGAAAGACTGCATGTAAGAGCTCTAGACTTACTAAATTGAGGGTCATTCTAGTTTCTGGTATTTATGACAAATTATAGAAATCTAATTATTGGTGCTCATTTGTAGAGGACACTTATTTTTAAGGCACCTATCTGTTGTTATATGAAACATTTGATATTTCTTCTTGGTGCAGCATATCAGGTTTGTATTTCATTGCTTTCATGATTTTGGTTACTTCCAAACTAACTCACACTGCTACTGTTTCCCTTAAATATTAAGTAATAGCATGCTGTTAAGTAAAAACAAAAGTGTTTTTTTTTTCTTTTATGAATGTCATGACCTATTTTGTAAATGCTACAGTGTGACATTTAATATGTTCATTTAATTTGAGGAGTTTTTACTTGTCCTACTCCTAGAACTTCTCTACTCTCTCTCTGATTATTTGTATAGACTAGCACCTCACAGATGTGGTCCAGCAGTTCTGTCAGTTTTGTTTCTGTCCCTTTGTGTGCTTCCTCCTCATCTGTGAAGTAACATAGGAAGTTAGTTATGAGCCTGAACATATTTTCTCTGAGGTTAGACCTCATTTCTGGGGTAAATATAACTGCATTACATTAAGCTTATTTTTGGAACAACCTGTCACAAATTATAAAGTACATGTTCTTTTTAACATATAATCATAAAAATTAGTAAAGTTTTCTTGCTGAAATGGTCCTGGGAAGTAAAGGACAAGGGGAGCCAGAACCACACTGTGCCAGATAGCAAGGAGTCTAAAGTAGATGCATTGAAAGTAAAGAAACCAGCTAGAAGGTGCTCTGACAGCCCAGTTTGGGATAATTTGAGAATGGATAAGAATCATGACTTTAATTATTCTAAGTAATATAATAAATAAAAATCCAAAAAATCTTAAAGAAGAAAAAAATGCCCAAAAAAGCTTTCCTGCCTCAATGGAGGTCATGATTATAACAATCTCTAAAGAAAAAAAAATATTCTGCCTTTATTAAGAGGAAATATAATTTGTCCTAGTTGTTGAGAGTAAGTTTTCCTTTATAGAAGAAGGCCAGGTAGTAATTCTATCTAGAAAGAATGATACAGTGAGTAATGCACAGTTAGTCCAATACAATAATTTATTCAGGAAGGATCAGCGGTGGATGCTAAAATCATTACAGGCAACCAGTTAGGGGAATAGGTAATTCACACCCTGACAAAGTGTCAGTTCGCAGACTACTTGCCAATTGCAATGGGAAAAGTAGAGCTTTACAATGGAGACATCTGGCTTTCTCCACCCTAACCAAGAAATCAAATAATGGGAGAGATCTGATATTATATGCTCCCTGATGTGAGGCAATTTGAAGTACACATCATCATGTATAAAACATCCTTTAAAACATTTTTAACCAGAACATAATCAATACTTTTAAAATAGCCTACAATTTATAGAAAATAAATGGAGAAAGAAATTACATGACAACACCAGAAAATATTCAGACATATTCAGAATGTGACACATTTTACAAGAGAACCAGCCTGGTTTGGTCATGCATGGACATAACAAAAAAGAGAGGAGACTATTGTAAATAAAAATACTACAAAGGCAAAACATCAAAATGCACTATATGAAACATTATTGACCCTGGATTTTTTTTGAAGCAATAAAGTACATATTTTAGGAACACATAGGAGAAATTTGAATATGGGCCACTCTTTAGATGATACTATATAGAACTGTTGTTAATTTCTTGGGCATGATAATGATGTAGCATAGTCTATAAATGAAAATGTCCTCATTCTTTAGGAGATACATGCTGAAGCATCTTGATGTCTTTCTCTGATTTTCATATTTCTTTTAAAACACACGCACATGTATAGCTACATTAAGCAAATGTGGCAAAAGTCATTGAATTTAGACATTGGGCATATGGATATACATTGTTCATTTAAACATTTCAGGGCTAAAAATATATAATACAAATTTGGAACAAAAGAAAAATGGCATATGTGTTTTGTGTGTGTGATTTTATTTGTGTATACATGTGTAATTCAATCTCCAGAAATTCAACAAAAACCCTTGCCTCAGGATTTTCTTGCATGTTCATATGATGCCACTTTGTAGGGGGCTTGCAGACCCCCAAATCAACTTGTGAAGCAATGTCGGCTCATTTTGAATGGAAGTATCCTCCCTTCCCCTAAAATCTGAAACGTCTGCACAGAATTTATGTGGTGTCAGCAGAGTGATGGATGTTCCCTATACTACGAAGGAATTATAGACATATGTTGCAATCCTAACCGTATAGACTGTCATGAGATGAGAAAGAACAGGGCACAGCCCTGCAACCTGGGATAAAAGTAGAGATCAGAAATCCAAGAGCAGGGAAAAATTGTCAGAGTGTTGTATATAAAGGGAATTAACAGCATGGAGAGCATAAGGAGGCAGGATGTATGGAAGCCATGTGGCATAAGAATGTGCCATATGGTGTTAGAAGGTGGCAGAGAAAGGGCAAGTACCCTGAAGAGATGATGAAGGTAACATCACATTGACGAGGACCAGACGGAGGTCAGCACAGCATAAGTGGGTGGCATTCCTATCACAAAATGATGGGGAAGCCTAGAAACAATTCAAAGCTAGCAGGATGGTGAAAATAAAGGAATCAACTTGAGCTGGTGAATGGGGGGGATTTTGAGGTCAGAAAAAGTCAAGCGATTTGAAGCCAAGTCAGCTTGGAATAGTGAAAACAGTATGAGCTTTGGAATCGGGTGAATCTAATTTGAAATTCTGGCTCTGTTATTTTCTACCTGTGTGACCTTGGGCACACTTCAAGATGACTTGGGGGTCTCAATTTCATCTCAAAATTCAGGTTGAATTTTGAATAAAGATAATGAGTCAATAAAAATAGGTGAGCAATGAACCTGTACTTTTACCAACAGAATTAATCAAGCAGGTATAATAAGTTGATTGCATGTGCTAATTTGATTATGTACATTATGATCACATAAATATAATAGCAACTTAGAGATGATCATAGCTTTCAGGAGTTTTAATATTATTATGGTTTCTCTCTCACTGGAGGAGGGAGCGTGGTTCAGGGAGACAGAGGACAGTCATAAAACAAAGGACTCACATGGTGTGAAGCCCCTTGAACCGACCTCATTTATCATTCATTCAACAAATAGTTATTGAAGACATACTATATACACCGGGCAGTATACTAGACACTAAGCTTATAATATATAGACAGGATGTCTGTCTTTTAGGGCTTCATGATTATTTATTCATGTACTCCTTCAACGAACTTTCATTGAGTGTTTGCCTTATACCCCCCTTTTTTAATACCCTTTTTGAGCATTTCTGATGTCCCACATTCCTAAAACTTTTCACACATATGCTTTATACCCTTAGATTTTGATTTTGGTGGAATTTAGTTTAAGAAAGTGCTAGAAACTGTTGCGAAAAGATATCAAATGAGTAAATTAACACCATTCAGAAGCTTGCAGTCTGGTAAACAGGGAAGGACACAGAAAAACAACAAATGCAAGGTAAAATATAATCTACCAGAGAGTCATAAAAGGATCTCCAAGAAAGGAGAGTCAATGTGCTAGTAGGAAAAACACAGTAGGAAAACACTTGTTGGAAAAGTGGTATTTGAGATTTTAATAGAATTACCAGGGGTGAAGATGGTGTATTGGTTTCTCCTGGCTACTAAAACAAATTACAGAAACTGGGTGGTTTTAAGCAATAGAAATGTATTCTCTCACAGTTCAGGAGAGCAGAAGTCTGACATCCAGGTGTTTTCAGGTTTGTTCACTTCTGGAAGCTTGAGGGAGAATATGTTGATGCCTCTGAGCTTCTGTCGGTTGCTGGTAATTCTTGGCATTTCTTGGCTTATAGATAAATTATTTCAATCTCTGCTTCCATTTTCACATGGCATTCTTGTTGGTATATCTCTAGGTATAAGTATCCTCTCCTTTTCTTATAAGAACATTAATTACTATATACTAATCCCATATTTTAATTTTTTAACAATATGGCCATCCCAATTACAGACAAAAAAATACTTGCAGATTGTTCCCATATATAATATGTGTTTTTTTTTCTTGTGACTGACAAGCTCTGGGAATCATATCTTACCATTGTGTATATTGGTATTTTTCAATTATGCATTTGGGAGGAAAAGACTGCATTTTGAGGAGGTGTTTTAAGGTGAACATTCAGAACTAGATCAGGGCCCCAGAAGCAGAATAGCAGCACATAAGAACATTTCAATTAAACTCTTTGTACTTTGGAATTTCCTTCCTTATAAACTCTCCACCTTATGTAAAAGCTCTCCTGACACTTGACAAGTAAGAGACTGACCAATGCTTCCTTACAAAAAGTATACAGAAGGAGTTGGCAAAAGGTGCCACAATATCAGCACTCTCCCATCTTGTGCCCAAGGCAGACATCATCAATCAATTAGCTAACAGTTCTGCTGAATTCCTCCTCAGAATCCTTCACAGTGTAGCAGGCCAAGGCATCCATACCACCTAACAGGTTGGTAGGCAAGAAAATAGGCATTTGTAAACTTATGTCATCAAGGATTTCCTACAAAATAAAGGAAGAACATAAACAGAGATATTAATCCAAAAGAAGAATGTGTCAACCTCAGAATTTCAGAAAATAGAAAAATATTCTACTGGATGCTATCCCTCAAATCAAACAGTGTGGATGAATATTTACCTTGTTAGATGAGCTGTAAAGGTAAGGTTGAAAGGAGAAACTTTGGGGTGGGAAATAGTCATGTTTAAGGTAAAAATAGAGTCTGAGACTACTGAGATCAGAAAAGGAAAGAAAATAAGGGAAAAATAACAATTAGAAAAATAGGTTTTGAGACTGAAAGAAGTGAGAAATATGAAGAAACAGAATCTTATACTCAGAAGAAAAAGAGATATCAAAATTTCTGAGATTTGTAAAGTGTGCATGGCTGTGCACTGGCCCCTGAGACTTGGTCCATTGAAAATGCTACAGTGGTCCTGACTTAAAGCAGCATGAATTTCGAAGGTCACCACAATTTATGCATCCATCTGGCCACACATGGGACTAGAAATTGGTTTTGATGTTAAGAAAAAAAAAAAGAAAAGAAAGAAAGAAAGGAAAACAGTTTCTTAGTTTGTTTCACTAAAGCTTTTCTTTTAAGTAAATTATTTACAGCTGGATCCTTATTGGGGGTTTCTATAAATTATGGTATTCCTATAAATTATATACTGCTATGTATTTTATGATATGTTGGTTCTTAAATATTTATTGAACACCCACAACTTATCAGCCATATTAGTCACTCTCATCTCTTAGCTAATAATCAGGAAAAAAAAATCACCCCTTGTTTTGGGAAAGGGAGATAGGAAGGTTGAAAATTCAAGAGGACCCCTAACATTTCTCAAAATATTTTTTTATTTCCTCTTGTGAAAAGACCTAGGAGACTGAGAGAGTCTCAGATTTACTTTTTACAGTTTATCACCTCCCCTTCTATAAGAAATAATATCCAAAAACAGTATCCTGATTGTAGCTAGAGAGCTAGTTGTGGCACAAATGCTTCCCTTTTTTGACTGTGATGTCAACCCATCACTATTGCATCCAAGCAAAACTCCAAAGGCACTCTCTGCTCCCAGACTTAATGGAAGAATTTAACAATCCAGTCTGCTATCCTAGTGTTTTCTAGTTGCTCAGGGCTGGTTGTCAGCAGCTCATTTGGCAACCCGGTAGGAGAGGTTAATTAGCAGGGAGAGTTGAAGAGTGCTACCCAGAGGGAGCAGGAGTGCTGTGCCCACTGGGAGCCTGGAAGACAAACAAAGAAGTTGGGAAGTATTTATTTTCTCTGTTGGGGAATCTTTTTCTCCACGGGACTTGAGTTCAAACAGGGGCCAGCACCTTGTTGCCTCCACATGAGAGACACAGAATCAAAGTGCCCTGATAATGAATGATGGTTAGAAAGGGGATCAGAGGTTTGACTTGCAGTCAGGAAGCCAAAAAGGTTTTGTTGCTCTCCATAGTAAAAGGCTATTGATTGCTGCAAGTAAGAGCTTGCTGTTTCCTGAAGTTTAAGTTTATTCAGTCTTTTGCCCTTTGAGAGTCCCTTGCTGTTAAGAGCTACTACGGAATTTAGCACTTGTTTAATATAAAATGAATTATCTGGGATCAGCCATGACTGCTCTCTCAGGCTACACGTCAGTGGCCAAGGTCAAGGTGAAGGACGCTTTGCATAATGGAGACTTCACTGAGCGGCCATGTTTGAAGGAATCATAGCACAGCACACAGGGGCATGCTTATCACTGTGTCTCACTTTCAAATCCATCAATTGCATACCTGTGTAGCAGAAGCTTCCCGTTACTTTGCAAGAAGTCCCCATGGTAAACGAATGTCTTTTACACAGACAGCATCAATTAGGTTTTTAATCATTGATAAAAATATACCAGTGTGATGTCAGAGAAGAGGGTTGTGATCATGGCTCTATCTCAGAGCTCTTGTATCCACAGTCTCTTTACAGGTCTGGGGATTCATAATGTTAACCAGAAAGGGGCAGAGAGACTATTTGTGGCTTACTTTTTTCAGTTTATAGTTTATTACATTATAGTTTTTATGAAATGATAGAGTTTTTTTTCAAATTACCAATGTATTACCTAGTAATAAACATCATTGATATTTTGACAATGTATGCCCTTTAAGTATTTTTATGATTTTAATGTTCATTTTATCAAATCGGAGTATATGCCCTATTTTTAGTCTATTAGTGGGTACAGTTACAACTTTTTAAATTTCAAGTCAATCCTATAATTACAATAAATTAGATATCCAGTCTGAGTTTGATGAAAAATTTCATGACCAGAACTTTACTTTAGATCTGTTATTTCTCTACTTTTATTTATAGGACTTACAAAGTATAAAACTTAAACCAAAATCATGATTATAAAACTAATGATTTAAGAGTGTGCATTATATTTTCTAGAATAATGTTTAGGATGTACATTAAGCTTTAATACTCTATTTGAATAATCATTAGACTTATGTTTATCCAGTTTCACTGATCCCTTTTAATCTTATATATAATCATTTCTCTTTTTTTTAAAACTTCATTTTTTTTTCTTTTGTCAGTCATCTAGAGCACATCTTTGACTAACTGTTTGGGAAAGGAATCTGGGTGGTATGCTTTCTGAGTTCTTGCATGTCTGAGAATGTCTGTCTGTGTCCTTATTATGGGACTTCTTGGGTACAAGATTCTTAGAACCAGCCCTCTGCTCAAAGCTCTAAGGGTAATTACTAAAACTAATAGCAGTCTGGTTTTGGTGTTTAATAATAATGTTTATTTGCTGATTTTTCTGTACCTGTACACTTGTAATAGTTTATGTTTTATTCTATAAAAAAATCAGTAAAAGGCAAAATATTTATACTATCTGAAGAGAAACCTTCATTGAATATTTGATGAACTGTGAGATGAAATGAAATCTCTCAATGTAGTTTTGATTTACATTTCCCTGATTGCTAGAAATTTTGAACATATTTTTCATATATTTATTGGCTACTTGTATTTGTTCTTATGAAAAATGTCTGATTCGTTTGTTTGCCCATTTACTCATGGGGTTATTTGTTTTTCTTAGTTTTATTTTTTGAGTTCTTTTATATTCTGGATACTAAGCCCCTGTCAGAGAAGCAGCTAGCAATGATCTTCTCCCATTTTGTAGGCCCCCCTTTGCATTCTTAATCATTTCCTTTGCTTTGAAGAAGCTTTTTAATTTGATGGCATCCCACTTATTGATTCTTAGTTTTATTTATTGAGCTTTAGGGGTCTTATTAAGGAAGTTGGTTCCTGTACCAATAGAACGGAGAGATGACCCTTTGAGAAACTGCTTCTTGTAATATGAAAAATCAGTTTCAGTTTTCAGAAAGTTCAAGTTTATCCATGAGACACTAATTTAAAAAAAAAAACTATAAATAACTCGCAAAAAAGTCAGTGGAGAAGAGGGAGGGGAACAGAGGGGAAGGAGGGGGAGGGGGGAAATATTGGGAACTAAATTAGAGAAAATTATATTCCATGTTTGTGTAATTATGTCAAAATGTATCCTAATGTTATATATAACTGAAAAGTATCAATAAAAATTTTTTCAGTGAGTTAAAAAAAATCAGTAGACACAGAGATACTCAAAAGGATTGTGAGTCCTTTTGATCTGTGACCTACTATTTTTTAATCTCAGAAAACTTTCTTCTATTTTTCTTTAAATTTTACCTTTTCATCATATGAACTGCTGTGTTTTAAATGAAGTTGTTATTTTGTATAGATTGAATTCCTAAATCTCTATACCAAGTCTTATAGTTTTTGTTCTTTTTCCTGTAATTTCTGGAAATATTTAAGTTCAGTTTTTACCTTAATAATTTGATGTTCTTTAGAGGTAATTCTGCTACTGTCTTCATCGTGGAGTTTGGGAATTATTAAAAATAGACTTCTTCTGTAATTTAGTTCTATTTTTCCAGTAGGGATATTGCTCATGTGTAGGGGGAGGTCCATGTGTCTCCAGTATTGGACCATGATAAAGCAGATGGTGAAAGATTGTGTCAGCTATTGACACAGGTGATTGTCTGAAACCTTTAGATCCAGATGAAGGGACACTGCCCTTACTGTAAAATTAAAATATCTATTCAGAGATCCTACAGCCTTGGGAGAAAGGAGAAGGAGCCAAGGAAGCCTAGAAAGCGAGCTCCACCACTGTGTTGAAGCATTGCCTCTTTGTTCTTTTCTGTTCTGATGTGGCCACCTGCTCAGGCATAGGCTGTCGTTCTGCCCCCCTTCTGTCCATCATAGGTGTCATGGCCACAGCCCAGCCTAAAGCTCTTCCCTAAGCTTTGTTTGTTGTGGCCTTGTGAGTGGGGCTGTCAGATTCAGAATATAAAATGCAGCCCACGTCTACACAGCTCCTGTATCTATAATCTCTTTAACAAGAGTTTAGCCAGTCACAATGTAACCACAGAGACTGTTTGTGGCTTACCCTTCTGCCTGATTAGACTAGAATTTTTAAATGAATTTTTGATAAGCGTGTCACAATATTGCACAAGACATACTTACCACCCCATTCCCCCCAGAATCTATTGTTTCCCTGGAAGTCAAATTTAACAGAATCTCCTGTATTTTATCTGGCAGCCTTACCTAGGAACCGTGGTCTGCTTTTGTCCTTTTTTAGCTAAGGAGGTGTCAAAAGGGAATGGGTCAAGGACTCTATTTAAATTCTTAAGGATGTGTTCTTTGGGAGCACTGCATGATATTGCCCTAGTCTCTCGACACTTAGACCATATCTGCACTCTATCTGGTAGGAATTCCTTGACATTTTTGCCAATAAAACATTAACATGAAGATGTAATAAATCATAGTTTCTAGAACCGGTACAGATTTCCCTGTGCTTGTACATTCCAATACTAATTTCTGTAGGACTCAAAGGGTATGTGTGTCCACCAATAAAAGGGAAAGTTAAATGTCTGTACTTACATTATCATTGTACTAAAAGTTTGCCAAGTCCAATTCAACTTTCTGGCGCTCCCGTGCCGAGATGTGTAGTGCCCTATCTTAAAAAGGTTATTAAATCGAATTGGACAGAATGAGTTATGTGGTTGGATAAACTGGGCCATCTTAGGCTGTAACTAATTTAATAGACTGAGAAGAATGGCTTTCCCCAAACTATCTCCATAGAGATTTATTTTCCCATCCCTTCACTCTCTTCTCTATTTACTACCTTACCACTTGAGGTCATCTACTCCTCTGGGAAGTTAATAAACCAAAAGAAGATAAATGCTCTATGTGAAACTGCCTATCAATAGAAAGTAATCATACTAACATTTATTGAATATTTAATATATGCCAGGCACCAGCTAAGTGTTTTATGTACATTACCTCATTTAGTCCTCTCTGTGCTACAGGGAATAGTTATTAACTCTCCTTTTCCAGCTGTGGAAGCACACATAACCAGAGGGGTTAGCAGACTTGTCACAGGCCACACAGTGAAGTTTGAGCACACTTTTCATAATATACCATTTCAAAGTTTCTGATTGTTAATTGCCCCCTTTGGAAACAGTTGGAGTTGTGTAGTGACCCGCTCATCAACTTTTTTTCCCCTTCAATTCTGCAGAGGGAAACAACTGTGGGTTTAGAGATCAGTTTGTACCATTATTTCCCATTAGCCATATCAGTATGCATGTTACCCCTTTGATAGGCAGCTATCAAAGGCTACTTTCTTCTTTCTGGAGTTGCTGAGGCTTTACTTCCATCTGCAGATGCTCTTTTATGCATTCACCAATGCACAGAGCATCAAAATGATAACTTTATGACCCAGAAAAAAATACTAAAACATAGAATTCAAAAGAGAATACAGCTAGAGTATAAAAAGGAACCAGTTTCCAAAGCAAAGTGGATCAAAGGAAATCCCTAATACCTGCTCACAGCTGGAAAAAAATCATAATTTTGTTGCTTCTTGATTTTGTGCACTGGTGGCTCATATTAATTACAAGAGATCCCCTGCAATTTCCCATGGGGTATATCAGTGGCCCAAGATGTCGACAGTTATTTCCATTGGAAGTAATAACTTTCTGATACAGTGACTAGGGGAACTGTGTGGTTTTATTGTCATTTTAGTTAGTAATGGGTCAAAGTATCTCATCAAACCACCACAGTAAATTCCAGTGTACCTTGCTCCTTATAAAACTTCTGACTATACTTTCTATTCATTGTTAAAATAAAGGGTCATGAGTAGTGTTCCTCAGAGCCAAGAAATGTCACATAATATCCTTATATAATTTCACAAAGTTATTTCACTTTTGACATTTTTGCTGGACTACTCTATAGGTACAATCAACCACAAATTAACAAATACAGGCAGTTATGTGATTAGTTTGTGCAAAAGACAAAAATTCAAAGAGGGTATAAGAATCAGAAATGAAAAATCTCTAATTTGGTGCCTATTATATGTTCAGGGCCTTCAGCATATTATTTAATGCTTAAATAACCTTATGAATCATGTTCCATTGGTCCCTTTTCCAAATGCATGGATGGAAAATCAGAGAAGTTCAGTTATTTGCTCAAGGTACCATATCATCTAACTTATAGCTAATCTATCTCTAAATTTCCATGTTATTCTATTCAACTTCATCATCTATAAAACTTATCTCTCTACCAAAGTAAACTGCCACTTGAATGTAAGATAATTAGTATTTTGCATGTATATTAGTCATTTTAATTTTAAAAATATAAGACAGGACCTATTCTCTGAAATTTACAGTTTGCATAATCAAGCAAAAGTTTGAGGAAAAATCTGTCTCACAAGTTTATTTTGCTTCACCACAGTTTGTAAATGTTAAGTTTCTTAGACCCAAACTATTGTTATAAGTAATAGTGATCTGAAGTAGGGCTAGATCTACAACTAACTACACACACAAGTGAAAATACCCAAGGGAAAAGGAATCATGAAGAGTATAAATAAAAGACCAAGGAAAGACACAAGTTATTTTTTTCTGTTCTATATCTGACCAGAGGTATTTCCCCTGTGGCCAAGAAAGGAATTCATCAACTTTTCTGAAAACAGGGAGACTGCAAGAGACTGAGATGAGCAGATGTCCATTCTTAAAACTGAAATGAACCTTCTAGAAAGTAGACTTCTTGTTTTCAGTAAGAGAATTGGAACAGTTAGCCAAAACTCAAAGCTGATGGAATAGAACTGCTACATGCATTATATAATTTGAAGAGACCTTTAAAACAAGTGCAATTTAGGAAAAGGTAATAGTAATATACTAGAAACCAAGGTGGAACAAGTTTATAAACTTGTCCATTTTATTTTCTAATTAACATTTTATATCTTTCTTTGTTATTTTTTCTTCTCAGAATCAGTCTGCAGTCTAAGGTCAAAAGCAATATAGAATGGGATCTTAACACCTACAATCATGAAATATTATTAATATAAGTAGAAAGCAATAGCAACTAGTAAATAATAAAACTTCATAGTATCTTTCACCCAAGAAAGTCTTTAAACACTTTAAGAATAACAGTAACTAATATTTACTAAGCACTTCACATGAATTTCATGGCACTCATACTTTGGGCTAGCCCCTATTTCTAGATCAAGGGAGTTTCTTCTCTTTAAAAACAGCAGATTGAGCAAAGACAATCAGCACAGCTGTGGTCAGGAGTGCCTGTCTGCCTGTGAAGTACTAGACATAGCAGTCAATGCCTGCCATGGCAGCCTGGTGCTTAGGGAAACTGGTTCAATGATAGAGCTAATTGTCCTAGTCAGAAAGTAGGCACCAGAACAAGTCAAAGACGGGGTGTGACAATCCCAAAAACTCAAATGCCGAATGTTTTCTCTGATATAAGGAGGCTGATTCATAGTGGGGTTGGGAAGGGGAACATGAGAGGGTTAGACGAACTCTAGATAGGGCAAAGGGGTGAGAGGGGAAGGGAGGGGGCAAGGGGGTAAAAAAGATGGTGGAGTGAGATGGACATCCTTACCCTAAGTGCATGTATGAAGATAAGAATGGTGTGACTCTACTTTGTGTACAACCTGAGATAAGAAAAATTGTGCTCTATATGTGTAATATGAATTGTAATGCATTCTGCTGTCATATGTAACAAATTAAAATTTTAAAAATTCAAAAAGAAAAAAAAAAGACAGGGCGTGAAACAGAGCAGAACTATGATGTGAAGATTCCCTGGTTCCTGGGAATCAATAGACTGTTCACCTGCTCAACAGGCATTCTTTGAGTACCTTTCATGTTCCAAGAACAGCACCAGGTGATGAGGATACAGAGACAAATAAGACATGGTTCTTATTCGCAAGTTTCCCAGGATAGATAGTGGAAAATGCAAACACTGAAGCGGCAAGTCCCCATGGACTGCAGGTAAAAGAAGGTACAGAGCTACCAGGTCAGAGGAAGGGATTGACACTGGCAGGTTATATCAGGGGAGAAAACAGCTGGGTTGACTGTACACAAAGAGATGTAATATGTCAAGCAAAGGATACAGCGTTTACAGGGTACTTTGCATGAACCAGAATGGTGTCTTTGGGGATCTACAAATACTTTGAGTGGAAAGGGTAGCATCAACTGATCTTATGTACACTTAAAGGGCTTAGATTTTTCCTGAAGGAGATTGGAAGTTAGCAAAAATATTAACCCAATTTATACCCCAAGAAATTTTCACCAAAATTTTTTGGTGAAAATGTAAATGAAGATTTGCATAAGGACACGTGAAAGGTATTGTGATCATTGCTATACAGATTACAAAAGATTGGCCAGACCAATCTTTTATTTGCTACACTGCTTGAAAACAAATTGTGTCATGAACAGCTTTATTTGATTTACTTTGAGATCTTAACTCTGCTCTATATATGTGTTTGTATGTCTGTACATATGGGAAGGGTGCATTTCTTGTAATAAATTCTTTTTCATTTATATGAGGAGTCCCTATATGACTCCTTTATATGAGGAGTCCCTATCATGTCCTTGAGCAGCAATCAGTAAATTAAAACTAATGACTTCTTTTCTATTTGGTCTTTTAAGTAAGACATTTCATGTTTTTCTGTAACTAAAATTATTCTGGATTCTGAATTTCTATCAAATAATGTAACTGCCTCACTATATGGTATGATCTATGTTTGAAGATAATGCTTTTGGCATATTTTAACCCCTGGAATTGGTGACAGGTAGATCGAATCACCCACTTCTTATTTATATGTCTAGTGCCAACTATTTGTCAGCTGATTTGAGATGAGGAGTGAATCTGGGTCTTAGAAATTGAATGCCTTTGCTCTTAGTTAATTGTGAAAATTCATAGGACACAGAAGTCAAGACCAATGATCATAAAACCCTGTATTTTAACCTACTGAATTGGCTGATCAAAGACCAACCTCAAAATTTCATATTAATAATGTGCTTGATTCTATGAAATGGCTAAAACCAAAATGTTTGTAGTGCTTTTGTATAAATGATCCCATACATATTATGTGCAAATGATGTTAACCTGAGTAGCACAGTAGGACTGTGAAGTCTTTAAGAGAGGTATTCTGCTGTACCAACTGTGCATGGTGTAGACATAGTAGCCTTTTCAAATATTTCTAGAAATATCACAAAATCTTTACATCTACTTTTGTGCATGAGGCAGTGTAAGTAAAATAGAGGTAATAAACCTTATATCAAGGTATTTTAAAGTGCAGAACTTGAACCATATACTTCGATATAATCAGCTTTCTCATCTTTCAAATGGAGACCTTAAGAATTCCTTCTCTGTATATCTCACAGCAATTTGTACATCAAATATGGTAACAAACAAAAAAAGCTCTGAGTGCAAAGGGTTCTGTCTAGCCAAGATAATTATTTTACAATGGGAGAAGGAGGTCCTGGGGAAAAACTGGGTGTCTACTCCTTTGAATAGAAAAACTCGATACAGGGTTTAGAACATGTGATAAATTGCATATAGATAATGAGAGCAACTAAGAACAGAGCAGGGAGGAAGAGCAGGAAGAAAAGATTAACATTAAACAGAGACATGAGGTGGGAGGGAAAGGGAGAGAAAAGGGAAATTGCATGGTAATGGAGGGAGACCCTCATTGTTATACAAAATTACATATAAGAGGTTGTGAGGGGAATGGGAAAATAAACAAGGAGAGAAATGAATTACAGTGGATGGGGTAGAGAGAGAAGATGGGAGGGGAGGGGAGGGGGGATAGTAGAGGATAGGAAAGGTAGCAGAATACAACAGTTACTAATAGGGCATTATGTAAAAAGATGGATGTGTAACCGATGTGATTCTGCAACCTGTATATGGGGTAAAATTGGGAGTTCATAACCAACTTGAATCTAATGTATGAAATATGATATGTCAAGAGCTTTGTAATGTTTTGAACAACCAATAAAAAAAAATAGAAAAGGACTCCCAAAGGACTCCCCAGAGCATCACCAAATGATTCTCCCTTACAGTTGAGGCCAAAGTCAAAAGGAGAAGTCCCTTGCATCAATGTCATCCCCTTCTACTGGGGAATACACCTTGGTGGAAAAAAAAAAAAAGAATGTGAGACCTTTACCATGTGCTCATAATTATGAGCACAGAAAAAGACACTTGAGCCCAGAGGCATCATGAGACTGACGAAGTGCAGGAGTATCCTGCCTGTTCAGCTCAGCCTCGTGTTCTGCATAAGAAGGAGCTGAAGCATTTCCCTTCTAAGTGCAGGCCTTTGAATCATGGGGTTTTATTAAACATGCAAAGTCGTAGGCCCAGCCTTAGAACTTTTCTCTTTCAGTCTCCTCATCAGAAAAATGACGAAGACAACAAATTTGTTATGGGTTTGTTTGAGGATTATAAAGATTTCTCCTTTGTCTTCTTCAAATTATTATTATTATTATTTGTATATAGTTATTTTTATCAGCCATTAAATTTTTTAAAATTTCCAATTAATTCTACTGTCTTTCTTATTCACATCCCCTCTCCCTTCCCTTCCTTCCCCTTTATTTAATCCAGTGGAGTTCTATCTTCCCCTCCTCACCCTCACTTGTGTGCTAGCATCCACATATCAGAGAGAACACTTGGCCTTTGGTATTTTGGAACTGGCTTACTTCACTTAATATGATATTCTCCAGTTCCATCCATTAGCCAGCAAATGTCATAACTTCATTCTTTATGGCTGAGTTAATACTCTATCGTGTATATGTACTACATTTTCTTTATCCATTCGACCAGGGTAACTCCACATCAAAGTGTAACTTAGGATCCTAATTAGAATAAGTTATACTCCATGTACGTATAATATGTCAAAATACACTCTACTGTCATGTATATCTAAAAAGAACAGGTGAAAACATAAATAAATAAAAATATTTAATTTAACTACTTGGTGTTCATCACAATTTATTAAAACAGAGAAAAATTAAAAATTTTTAATTATCAAAAAAGGAATTAAGTAAATAAAGTTACATCCAAACAATTGGGGTGATGGTGGTGGGGGGAACAACACATGAACTTTAAAAGTGTCATTATTATTTATTTCATTTAAATTTTGAAAATTAGAGACTTTCTTATTTCATCATTTGCTTACACACAACATGGGGACTATTGGTTTTCTTTCTCTGTCCAGGATTCTAAACTTGAAACACATACCTCAGGGCCATCTTTTTGTTTGTTTTTGTGGTGCTGGGGACTGAACCCCATCTTTAAAAGCTGTTTCAAGATAATTTACAGTCCATCTGCGCTTCCCTCTAGACCAGCAGCCCTTCTCACTGCTACATCTACACACAACACTGTGTTTCTAGCAAAGCCCGCGGCTGGGTAATCACAGGTCAGGCTATGCAATTTGACCTGCGCCAGGCTGGAATGTATTCCTGAGAAGTAATAGGTAATTCGACCTAATTTGGCTTGAGCCTCTCGTGAGCTGAGATGAGATTACCAATTGAGTACAATTATAGAGGGTGATTTGGGGCTGCTGACCTACAGTCAGCTGGAGACTCAAGTTGGATCATCTCACCTATGAAATTTCCCTGAGGGCTTCCAGATAATGATTTTAAATGCTAATTACTACATGTAGCCAATGCTCTGATAAAATTGAGAGTGTTTTGATTTATGATGGATATTAAGTAAGAGCAAGAATGAAACTCAATAGATTTAAAGGATTTAAACATCATTGGAAGGTTTGGGCACAAAAAGAAAAGCACAAAGCTCTTTGTTTTCAATAGTCATACTTATATCAGCTCAAAGAAACATTTTCTCCTTATTACTGTCAATAATGCTATTGTAGAAATTGACTAAATTTTGTCCAAATCTCAATCTTTAAAAATAAAAAAAAAAATAAGTGTCTTCTACTTGGCACAAACAGAGGCAGGGCTGGCTCTGAGTGTTTAGGTAGGTCCAATACTGGATAAATAGAATTTAAAAGGCAAGAACAATCTAAATAGTTCTTCTGGGATCTCCCTAGATGGAAGCAGATGAAAGAGGATCCAGGGATAAGGAACTGGGAGTTTCTAGCCTCAGATTCACTCCAATCCAAATCTGTTCCTTTTATCTCATATATTAAAATATAAGAGAGCATAATTTTGTCAAGTTGAGCATGAAATGTTAAAGAATCCGGATTCAATAAAAGCTCTAATCTTTGTCCTATAAATATGGTCAATCTCGTAACCACTATAATTTTCAGCGACTGCAAAAAAAAAAAATGGGAATTATGGCAACAACTTACCATATTATAAGCATTAATGAGGTAAGTGTCGACCCAGGATGAGTGTTCATTGTGTGCAAGCAAGTATGATTTCATATGATTCAAAGGATCTGAATTTGAGGTTTGGTTTTGCTACACTGTACCATTGAGAAATAGTGTTTTAGTCTTTAGTTTTCATTTTTCCTCATCTGCAAAATCAGATGGTACAACTAGATTAGAAGTTCCCAAACCTTGTTTTGAGAAACTGTCATATTCCATTAAAAAAAAAAAAAAAAACTGCCTCCAAGGGTAAGACTCAAGTTTCTCTTTTAAAATATATTTTAGAAACTGTAAGATCAGTATATGTATGGAAGTAGGTTATGTATCCATGTTTTCCCAGATTAATGGAACCAAATTTTATGTGGACATTCTACCTGGAACTTCTACAATTGATTGTCTATTTCAATGGAGGGGGATTCTATCAGATTGCGTTTGAAATAAAGAATTCCACTGCTAAAACATTTTTCAAGTCATAGGACTAATGAGAATCCAGCCAGTCTATAATTCTAAATAATTAATTTTATCAAATTCAAGTGAATAAAAACAAATTCAAGTGTTCCTTGGCAGTCAGGCCCTTGATGTGCTAGATGTTTTGCCTGAGACTGGAAGGCATTTGAAAGTCAGCATCTTCAGCATCTCTCCCAGATGTAAAACAAATGCTTTTGCAGATCACGTTGGATGGTTGTTTAGCTATTTAGCCTGATAGAATATATGTGACATGGCAATTAATGTAGCAACACCTTCACAATTAGAAATCTGAGATAAATATGGATTGCAAATGCTGTCTCCTACATTAATTAAGAATGAAAATTTGGTGATGACAGAATCATCTCTATTCTTAGGGAAACCACAGACAGGGCTTGGGAGAAGCATTTATTTTAAAGAATGGCCTGAGCTAAGATTTCTGGATGAGAGGGATTTGTTTTCATTTTCCATACACAAATGAAGGACAAAGAGTAAACTATTTCAACAAGGTTTAAATGTACCCAGTCTGTTGCTTAACTAGTGCAAGAGATAAAGAAACTTTCATTGTTTTTTTTAGTGAAAATTCTTTAAGAATGAAGTTAGTCTTTTTCTTAGGGACTATTTTCATAAATCAATCTGAGGTTGAATCCCTGTGGAAAACATATTTCATTTATGAACTTTTTTAAACGTCTTTTTGTTTGAAGACAAATGTGATTGATTTTACAAGACCGATGGTTTGATCAGATTAGTTTATTGGATTAGCCTTTTAGGATCACTATGATTTATTTGCTTTCTGTATAAAGTATTTATTTATTTTATTGTTGCTTATCCTTGTACAATTTGGGAAGATTGAAGGAAGCATGTGAGTACTCAAGTCAACATTTAATTAAGACCTTGCATGAAACTCATATAAATTATATGAGAAAGACACCATTAATTCTTACTCTTAATAGGGCACACCATAGCTCTTTAAAAGTAGTAGAGACTTAGAGGAAAAAATAATGAATTGTGTTATCCAATAAAGTATTCAATAAAATAAAAGTTACAAGGTGTGTGAGTCTCCCAATTTAAAAGTAAAATGCATTTTTTTCTGATCATATAGATAAACATTTAAGCCTTCAAAATCCTTCGCTGACCTAAAAGATAATAATTCTCTTAAAAATTATGATTCAAAGATCAAAGAAATAAATTGTGTTTTCATCAGATACTCCTTAAATTAAGTTAGTTAGAGCACATATTATGAAGGGCTTGTCCATATTCTGTTTAGAAGGAAAGATTCACATTTTAAATATATTTTATTTCTTTGGCAAGAAAACTCCCTTCAAAGTTTTAAGTTTGGCTTTTTAAAAAATTTGAGAATGCATCACACACAAACATCTGGATACAAGTACTAAGCTTTAAGCACCGAAGAGGCATAAACCTAATATGGTCTGCTTTGTTCTCTGCCTTGCACAGACCTAACCCTTTCTTTCCAGAGACACAGAAAATTCCAGAATGGCATGCCATTTTAAATGAATGAAGTTTTTATTTCTGGAATTTTCTATTTAATATTTTCATATTGCAGTTGACCACAGGTAACTGAAACCAGACAAAGTGAAACTGTAAGTCAGTCAGGATGGGAGGGACTACTGCATTAGCTCTGTAATTTCAGGCATATGGTTTAACTTTCTGAGTCCAGGGTCCTCACTTGTAAAGTGAAGATGATATTGTTCATTTCAGAATATTGCTGTGATGATGAAATGGGATAACCCGGGTAAAGATGTTAGCAAATGCCTGGTAAATGCCAAATACTCAACAAATGGTACCTCGAACCATTCTCATGTTTTCTGGTTTCCTAGTATATTTTGTATTATAAAATTATAAAGTTAACCAGTCACATTCTCCTAAGTCAAACCAAGAGAATCCACTCACTTCTAAATTCCACTGATAGAGTATGTCTGATAATATGATAATAATGTGGAGTTAACTGCTGGTTACTTTTAATTTCACAAGCTTTCAAATTTTCTTAAGATGTAAGGATCATTGAAACAGTTATACACTCAGACCAATAAACATTTTCAAAGGCATATTGAATAAACTATGATCAACATGTGGAAACAAACCCACATAATGCACTCATGGTGAAAGTCTCAGATTTAATGTAAACATGTAACTTAAGATTGCACAACTGTGGATTAATGCTCTGTACTCTTTGCTTCTGGACACACGAAAAGTTCTGGAAGAGGGGAAGAATTGGAGGACAGCCATGTTTGGCAGGGGGGAATGAGATAAAATAAATTGTTCTACAAAAGACTATAGAGGATAGTATCATTCTCTCTCTGGCAAGAACACATGACATCACACCAGGAAGTTTCCTCTAGATGATACATAAGATTGCAATAGCCCCACTGAGAAAATTTCCAGCAATAAAGGAAAAACAGAATCAGAAATTGCAACTTGAGCTGCAATGAGCCAGATATGGTTAAATGTTGGAAACATTATTGTCCTAATAAGTAACCTACCTGGAGTGAACATCCATCTCAATTCCCCAGCACTTTCCTGGTTTTAACACCGAAACTCTTACATCTCTAAAAACCCCACGCCTTCATTGCCAGGTAAATTAGGACAGTTGGTCATTGCCCTCCATCTGTTTCTGCCTAGACCTTCCTTTCAGCATGACCCCAGAATATAGGCCCATCTCTTCCCCATCCATACTTGCTTTTGGGCTGATACCCTCAAACACATGGATAGATCAGGGCTGGGAAAGATGCACAGGGGTATATGTGCATTTAAGAGGTCATAAATTTTGAGAATGTGATGGAAGAAAGAGATTTACTTGGAATTATAGAAAAACAGACTCCTGCAGATTCAAAACACAGGTAGGGCCATGATCTGAATTATGTCCCCCATTTCCCACTCATAGGAAACACAGTTCAGAATCACACTGGAGAATTGAAGATGGATACTTTTGTATGGGTACAAGCACATGTGACATGTTTACCTAAAATGATGCTTTATGTCATAGGCCAACAATAAATATATCCCTGCACAAGTGTGATATGAAGTTCATGCTGTAAAAGCCTTATAATGTGAGGTCCTAATCCTGAGTTCTGGCTCAATTTTCTGACTTCACATGTTCCTTATTGCCACTTAAATGCTTTAATGGCAAAGTCTTTGTCTTCTAGGATGAAGTCCATGTACAGTTTTTTGGCAAAAAGGAGAAAATTAGCTGGAGATGGATCTTTAATCAAAAAGACCTCTGGAGAAATTGAAGAGACTAGTGAGTAAACAAGGCTGTTCTCACACATGGTGTGAAAGAGCCTATGAATCAGATTTCATAGCTGCATGAGGAAAGACCCCATCCTGTGGGGGCAGTGAGCTGGATGGTGGCCCCTTGTTAACAAACTGGACCCATTTCAGTTTCAAACCATTCTCTTCTGAAGATTGTCTTCATTCTCATATATTTGCAATTTATTATCTGCCATACCACTCAAGAATGTTAATGGACTCATTACCAGAACTACCTTTTGATGATACATTTTAACATGTAGGGCTGTACTGATGGAATTTGGTTATAAGGGAGCTGAGAATTATGCAGTCAATAAATGATGTCTAATTTGTGTGTGATATAAAGCTCTACATTACACAGAATGCTTACCAATAATTTCTAATACACTTGCTACCAACATACAATATTAATGATTTTGTTAGAAAGTTATCCACTTTCATAGGGTGGAACTTTCTTGAAGAACATACAATTCTATAGATGTCATGCTCTTTGGTGGTTCTATCTTTCAGGGAAAAGAGGATATATTCAAGATGACAGACTGAATTTTCTGACTCAAATGTCAGCTGTGTAAGACTTCCTTTTGGAGAGAAAATGTTAGCTACCATGGAATATTCATTTTGCACTTTCCAAAATGCTGGGAAATCTGTGCAACATACAAGACGCACAGGAAGTAACAGGAGGCAAATTTTGCAAAGCAAAAGACCACACATGAAACAGGCCATGAGATAATAATTTACTTGTTTATTCATTGTAAAAGTGTACATAGCATCTTTTAAATGTTTGGTGCAGTATAAGACACTAGGAAGATTGGCACATTTTTTTTACCCTAAACAGCTTTTGTGTCTTAGTAGAGGAGATGAAATATTTTTAATGAAAAATGCTGAAAAATTAATAAGTATAAAAATTTGTAGATGAGGGAGAGATTTTTCCATCCTAATCTCCCTTCCTTCCATCCTTACCTCCCTTCCTTTTATCCTTCTTTCGTTTCTTTATTTTATGTTTTGTTCCTGTTCAGGGTTTCGAGAAAAGTTTCCTAAAGAGTTTCAGTTTTGTCATGGTAAAATAATGTTTATGTATGTTAAAACATTCAAAGTGAAAAAGATACACAGTGAAAATAAGTCTTGGGTTTATTTCCCTAGGAGCATCTCAATTTGCCATTTTCTTATGTATCACTTTATGTATTCAATGCATGGGCAAATATTTGGACACTTTCCCACTTTTTCTTTTTCCATAAATGGAAGCATTACTTATAGTTTGTTTTGCCCTTGCCTTTTTTAGAACTTGATATATTTAAAGACTTTAAGTATATTTAATTAATATAATTTTAGTTCAGGGAAATTATCTTTTGCCATATGTGCTGTAAATATTTTCCTGGCTTATCATCTGTCTTTTGACTTTGTTTTAGGTATTTTTACCAGGAAGCATTTAAAATACTTTATTTGGTCAGAATTTATCAATTTTTAATGACTTTCTTGTTGGCCAGTTTTTGTAAAACTTTCTCAAGTCAGAATGGAAAATAATTCCATCCATATGTTCTTCAAATGCTTTTATGGTCTTAAATTTTTTCAGTTAAATCTTTTTCCCATATAGAGTTAATTTTATTGTTAAGACTTCACTTTCATCTAATAGCTCACCACTGAAGCCAATACCAATTTCAAAAGAATTGATCTCTCTTTTCCCCACTGATATGAAATACTAAGAATGATAATTGAGGAAAATTTAGAGTAGGAAAGGACGAGGTGACACGAGGAGACAAGGATGTGTACACCAGCCTTCCAACCCTTCAACCTATGTCCAGTGCTCTATCTCAACCTTTCAAGGATATCTCCTCTGACAATAGGCAAGGGCTACCATTACTGCCTCGCAACAGCACTTACCCAGAGCTCACTGTGTATCAGACATGGTGTAAGTGTTGCACAGCCATTTTTATGCTCAGTTCTCACATCTATTAGGTAATGCAACTGTCTACAACTTAAGGTGAGGAGCCGGAGGGAGTGAGAGGCTGACTTTCCCAAGACCACACATCTAGTAGACGTCATACCAGGAGCCTGGGCTAACCCGAGAGCAGCTGGAAACTAGTTCCTGTGCTCTGAAACCCAGGTTATACTGCATCTCCGCAGCCTCACTCACACAAAAACCCAGATTTTCCCTGAAAACATTTGTTTCCTTTAAGTCCTGGAATGGTTGCTTATTTTCCAATATGGTGGATGAAGAAAGATGGCATTTTGGAAGTTCTGCAAGCAATGTGAAATATCTCAACTAGACTAGAGTAATTGGAATGGAGAGGAGAGCACATGTGTTTAAAATATGTAGGGGGTAAAGTGGGCCAGATTTAATGAATGTAAAAGACAGAAGGAGAATTCAAGAAAGATCCACATTTTTAGTTTGATTGGCTGACCAGGTAGATGATATTGACATCAAAATTGAGAGAGAATGTGGAGGGATAAGTTACATTTCAAAGAGAAAAAAAGTGTGGGTGTATTGTGTTTACTGCAAATGGTAAGCAGCTGTAACATGGATAGTTTTATATGACTCTTAAACCAAGAGATTCAAATTGAAGAATTAAGTTGGGGAAGTTCTTAGTGCATAAGTGTAAACTGAAGTTTTGGAAGTGAGTGAATTCATCTGGAGGGAATATGAAAAGAGCAAGAAGGACAGAAACAGAACTCTGGTGAAGATCATCATTCAAAAATATTCATGGCTTATTATTATATTTTTATTAATTATTGGTACCAGGAATTAAACCCAGAGAAACTTTACCACTGAGCCATATTCCCAAGTCCTTCCTTCCTTTATTTATTTGTTTGTTTGTTTGTTTGTTTGAGATGGGGTCTCTCTAAATTGCTTAGGGACTTGCTATGTTGCTGAGGCTAGCTTTGAACTTGCAATCCTCCTGTGTTAGCCTCCTGAGCTGCTGGGATTACAGGCAAACATCATTGTGGCTGGCTCTTCGGCTTATTTTGATAGAGAAAAAAAAAATAGAAGAAACTGGAGAGTATTGTGTTAACAAAAGCAAAGTGATGGATTGAATCAAACATCCCTAAATTCAGTGAACCAATAGGAAATATTCTTTAGATTGTACTTATGAGGTCACTGGTGATTTTAATAAGAATGATTTCAACAGAGAGAAATGGAATATGAATAAGAACTCACACTGAAGAGAGTACAGAATTTTTTTTTTGGTAAAGTCTGTGAGAGAAACAATTGGGTGGTAACTCAAGGAGAATGGGAGATCTGGAGTTTTTCTTAGAAGAGGAAGACTGAAGAATGTTTATTGGCTGAAAGGAAAGGAACCTGCAAAGAGGTAAATGAGAGAGACAATCCGTTTGTTCTCAAAGAAGGCACAAAAGAAAGGACTCCAAGACAGGGGTGGCATGGAGAGTTTGGCATCATCTTTTAAGACCAAAAGAAAAGATACATTGATGAATACGAGGTAGATACATTTGTATATAGGAGACTTAACAAACTGAGAAAGATTTGAGAAATCCACCTTTAATGGCCTTGATTTTTATAATGAAATAGATAAATTCATATGCTATGAAGGAGCTGACCTGGTGTCAGATGTTTGAGGAAAGCAGTAAAGATTTGTTGATGCTTGAGAAGAGCAGTAATAAAAATTGTTGAAATGATATATTTCTAACCAAGGAGTTGTAAAATCATTTATTGGCATGTCTGAGTGCCTATCTGACCACAGAGACTCTGGATTTTTTCTGATGCTAATTTATAGTGTCTCTTCTTATTGTAGAAGAAAAAGTAATTTGGTAGTATTGATTTGTGTTGTTTTGAAAAGTGAAAAGATAGAAGGAAATTTAGTATATGTGCAGGATAATAATTGAGATGTGCAAGATAATAATTGAGAGTTAAGGTTACATAAAGAAAAAGATGAGCAATAAGTATAAGCTGAAATAAAAATAATAATACCAAGGAATTTGATGTCTCTGTAAGGGATAAAAGCAATGTTGAAGAAGCTATGCCTGTGGATAGAGATGTAATCAAATGACAAGAGAGAATATTCAAGATAAATGGTTTAATAAAATAAGCTCTTCATTGAAGGAAATTATGTGACTATAAATATAGACAGATATAATGATAACCATTGTAATTTTAACAAACATAGGTACCTTTATGTTTTCCATCAATACTGATTATTTTTTAACCCCCAAAACTCTCACTCCCAAAAAAGGCTAGTTTGGCTCTGTTTTTACTTTTTTCTTGTATCTCACCACCAGATTGTTATTAATTTTTAAAATTTTATTGTAATATTATTTCTTAAGTATCTTCAGCATAATGGCTTTAAAACATATCTGAGTCTAATTTATCTCCCTTGAATTTGGCCTGTTCTTATTGAATTGTTTCAAGTAAATAGAAGATGATCTTTGTACTCTATTTGGTATTGTTATAACAGAATATTACAGACTGGGTAATTTATAATGAACAGAAATTTATTTGGGTCACAGTTCTGGAAACTGGGAAGTCAGGACCATGGCACTAGAATATGGTGTGGGATTTCTTGGTACACCATCCCTTGGTGGAAGGTAGAAAGGCAAGAACAAGAAATTGAACTTATAGACTCAAACCCTTTTATAATTAAAATCAATCCATTCATAAAAGTGGATCCATCATGACTCAAACACTCCCCATTAGGCCCCCCAAACTGTTTCATTGGGAATTAAGAACACAACATACATGGGAGAGACAGATTCCAACCATAACAGTGGTGGAAGCTATGCTATAGGACTTTTGAGGCCAGGTCATAAATGGAAATAGATTTCAACTGGTTTTTCTCTTCCTTGGGATAGTTGCTCTCGGAAGATAACTGCCATGTTGTAAGGAAGCCCAGGCTACACTACACAAGGTGTTCCAGCAACAGCCAGAGCTAAAGTCCTGATTTTTAGCTAGCATCAACTCCCAAATAAGAGTGAAGAGGATACTGAGATAATTCTCCAGCTGTCACTCAATTGTGACCATGTTAGAGACTGTGAGAATCATCTAGGTGAACTGAGTCAAATTTATAACTGTTACAGATAATAATAAGTAATCATTGATGTTTTACACCACCACTTTTTCAATGATTTGTTCTGTAAGTATACTCAGAAGGCTTAACAATTCAGATTCACAGCTGTATTATTAACACTTATTTAGATGTAACTGGGTTATATTTATTTTGTTTTTCATCCAGTCCATGTATTTCTTTTCTTTCTGATATTTTCTTGTTCTGGTGATATATGTACTAAAGTTCTTTACCTCACACAATGAACTCCGTGTTCTTACATGTCTAAAAAATACTGAAATGTTATCAAAAAAATAAAAAATACTTGAGTGATTGACTTTTTAAAAATATTCTCCATATGAAATTATTCTCTCTCTTATTCTAGCATAGTTTTGTTCATGAAAGTTCAACATCGGGGACATTATTATCCCAGGCTAGTTGACAAATTTCCTATATGCATCTTAAGTCTTAAAATCTGGAAATTTGATCAGACACATATTATGTGCAGATATCACCTCTATAAGATATAGCCATGCAAAAATCATCCAGATTTTTGTGTATCCAAATGCTTAGGATAATGCTAAGCATGATAGATAATGAAGAAATATTTGATACAGAATGAGAGGATGAATACATTTCCTTGTATTTCGTTTTACTGCTAGATACCCAATAGGCTTTTCATGCTGAAGATAATCCTTTTCTGATAATGCTTTTTGAAAAAACTATCTTTTGATTGTTTACTTTCCTCATCTGCATTTCTGCTAATACACAAATACAGAGGAACTCAAAGGAGCTCTTCTCCATATTGCCTAAATATTTTTTCATATTTTTATTTCTTTTATTTTGCTATGGATACAGAAATGTTTTCTTTACTTTAAATTTATTCAGTCCTTCTATTTTTTTAATATTAGCAAATATGCTTTCTTTTCTTTTCTTTCTTTCTTTCTTTCTTTTTTTTTTTTTTTTTTGGTGTGAAGGGGAAAGAATTCTTTCTTTATTTTCTTTTTTTGGTGCGGAGGGGAAGGAGGTGATCCTGGGGATTTAACCTGGGGATGCTCTACTACTGAGCTACATCTCCAGCCCTTTTTATTCTTCATTTGAGAAAGGGTCTCACTAAATTGCCAAGGCTGGCCTCAAACTTGGAATCCTCCTACCTCAGCCTCTACAGTAGCTGGGATTATAGCATGCACCACTGTGTTTACCTACTGTTACTTTTTATTGCATTCTGGTTTTCTTTGTGGATTAGTTTTCTTTTTGAATCTCTTTGAAGCTACTAATGATAACTTAAGTTCTAACTCTTTTCATATACCTCTGTTTCCTTAGATTGTTAATTTGTGGCTTCTTTCATATTCTGTGCTTTTATTAAATGTCTGGTGATACTTGTTTTCTGACAAATAACATTGGAAGGGATGGATTGCCATGATTATCTGAGTTGCCTTTCCTCTGAAGTCACATAGCTTCCTCTCCCAAGAATCTCTCACACAAGCGAATCCTTAGCTCGGTCCTGCTCTTTTTATATGTTGCTCCTGTGCATTCTGCACAGAAGTACTCTATGACTGATTTGTGTTGTGGTTTTACTCTGCTTAGTACATGTTATTCCATCTGCTTTTCGTCATATTCTTCAAATTCTTCTTGCATTAGATAATGATATCCAATTACCTAATTCAATAGATACAGATACTTACATGTAGATAAATACTTATAGTGAATTGACCATTAAAGTTTCAACAAACACATTTAAACTTCCATTTTGAGGTAACATTGATAATACATTAACCTCTAGAACTTCCTTCCTGAAGAAAAGAAGGGTTTGAGAAAGCTGTCTTATTTATCTGCCCTGTCATATTTCTTTTAACTATCTTTTTGTCACTTCTTTGCAGGTGTTGAGTAGGAGTGGAAGTCAGATAATGTCAAGCCAACTCTCTTTATCTAGATACAACTTTAAGACATTCACTTTTTTAAAATTTTTTATTGTTGGTTGTTCAAAACATTACATGTTTCTTGATATATCATATTTCACACTTTGATTCAAGTGGGTTATAAACTCCCACCTTCACCCCATACACAGATTGCAGAATCACATCAGTTACACATCCATTGATTTACATATTGCCATACTAGTGTCTGTTGTGTTCTGCTGCCTTTCCTATCCTCTACTATCCCCCCTCCCCTCCCCTCCCCTCCCCTCTTCTCTCTCTACCCACTCTACTGTCATTAATTTCTCCCCCTTGTATTATTTTTCCCTTTCCCCTCACTTCCTCTTGTATGTACTTTTGTATAACCCTGAGGGTCTCCTTCCATTTCCATGCAATTTCCCTTCTCTCTCCCTTTCCCTCCCACCTCTCATCCCTGTTTAATGTTAATCTTCTTCTCCTGCTCTTCGTCCCTACTCTGTTCTTAGTTACTCTCCTTATATCAAAGAAGACATTTGGCATTTGTTTTTTAGGGATTGGCTAGCTTCACTTAGCATAATCTGCTCTAATGCCATCCATTTCCCTGCAAATTCTATGATTTTGTCATTTTTTAATGCAGAGTAATACTCCATTGTGTATAAATGCCACATTTTTTTATCCATTCATCTATTGAAGGGCATCTAGGTTGGTTCCACAGTCTTGCTATTGTGAATTGTGCTGCTATGAACATCAATGTAGCAGTGTCCCTGTAGCATGCTCTTTTTAGGTCTTTAGGGAATAGACCGAGAAGGGGAATAGCTGGGTCAAATGGTGGCTCCATTCCCAGCTTTCCAAGAAATCTCCATACTGCTTTCCAAATTGGCTGCACCAATTTGCAGTCCCACCAGCAATGTACAAGTGTATCCTTTTCCCCACATCCTCGCCAGCACTTGTTGTTGTTTGACTTCATAATGGCTGTCAATCAACAAGTACATGAAAAAATGCTCACCATCTCTAGCAGTCAGAGAAATGCAAATCAAAACCACCCTAAGATACCATCTCACTCCAGTAAGATTGGAAGACATTCACTTTTATTCTCAATTCATGGTGCCTACATCTGTCCTAAACTTTATCCAAACTGGTTTCTATTCCCAGTAGCCAGCGGAGACTCTCTCTCTCTCCAGATCCCTAATTGACTGAATAGTCATCCAAACATAGATGTGAATTTTCTATTTTCTAACTGGTGTTCAACAAAATTGAACCTGTTTTACTTTGAAGATTATTCTCTATAGTATTTGGTGGCACTTTTTTTTTTTAATTCCTTGCCACTCTCTTTATTTTATTGACTCTAACTGTCCATTACTTAATTCTTCCTTGCTTCCACAGAGCAGGTCCAAATCCCTCCTACTGATGAGTCATTGAAATGATTCTCTCTTCATTGATCTGCAAATAATTCCTGCCCTGTTCACCATGGTGTCTTTACAGTCCCCTGAGCCTGCTATGGCACTCCAGACTCTGAGGTTAGTTTATTTCAGGCATCCCACATGAGGTCTTTCCGCCTTGATTGTATTTCCTAATTTACCCATCCTTCAGAAAGGAACTCAATTCCACTTCCCTATGGGGCATCCCGTGACAATCCCAAAGCAGTATCTTCTTTAATATCTTTTATCTCCTCTAGCTGAGTAGTTGGTTTTTGTTCACCATGAATTCCTATTTATCATTAATTACCTCTAAACCTATATTCCATTTCCTTGGTCAATTTCCTCATGAGCAGCATTTTTTGGCTTACCTTTTAAAAAAATCTCTCTTCCTTCCATACATAATCTAATATCACGAGCACAGGAATCTCTAACCTTTCCATTGAATTAATGATCAAGATGCCAATTCTTTCCTGGCTAGGACAAGAAAGGGGAAATTTGGTGGTTAAGATTTAAGTAGCTGCAGGAGAAAAGTGTCACAGCATTTTAATAATGACCTATAACAGAAAGTGCAGCAGCCTGGTTAGCAGAGGTTTAAACAGCATTGGGGGCGCGATTTGTGTATGTGTGTTTGTTTCTGTCTTTTTTCTTTTTTAGGCTCTCACGCTACTGTAGAGTATGGGAGCATCAAAAAACCCTTCCACTTATCTAGCCCAGCTGGTTTCAAAGAGAGACGAGTATGAGCTACAGCTTAATGAGGATTTCATAGCTTCATAAAATTGTATAGAGAAGGGAAACACCTGTTAGTTCAGCTACCTTGGATAAAAATGTTTCTACGCCTGCTCTCCAGGAGATGAGTTGCTGTGAGAATCCATTGATTGTGAGGGTGATGGTTAAAAGAATCACAATTTTCAAAAGAAACTTCAAAAAGAAAAACAAAAAACCCAAATTTCGGCTTTGGGCTGGAGAGGGGCTCAGCAGTACAGCCAGAGCTTTGTGTGGCCGAGGCCCCCATTTGATCCCCAGCATCACCAAAACAACAAATAGCAAAAAAAAAAAAAAAAAAAAAAAAAAAAAAATTCTGCCTTGGCTTACAAAAGAAAGAATTCTTTGTAAAGTAGCCTTCTGATGTATATATCTTTCTAATATAAATCTTGCTGGAATTTAAGGATTTTTTAAATGTGTGCACATAATCTGGTTAAATGTTAAGTGAGAAAATTCATATAGTTTATAAAAAATACCTTCATAATCAATGAAAGTTGGTTGCCAGAAAATAAAACTAAATGGTTTTACAGGACTTCTAAGATTCTATGGTCTAGGTATCAGGAAAGACAAGATGGATGTATGATTTGGAATCTGGTCACAGCTGGCTAAAATTGCCTATTGGACTATATGAAATAAAGTAAGAATTTTTAAAAGAGATTACCCTAAAAACAGACATTTTCCAGTAACTGTTTTTGCTTAATACTTTTTTTTTCATATTCATTCTGTAGCCTTTTTAAAAACTAGTTTTCAATGAAAGAATATTTGTGTCAGTTTTTATAGAGTATGCCTAATGACATTTGTTCTTGTCTATCTTTGTGAAATCTAACTGAACATTCATTGCCAAGAGGAAAAGACTGATAGAGGTTATTGCAAATTCTGTGAAAGGGAAGTTTCTTTTCTGTAATTGTAGCAGCATTCATGAGCAGGATGATAGTATAGTGAGACACAGTGAGATATCATATTTGTGGCTGCCTTGGTGTTTTAGAATGAGATGAACATAAGCCTTGAAATAGATGATTTTGAAGATTGGTTAACAATATCACAATCAAATCGCTTTTTATAGTGTTATCAGGAAATAAAGTATTCAATATCTGTTTTAGTTCTCTGAAAAACACACTTGGAACACAAAAATTAACTCCAGTAATTTTTTTCCTGCACTTTTCATATATTTCAAATTTTCTTGGCAAAAAATAATTTCATTCAGTAAAATGAACTAAACAAAATTTATTGATTTTTTTTCACCATCTACTACCATCAGTGTAAATAACAGTCTGTGTAATCATTGTGTTTATGGTCCACAGAGGGTAGGCAAAGTGTGCCCTGGGGCTAAATCTATCCTGCTGACTGCTTTTGTAAATAAAGTTTTATTGGAACACAGCCAAGTTCATTCATTCATGTTTGTCTATGGCTGCTTGCACTCAGTCTCAGACAAGTGGAATAGCTGTAATATAGATCATCTGTATAGCTTCCTAAATTCTAAAATGTTTACTATCTGGACCTTTATAGAAAAAATGAGCAAGACCTTTGAGCATCTCTAAGATACTGGATGATTCCTAGAAGTTATTTTTTAAATAATATCCTTTATTAGAGAGCCATTTATGATCCTCTCTAAAACACGTCTACATACCTCTTATTTATTTCCTAAATATTTACCTTCTAAATGCTTTTTGAGTTTTTTGCATTTTTCTCCATTTCCATTGTGGGTGTTCCAGTCCATCTACCTGTACCTTCAGTTATACTATTATAGGAAACTTCTCACTAATTTTTTCACAGCCCATCTTGCCCCAGGTAAGTCCATCTTCACACTGTAGTTAGAGTGATATTTTTATAATATAGGTTTCCTTATGTCACTTTCATATGGAAAACTCTTCAATAGCTTCAATAGTTTGTTAGAATACAGATTCTACCACACCCTGCATAGATCAGGCACATTGTCTGCCTTGCAATCTAACTCTGATATACTTCTCCTGCTCATCTGTGACACTCCTTATAATGGGTCTTTTTTCATTTCCTCAGGTTCTTCCTACCTAAGGACCTTTGCACAAGCTATATCATTGGTATGAAGCATTTTGTGCTTTCATCTACACCCTTATCCTCCAAAACATTAGTTACCTGCCATACATCCTTCAAATCTCAGATAAAGCTCTTTCCTAAGGAAGGTTTTTTTAAAAGCTAGTTTTAAATTCCCATAAACCTCATAATTTGACTTCCTACTGTATATCACATTATGAAAATATTTTGCATCAACATTTATATTAGAATATGCCTTTTTTCCTCAACTCTGAACTTCAGAAAGACAAGGACCAAGTCTATTTTACTCATTGTTGTATCTTCAGCACCTGGCAGAGAATGGGGACCTACTAAACATTTGCAGAAATTGGAAGAGATCATTTAATCCATCTTTCCACCTTGAGGTATTGAAAATTAAACCAAAGGTAAAAATGTGTAGTAAATTGTCATGCCAAGACCAAAGGAGTAAAAGAAACTGTGCTTTGGATAAATAAAATACTTATCCAAAAGTAAAATTGCTATCTTTTCATTTTATCCCCATTTACTCTCTTTTCAGATATATAGCACAGGCAGAGAAACATTTAGCAACCATTTTTAAGCAAATATGCGTTCCACCTATAAAAAAAATGAGCTAAACTATCTGAAATGGAAAGTAGTCTGTCTCATTTCCAAACTTCTTACAACTCTATACAACTCTGTCCCTTGGTCATCCGTTTTAGAGAATACCAACCCTAAGGCTATAGTGTTCTTCCTTAGTCTAACATCATCTCTCTAGTTATAATTTAATATCATCTTTCTACCCTCAGCAGGGAGGAGAGCAGCTGGCAACATCCTCCTTCCTAATAACCCTTCACATCATTACAGATGGTCACTTCTCAACCCTTAGTTTTTCCTCATCTCTGCAAAATCGGCTCAGCATTATTTTAAACCTCTCCCTAAAGGGCATTTGTTTTTTGAAAGTTTTACAGGCCACACTTGCCTCTTACAGATATTCGTACTATCATTTTCTTTTCCTTGGTGTTTCCTTTTTCTCAATATGTAATCTTAAGGAAAACAAACCTCATGCACACTGGAAAGACAGAGGTGGAAATTCTGAGGATTGCCTTGGGGACTGACTTGAAATGTCAACCTAAGGGCATTGGATTTGATGACCATGGCTGACCCAAAGGAAGAGGTGGAGAAATGCAAAGAAGGAAGTCATCTCAGAGTCCAGAGACTGGAGCAGAGTTTGTGGGTAATGGACAGGTAGAAAACAGGAACCAAAGGAGTCAAGGTGAATAAAGGAGACAAAGTGAATTCCCTAGTACCTTCCCTTTCCGTCCACCTCTCTCCCCCATCTGCTTGTTCTACTAATCTCCTTATTTTAAGGAACTCCAGAAGGGACAGCAGGGACTGTGGTGAGGTGCAGAGTTGGCATTGAACTGGGCTAGACTTTCCAATAAGCAAAATTCTACTAAGCGGCTATGACTGAATAACACTCTTTAGTTTCTTTCTTTTTTCCTTTCTTTCTCTTTTTTTTTTTTTTTTGCCATCAAAATGTGATTCCAATTTATTGAAAGTAGTTTATTAAGAGATATCAAAAGACAGTTCCAGGGAATGAAGGGGCGGGACAGGATGGGAATGGGAAAGACAGAAGAATAAATTGGACATAACTTTCCTACGTTCATATATGAATACATGACAAGTGTAACTCCATATTAAATACAAACACAAAAATGGGAAGTTATACTCCACATGTGTATAATATGTCAAAATACACTGTACTGTCATGTATATCTAAATAAAAAATAAATAAATAAATAAAAGAACAATTTTTTTTAAAAAAAGACCATTCCATTTTAGTCTACCTGAAAAGAGCTTCCTTAATTCCCTTGTTGTTGCTTTCTGTTTTTTGTTTGTTTTATTGATGCATTACAATTATATGTAATAGTAGGATACTACATTCGCACATGCATATGACATAATTTGCTCCATCTCCTTCCCTAGTACCTTCCCTTTCCCTCCATCTCTCTCTCCCATCTGCTTGATCTACTGATCTCCTTATTTTAATCTCTGATTTTATAAGCAGTTCATTCAGATTGTTAATTTCCTGGCAACCTTTTGGGGAAAAAAAAATATAGCTTCTTAAATTTTTTTTTTGGCTTCAAGTGATTATTTACGTTTATGACAATGTGTCTTCTTAGGTAATATCTGGACTAAACAAAGTGGACCCTTTTCTTCTTTAATCTCATGGTAAGCTTAATCTTTAAACAACATTTCATTTTACTGAGGATTCTTTTTTAATGTTTCATATGTACATCACCGTATTATTTTAATTGCATTATCACTCAGTTTAAGAATGTAAAGGGCTACAGCTTACAACTGTAATTTTCCCTTTCTGAGCATTTATAGTTTTCTTCACAATTTCTCATTTGATAGCTGTCATTTCTTAGCAGTTAATGATCTTCTTTTTTTAAAACAATGAGGTGTCCCATAAACTGATCCAACTACTCATGTCGGCAATCCCAGATTCTCCCAATTCTTAGATATCCCTAAATGCAACCTGCTATGTGAGACTCTTCCCTCAGGGTTTCTCTTTTATGGGTGATATCAAAGCAGAGGATGCAATTTAGAATAGACTGAAAGCAAATCCATTTTCTTAAGCTGGATTTTAATTAGACAAATAGGACATGTTAATGTTTTTCATTTGAGGTTCAAGAAGAGAACCATAACACTGAGGAACTTACCACGCATAAGATCTGATTGGGAATCTTTAACTTCTCCAAAACCATGGGGTGGCATGCCCTTTCATCTTTAATTTTTTTTCAACAAAAATATTATAGAAGAAAGAAAAACGATTCCAAGAGGCTAAATGTTACCCAAGAATATAGTAGCATATGTGTCACAAAGCTGCTAAAGGCTGAAGTACCAAGCTTAACAGTGTTTCTTTGCAGCACAGTTGCTTATCAATGAAGCGTGTATGCAGTCTAATTAACATAATTGGAACTACTATAATTATGCTATCATTTTGTTTACTTTAGCACATTCTGTTGAGGTATATGGGTAGCAATATTTGCTATTGAAATATTGCCCCCTTGCTGCATGCTGGTTGTTTAATCATTCTGTTTATTCTACCTTCCTTGCAGTGCTGCCCTGCTACTCAAAGGTGAGGAAAGTGTTAAGTCTTTATAGCCAGGAGAGGAGAAGAAGAGGAAAACAATGAAACTAATCAGGAGCTCTTAGCCACAAAGCGCCAGGAGTGGGCAGTTTTGCCAAAAAAAGCACAATGAGAAAATAATACTCCCCAGTCCAGAGCATTCAATCTAATAAAATGATGAAGGAAATTGTTTTCAAACAGAATGTATTCATCATACGTGGTTGGCCCCTATGTTTTAAGCAATTGAAACAAGTTATATCCTATTTTGGAAAACTGAGAATAAAGTCATAAAAGCTCAGTGGGACTTGTTCTGAGATACCCATTACTAAAATGGTACCAAAAGATTTTATTTGCTCTGACCTTTTAAGTGAGGCTGCAGTGAGGATGGGAAAATGATACTCAATGTCCCTGCTCCTTGTTCCTGCATTTAGACACACTAAGGAATTCCCCTTCCCCCCACATCTCAGCAGAGCCAGGCCAGAGATAAGAACTTCACAGATGGTCAGGAGCTTTGTGATTGGTCCTTTCCAGCATCTCCAAAGGCAAGCAGAGAGCAAAGATCTGGAGCCTCAGAATCAGTTCCACGGCATGGAAGAGGTTACACAGGTGTGTCGGGCCTTTGAAGATTTCTTTTTTCTCGTGTTGTTTCCGAAGAGAAGGTGTGGACTAAAGCATTCCCCATGGTTCCTACTGGAGGCGTCAAGCCAAGGCAAGCAGATGTCGGCATCACTTTCACAGTCAATGAGTGTAATATCTGGGTTTTCATAACTACTCTTCTAAAGAGCATAAACAGAACACAGTATAAAGATCAATAAAACAGGGGGAGACATGCTCTGTGCCCTCTCATCCCACTGCGTTCTCCGGATGACTCCACATCCTCCTGCCTACATTTCCTGAGCTCCCTGTTAGACACCAAAAGTCACTAAAAGAGATGCTAATGCATGTGCTCCGCCTGAAAGGTACATCACATATTCTTCACTGGGGTTCAGTATGTGGATCTTAATCATCTACCAGATGTTTTTATTTACTAGTTGTTATTTAAAATAGCTTGTAGGGTTTTCTTATTTCATTCTGATCTCATTCCATTTGGAAGTCTTTAAATGTGTGCTACAACACATGTATTCCTGAAGCGGGGACTCAGCGGCAATAATCAGGGCTGTGAAAGTGTTTTGTGAAATCCACACGAAACCAGTCAACTGCACGGGCGTGTTGAACACTGTTTCACACTAATCTTAAATAATGAATAAGCTGGAAACATTTTAATGGAAGGTGAGTACATATACACACACAATCTCTCTCTCTCTCTATTTCTCTCTCTCTCTCTGTCTCACACACACACACACTCACACACACACACTCACACACACACACACACGCACACACACACAAGGGCATCCTACTGCCAACAACGAACATGGCAATACACAGGACCAGTCACCTTGACTGTGAGCAAGTCAAGCTTCTGAGATGCCCATGGGATCTGCTGAGGCTACACACTAGCTGTGATGACACTTATGTTCAAATCTTTCTCCTGCCCCATCCTGCCTCCTTGGCTGTCTTTCTTTCAAGAACATTCTTTGATACACCAAATTCCTATTCTGCTTCTAGGGAAACCAACCTAAGATAGGGTGGATGTACCCCATTGGTACTGAGGTTATAAAAAAATCAGAATATGAGTTGTACTCTGAAGCAAGAAGAGAGGTTGCAAAGAGCAATAAGTAGAGCTGAAGACATTATCTGGCACTGAGCAGAAATTCAATTATTTTTAATAGATGAATAAGTAAAGAAAAATGAGTTGAAAACTCCCCATGGTTGCCTTGAGAGGCAATGATGTCAGTCATTGAGAGGCCAAGGTTTGCCACAGTCATCTAGATTCAAATCCAGTAGCCTCCACTCTCTGGCAGCCTGATGTTAAACAAGTCCCTGGACTTACTTGACCCTTATTTGGTTCATTCATAAAATGATGAATGATAGTTCCTGCTTTGTAGGGCTGTGTAGATATTGAATGAGTCGATGAATGTAAATTTTGGAACAGTGTGTAGTACAACATAAATACTCAGCTAAGTAGGCTTTTAAAAATGTCATACATGTCTGCAGGAATGATGCTTTATTAACTGTTGTTAAGTATTGGATATAGGATACACCAAAGATTCCAACATGATGAGCTATCCTTCTCTCTCTGAATCCTGGGGGAACCTCCATAAGATTGGATATTACAGGTTTGTAAAGCAACTACAGGCTTCAGAGGAACACGGCAGAAATTTATTCATTCATTTGACAAACATGACATATCAGCACTGTGCTGGGCTTGAGAGACAATAATGAACTAACAGTTTCCTTCACTCATGATATTCTAATAATGGAGAAAGACAATAAGCCAATGAAAATAAGATTGCCTCAGGCAGTCACAAGAGTTGTAGAATTAGCAGTGGCCTATAGTGATGTTATCCAACAGAACTTTCTGGGTGTTAGAAATGTTCCTATCCACATGCCTTAGTAGACACTAGCCACAGGTAGCTACTGAATACCTTCAATGTAGCTAGTGTGATGCAAAACTTGAATTTATAATTTTAGTAAATTAGAATTAAATTTAAATAGCCATGTACAAGGCAGATTTATAGAAAGACAAGTGAAAATCCATGAACCAGATCCACACATACGTAGCCACTACATATGAAAGAAGTGACACTACTGAGAGGACAATTCAAGCACTGAATGGGTGGGTTGTTAAAGTAAATAGTACTGGGTCATTTGCATATAAAAATTAAAATATAAAATTAAACTTGGGCCCTACATCACATACTAATTAACCAATTCTAGAAATGATATATCTAAATGTAAAAGGCAGAACAATAAAACTTCAAGAAGATGAAATAGGAGGATATCTTTACCACTTTGGCATAAAGATTTTACCCAGAGAAACTACAAATCATTGGATATAAAAGAAACCATTCACAAACTGAATTCCATTAAACTTAAGCAACTTCATTAATCAGAATTCTTATAAGGATTCTTTTTATAGCAAGATACAGAGTGTGAGGAAATAGTTGCTGTATATATTGACAGAGCAGTTATATCCAGAATATAGAAAGAATATCTATAAAATATAAAATGGCAGAGAAATTAATAGAAAAAAAATGAACAAATTTAAACAAGCATTTCACAAAAGAGGAAAACCATTTACCCACTAAACAGAAGAAAAGGAACTCAATCTCATTCAAAAAGAAAATTTTTAAAAAAAGCAACATGAACAACCACTACATACCCATCAGAATTGCAAATATTCTTGAATAGCAAAATGGATAAATAGTAGTGGATTCATGTGGTGAATTATTATATAGCAGTGAAAAATGGATGAACATTACTGTATGCACCAGTATGGACATATCTCACAAACGTAATGCAGAATGAAAGAAGTCGGATGGAAAAAAGTACTTATTGTAAACCTGTTTCCAGAATATGAGAATAGTCCAGGCAAATCTATATAGGCTTAGAAGTCAAGACAGAGGTCACTGTGGGGAAGAGGGAGACTTCTGGGGCACTGAAGACGTTTGATTTTCAACAGGCATTGACCTGTACTATATTATCTGCGCAATTTCTGTATGAATGTTTTCTTCAATATAAAGCTTACTTTTAAAGTGAAGTGATAGCCAAGATGGAAGATCAAAGGTACTTTCCTTTAGAAAACAGGGGACCTGCATGTCTTTACGCACTCACTGTGAAGCCTTAGGGAGCAGCCAAGGCTGAGAGATCGGCACTTTGTTCTGTCATGGTGCAACCTGAAGCCCCCATTTTACCCACAATGCTCTGTAAAGGACGGGTGTAATGCTCGTGCCTGCAGTTTGCCAGATTCTGCTGTGGACAGGAACTGTTCTTTTGATTAGCTTTCTTCTCATTTCCACCCTAGAAAAGCCCTCCCACATAGCATCTTTGAAGTGTAGTTAATTCTCTGTGAAAGAATAAAAACAAACAAAACAACAATGAAACTACCCCCCAAACACCAGTGTTTTCCTTTGCCAATAGCATAAAGATTTTTTTAACATGATATTCAAGGTCCTTTATGATAAATCACCAACTTTCTTTTCTTGACTTATTTTCTGCCACTCACAGCAGCCCTACTCTGTTCTACGTGTATGCTCTCCTTCCTTCCTTCCTTCCTTCCTTCCTTCCTTCCTTCCTCCCTCCCTCTATCTTTCTTTCTTTCTTTCCTACAGTGCTGGGACTCAAACCCAGGGCCTTGCTCATGGAAGGCAAGTGTTGTACCACAGAACTACACCCCAGTCCCTCTTGTTTCTTGTGTGTGTGTGTGTGTGTGTGTGTGTGTGTGTGTGATGATCTAATTCCTTTCTGTACCTGGCAAAACCATCCTGCTGTTTCAGGGTTCAACTGTAATAAAAACCCCTCAGGGGAAATTTTCTAAAATTTCCTATCATAACAGCTGTCATCTCCCTTTGTTTCTTGAACTTCTTGCCTTTAATAGTAAGAACTACCTTTATGCACCAGAAACTAGGCCTGATATCGATACTACTGATTCTCAAGACTGATCTACCAAAGTAGATATGATTACAACTCTTTGTCAGTAAGAAAACTGTTCAAGCTCATGCAGCCGATAAGTGGCTGAGCCAAAATTTGACCTGAATCTATTGTCTCTAGGCCAGCATCCTTGAGTAGGTGTCTGGCTGCCCCAGTACATGGCGCATTTGAGGGCAGGAATCATGCCTTTTTAATTTTGTTTGTTCCACACCTGGCACAAAAGTCATCTACTTTAAATAGTTATAAATGCTTGCAGAATGAAACTGAATTGATTTCAATCTGATTTCGTAACAGGAAGACTACAAAATTCACATGTTGAAGTGCTAGCCTCCAGGACCTCAGAATGTGACTATACTGGAGACAGGACTCTTACAGGGGTAACTAAGATAAAATGAGGTCATTAGAGTAGGATTTTAATCAATATAACTGAGGACCTGATCAGGAGATTAGGATGCACAGAGGCAGGAGGGAAGACCATGTGAAGATGTCAGAAGAAGACAGCCATCCGCAGACCTAGGAGGGAGGCCTCCGAAGGAACCTACCCTGACACCGTGATTTTGAACTTCTAGTCTCCAGAAATGTGAGGAATGACGTGCAAGCCACCCACACTGTGGGGCTCTGCTCTGACAACCCTGGCACACTCACACCACTGCCGTGGACATGTTGCTCTAGCATGTTCCTTACTTGAGTAACTGGTTTCTCTCTTTTCTTCCACTTTGGTCTTCTTCTGGGTATATGATTCTTTCAGTTTCTGACTCCTTTTTAGAAACTATTCCCCCCTCACACACACCAAATGTCTTCAAATTTGTGTATTTATGTGTGTGTGTGTGTGTGTGTTGTGTTTTAACCCACTTATGGTGATTTCTTTCTATAGCTTGGCAATTTCATAGGATTGCTTCAAGTTTGCTTGCTTAAATTTTGCCTGTGGCCCCTCTCTCTCTTTCTCTCCCTCCCTTCCAACTCTCTCTCAGATTGCTGTCTGATTAGGATTGGAAGATTTAGCCAAGAATACATTGTTTATTGTTTATCAGAAATTCAAATGTAACTAGGTAGCCTGCATTTTATCAGGCAGCCCCATGTCTGGTCTCAAACTCATCGCTGCAGTCTTCAGTGTCTTTGTGGAGGCATCATAAAGAAATGGAGAAAAATTTATACTTGCAGGGTTTTTTTTTTTCCATATTAAGATAGAGAACAAGGCATTGAGTTCAAATTTTATCTTTCCCACTAATTTTCCAAATAGCGTAAACAGAGTCATTCCTCATCTGGCCGCCATGAGGGCCTTCCTTGTCAAACCTAGCTGAGAAAGGAAGACTTAATGCAGTTCTATTTATATCTGTGCAGCCAACTCCTCTAAATTGTTGGTTGCTTTATTACTTTTCAAATCCTTCATCCTGCTTTCTCCAACCAAAACCGTGGCAATGTCAAAACGCTGGTTTGTTTTATTCTCCATCCCACCTAGAGCCCTCTGATCCTCCGCTCAATTCTAAAAAGCATTTTTCCATTCATGCCTTTGGTATGAGCGATTGGAAACACATACCCCTCCTCATAATTCTACTCCACATCCCACGATTGGCATCTTCTACAAAACATGGTTTCAGAAAAAAGGGGTCAAATTGTTTACCCTCTTTAATAAAGCTGTTCTGTAAATAAACCAGTTTTAAATTTTGTTTGTGATCTGCTTTTTTATTCAAAGAGCTGAATCAATAGTATGTTTTGTGACTCTGCTTAAAGGAGACACAGTTAAGAAGTTTAATGGAGACAGCATGAGCCATACAGCAGTTGCCCAGGCTTGCTAGATGTCGATTAACTCCCCAATGTTCTCTTTTAGACAGATGTTCCCTAGGAAACTTGCCAAAACACATGCATGTTCTGTTAGCAGTGAAGAAGTTAAATAGAAAGCCACTTCCTTCTTTCCCTGAATGCATGCTGGAAAATCAAAAACTATAATTAAATGCATATGTGGCATTTTCGCAATATGTTAGGTTGGTGGTTCTAATTATTATCATACATACCATATTTGATCTGGTAGAACATGTGAAAATGTTTATATACTTTTACATTATGGTTTAACAACACGTATAAACATTTAGGTACAAAAGGATTATAAATTTTGTTAAAGGCATTGAATTACTGTCAAAGAGAGAGAAACTTTAGCAATTATCCCTGTATTTTTTGCAAACCTTTTGTCACAGAACAAACTGTTTGAGAAAGTAAAACTGTAGGAGAACTCAAATTGAGGAAGTGAGACTGAAATGTGTCAAATAAACAGAATCTATTTTGAAGAGGAATCTTTTAGAGCTCTGCAATGATCCGAGAATTCAGAGACCAGGCTGGGCCTTTAGCTCATGTGTCTCTTGCTCCACACATGAAAGGACAAGAAACGGGGTGGAGAGAGTAGAAATTGCCAGTATCACAGAGTAGACTCCACCCCGGGAATTATCAAGAACCTACTGTGTTCCAGGCATTTTTCATACACGGATTCTAATCTTCACAACAAACTGCCTCTCACGTTACAAACGTGAAAACCAGTTCCAAAAAGTTTTACGCAACTGTGCCATTGTTATTCAGCTGATTAAATGCAGAACTTGGAGTGACAGCCAAACTCCTGAGAGTGCAGTCTTCACTCTGTGACCACGGGTGTCCATGGGCCGTGTCTGAGCTTCCCCTCTAAAGTGTCAACAAGAAGAGTTTCTGTAATTATGTTTGTGACTTGTACCAGTTTTGGATTGCTCACTAGAAAGATGCCAAGTAGTGTGGAAACTAAGGTTGGAGTTCATTTACATGCCATTATCATTAAAAGTCATGGCTGGAACAGCCTTTGAAAGGAATCTGGCCCATTCCCCTCATTTTAAGGATGAGGAATCTGAGGTCACTAGCTCTGTGACTTGGGACCAGCATCAATGAGTGAGGATGTTTTGGAAACACTGCCCTCTGGCAGCCTTGTATCTCTGATTTCAGGGACAGGAATGGGCAGATGTAGCCAGCAAGCTGTTGTTGACAGTTGGAACATTAGATAATGTGTCCTCTTAGTCCACAGAGTCAATGAGAATGATCCTGTCAGGCAGCCCTGAAACTAGGGAAATTGTCTCTGGGGATGTATAAGCATCTACATAACCAGCCAATCAGGGCAGTTTCTCCTATTTTTTTTCTTAATGTAGATTATCAGTTAATCAAACTCAAACTGCTCCAGCTAGGGTCGACTATTTCCTACCTAATTGACAGGGCTGGAATGCCCACTGGAGGGGGCCTCTTCAATCCCCAGTTGTGGCTGCAGATGAGCTTTGTGGTTGGAAGGAAGTTAAGATGCCCTGAAGTCTAGACACAGAGACTCATCTTTAAAGGTGGAATAGGGAGCCATGGAAAGGGACAGTTATAAAAGCTCCGCTTGGAGTCTGATGGACTACTAATGACTAGAAGCGACCTCCCTAGTGCTCCCTTCTGACTTAAACTATTAGAGGTAACCACTGTGATTTATAGATCGATGGGAGTAGAGATCAGCTTCCTTCCTTCCTCCCTCCTGTTCCTCTAATGCATTTTGAAGTTGGGTGATATCATAGAAGCCACTTTCATTCATTTCTAGCTGTGAAGCAGATCACAATTATCCATTATAACTGCGAAGTTGCGTTACAAAAAGAATCACATTTTAGGGAGTGTTTTTTAGCACCATATGGTTGAGTACTGACACGATACAGCACAAAGGCAACAGAACAGTGTTTGGTGACAGAGGCATTTTCATTCAATCCACTTTTTTTTTTTCACTCCTGCTTCCCATTTCCAAGGCTGTTTAGGGCAGGAATTAATGGGAGTGCTCAGGACAGAACAGCAATGCTACTGGTCACACCAGGAGCAAGGCACCTGTGCAGAAAAGGTGATCCGGTGACAACCAGGACTGCCTGTTCTTCACACTGTGTTCACAACTACAAATGCCCTTTCATCATTCTTTAGTACTGTTGTTCTCCAGGCTCTCTCTCACTCTTCCGGTTGCATTTCTTTTAGTCTTTCCCCATTAAAGTGCTTCCATGAGGGGAAAAACTAATTTAAAACAGGACGTGAGAAATTACTCTAAAAGATGATTTTGCTAAACTTCCCAAGTCACCCCATATTAGGTTCATCACTGTAGTTTTTAAGTATTTGTTGAGAGAGTACTCACAACAAGCATGGGCTGAGAGCTATGCAAAATACAAAAGTATATGAAACACACAAGTTTCCCTAAGGAAGAGAATGGATATCAATCAGGAGTGGTGAGTAGTCACTGGCTTGGGTGGAAAGGATTTCAGTAAGAATCTGCTTACGAGGAAACGAGACCAGTGTTGTCGTGGACAGGCAATGCCTCTGTACTCCCACAAAACTTCACAGCACCCCCCACAGAGGGGAAGTAGTTTCTTCGCCCAGTTTATGGATTGGGAAACTGTCATGGTTCGGATGTGAGGCATCCCCCCAAAGCTCATGTGTGAGACAATACAAGAAAGTTTAGAGGAGAACTTCTGGGGTTATAAAAGCCTTAATGCAATCAGTCAATTAATCCCATGATGGGATTAACTGGGTGGATGCTGAAAGTGGTCAGGGTTGTGGCTGGAAGAGGTGGGTCACTGAAGACATGCCTTTGAGGGACATGTTTGTCTCTGGCAATTGGAGACTCTCTCTCTCTCCCTCAGCTTTCTGATCATCATGTGAGCCACTTCCTTCTACCATACTCTTCTGCCATGATGTTCTGCCTTACCTCAAACCCTGAGGAATGGAGCCAGCTAGCTGTCCATGGACTGAGTCTTCTGAAACCATGAGCCGCAAATAAACTTTTTTCCTCTACAATTTTTCTGTCAGGCTTTTAGTCATAGCAGCAAACAAACTGACTAAAACAGAAATAGACGATGAAACAGGTATTTTGCTGGACAAAGAGCTTCTGGAAAGGGTACCACTGGCTTCATTTGCAATGGCCGTAAAAAAACACGGTGGCACTTGGACCAGAAGAAAAATGAGCTGCAATGATTGCTCAATGTTCAGATTCAAGCTTCATTTTCACTGCTCCCACACTACAGAATACCAAAGTTTGTTGAATAAAACTATGACCTATGTAGTTTTTTGCCTAATTCATTTGAAAATGACAGAATTGGATACAGGCCCATATCAATTTCAACTCCAAATTCATTTTAAATCAGTGTTGGCTAAACATAGCTCTGTGCAAGGATGAGCAAGAGGAAACCACCATGCTTTTGATAATGGATCACAGTTCAGAAGAGAGGAACAATTCTGATATTATCACAGGTGTCTGCCTTTTAAGTAGGTTTACTGTAGTAAATACTATTTTAAAAATATTCTAACTTAGTTTCTCATATACACACAAGAGAATAGTGAAACAAATAAAATACGTTATTAAGTCATGAAAACAAAAGGCTCTTGGATTAGAATATTTGTACTCTGTAAAAGTCATAATTTTGTGATTAATATTAGCATATTTAGTGATATACTAGATATAATAAAAATGAGCTTTGTAAAGTAGAAGACAGATTTAGTATTTTATTATAGAATTTAAAGGAATAAGATAAGGAGACATTTTCAGTGAAAGATGAGACAAGGAAATCAGATCCAGTGGAATTCATCGGATATATATTTAGGCTTTTTAATTCTTTGCATAAGTGCCCAATATTTCAAACATCCAAGAGGATCAAAAATATACTTTCAAGTACTTTCTGAAAGTTGTTTTGGAAAACAACTATTTGAATGTGTACTCTGACAAGTTAAGACACAAATGAAGAATGGGAAATTGGAAATAAAGGATCTGGGGTGAGCAATGAGGACAGTTAATTAATACACATTATTTCTGATTGGTTATAAAACAATGCAAATATGAATGTGGTCTTTGAAGACTAAGGTTACAAGGAACATTTAGTAGCAATAGTATTTCAGTAAAATCTCATTTGTATATGTTAACATGCTATCTGTCATTAGATATGCACATATGCAATTATTCAGAAATCTGCATCAGGCAGACCTGGGTTTAAATTCTGACTTTACCACTTAGTTTGTGTAATCTTGGACACAAATCTTCACAATGTCCATGTACCCCTCACCACCTATATGCACATATAATGCACATGGAATAGGGTAATCCAATAAAACATTAAAAATAGTTATCTCTGGTTGGCAGGATTATATAAGTGAAACTTTTTTAATACATTTTTTACTTAGCTCAGATATGTAAAGTGAGCATTTATCGTTTCAATAATCAGAAAAATGTCATTAAGTACAAAAAAGTACTAAAAATTACATCTATAATTCTAGCTAAGCTCATTTTCTGCACAAAATAAAATCTGTTTAAATAGGAACTTGGGTTGAGTTTTAGTTGAATCTAAGCTGGGAAGCGTATTCAATCACAGATGCCATTTTATGTTGAGATACAACTTGGAACTTCATCATTACATCACTAATATTGAAAGGCAGTGGGTTAGCCTGCCAGGATCAATTTTCCACTCTATCCTCACCCACTCACATCATGTCACCCAGGGAGATGGGTAACCTTGCTAGACTTCACTTTTCTAACCTGTGAACTGTGAATAATAAGAGTGCTGATACAACTTCAACATCTCTTACCCCAAATTCTGAAATTCATAATGTTCCAAAATCCAAAACTTTTTGAACACCGACACAATGTCATAAATGGAAAATTTCACACTTAACCTCATGTGACAGGTTACAGCGCACATACGGGCATCCTGAAAATATTGTATGTATACAAAGTATAATATGAAATATAAATGAGTTTCGTGCTTATACTTACATCCCACCCCCAAGATATCTTATTGTGTATGTGCAAATATTCCAAAATAGAAAAAAATCCCCAATCAAAAATACTTCTTGTCCGAAGAATTTTGGATAAGAAATACTCAACCTTTTTATAGGTTGACTAAGAGAAAGCTGTCAGATAATGCACAGAAGGAAGATGAAGTTTAGAGAAGTTGCAGTTTATTTTCAAGGTATGGCTGATCCCACTGGCTAACCCAGGTACTCAGTACTGAGGCCAAGGGTCCTGCCAGTTTTAAACTTCATCCCTCCACCCAGATTGACATAGTGTTATTTGGTGCTCCATTCCTGACACCAGGGTTGTTCTGTTATCCACAATCATTTATTTGGGGTTTTTTGAAGCTCTATCCTGTGGCATTTATAGCTCCCACATTCTGACCACTTAAAGTTTCTATTCAGCACAACACCATTTATTATTAACAAAATAGGAAAAATAAATAAGTAATTTCATTTTAATTCTGAGAACCAGGATTCAGACATCATAACCAAGAGTGGCAGATAGCTGTGGCCTTCCAGTTTCCTTTAAAATTCCTACATAAGGACTAGATACTGTCTCTACAAATAAATGGATCTGAAGAGAAATCAAGATGAGTCATAACCCTGGTGCCCAGAGACTCTTGGATTTGTTTGTAGTTATATTTTGAAAATATTCATTCTTTTCATTCTTCACTTGGATGCTCTGTCTTTTGGTGTCTTTCCCTCTTGCCCAAGTAGAAGCATGTCTGAATACTAATGCTTGGCCAATTTCAGGCTCTCATTTGGAGGTAATTAATTTGGACAGCAAGCATAAACCTAGCATTTGTGGGACTGACTTGAGGCTCAGTTAACCTACCAAATGAATTATTTCATTTTTAAATAGCAACTCTTCCAAAGATCCATTAATAAGACAGGTGTTTAACCTCCGGTCACACATCTGACTCAGTCCCAGTGTCACACCAAGGTTCTTGAATGTATCCCTAGAACATTTTGATGTGGTTTTTCATTTAACTGTTGTCAAGCCAATTCTTTATTTTTGCCTTTGTTTTCCCTTTTATTTTTGAGGTCAACAAACTCCCAGGAGCTACCAAACGAGAATAGAACTGACATAGGACATGTCAATTATTCTCATATTAGAAACTAGAAAATACTGGGACAGATCTTGCTCATGGAATGATTATGACACCCATATATTTTATTTCAAACACATACATTTTAAATCAGGGGCCTATCTGAGCAGTTCCCCAAATGTCCTTTCTCTAAAAAGCACACAGACCTTCCTTAGAAATTTATTTATAAAAATGTATTTGCAGCATTATACCAATACTTTTGTAAAATGGTGAAATCTGCAATCCACAGCTAAAAAAAAAAAAAAATTCAAGGACATCCTCACAAGGAGAACACCATATTTTCAAACCTGAAACAGATGTGCAACTACTTGAGGCTGAGTTCCTTGAGGCCCTTTTTGTACTGTGAAGTATTGCCCAGATGTTGCTACCTGGAAGGCCTTCAATGACTTGCATACTTTGTCTAACATAATAGGAGAATGACCGAGCTCTTTAGTTCAGAGGTACAGCACAAATGTAGCAGAAAACACAGTCACGCAGCATGGCGGCCAGTTGCTGGTCTCTGCTTTCACCTTGGTGATAAATGGAATCATGTCATCTGACTAAGGATCAGACTCTTGTGCTCCATTTATTTTCGTCATGCTCCACTGTCATACGGTTAGTCAAATGGACAGAAGTTAACCTCCACCTCTCCATCCTCCAGAAACACTTAAGTCTATTTCATCTGATTTAACATCAGCGCCTATGTGCCTTACAAATCTTTCTTAAAGACCACTAACCTTAATGCTCTGAAAAGGGCATTGCCAAATCTGATAAGTTTAAAACATAGAGAGATGAAAACCAAGAACTTTACAAGATTGCTTTCCTTAAATGTGCTTTATTAGTCAAGACTGCCAAATGAGGAATGTATCAAAGGTAATGCTACTACAAAGAAGGAAACTGCTTTTCCTCTCCAAACATATGTTTTGCAGCTGAGCCCTGCTCTCAGTTCTAAGTCTTTTTCATGTGGTGCTCTGATTCTCTTCTTTGGCCTAAAGCCCAAACGTCTCTGATGATACCTTCCCTATCTTCCCAGGCTTGACATTGAGACACTGAGATATTAAATTAAACGCAATAGCATATTAACAAGAGATTGTGTCTCCATGAAATTAAGAACTCAAAAACAAGCTTATCTAAAAGGAAAAAAAAAACAGCAAAACCAGTCACTTTTTTCCTTCTGATTGGAAAAGCATTTTGGGACATTTTGTGATTTTTTTTTCCCTATAAATATTCCTTCCTGTTCCTTTTGCAGAATGACTTAGGTGAGAAAGGAAATGCAAAGAATGGTAGAGGATGGGAATTTTTGAAAATTGGCAGAACAGAATGTGAAGATTCAGAAATAGTGTTGATGGATAGAGAAAGGAATGTCACAGTAAAAGGAAGAGTGGTTAGTTGTTAACAGAAAGTTTTAAGGTGCCTGTGCATCGATGCTAATTCTATTGAAATGGATGTAGCTGTTTCTGGAAGATGAAAAGGTGCAGGTTAGCTTCTATGGGTTCTGCTAACCATATGTCAGTGGTTTCCAATGAAAATAATTGCTGCAGTGCTTCCTCCACTCAGAACAAGAGGAGCTAGAGAGAAAAAAAGAAGCACATTTGCAGGCTTGCACTTTCGTGAGGTTTTATAATTACTCAGCAAGTCTGACCCCCTGTTCTTGATGACTTTGAATCTGACTTTTCTAAGTTTCTTCTCAATATCCATAATTCCACTCAGCTGTTGAAGATACTGGCCTTTCCATTATGAGCTGTATCCTTAAGAGACATCCATGATTTTAGGCCTCATTAACCTGTGGGGAATAGATGACAGTTCACAAATATTTGTAGTGAAATTTCATGTATTCACAATTCCTGTCTGTTTCTGCAGAACTTCGGCTCCTCCAGCTCTTCCCAGGCTCTACCATACCTCCAGGTATTCAGGGGAAGCTCCAGTGGGTTCAGGAACAAGTTCATTCATGTGGCAAAAAAGGTACTCTAGGACAAATTTGCCCTGCTCCATGAGGCACCAGAGTTTCTCCACACCCCTGTGGACACAGGAGAGTTTGTCGTTGGACAATACTGCTTTTCAGACCTATTGACACTAATAGGTCTCCTTGGGTCCTTACAACTGTTCTTTCTTTTCCTCTCTTTGGTACTGAGAGTATTCTTTCTTTCTCTCTCTCTCTCTCTCTCTCTCTCTCTCTCTCTCTCTCTCTCTCTCTCTCTCTCTCTTTCCTGAATGTTTCTATACAGGAATGATGGAACTATATGCTTCTCTGGATCACATGCTATTGGAAACACTTAAAATACAATGAAACAATTCTGGCATTGGATTTGCCAAGGAATACCCGTACTCTATCAGAAAATAGTCTCATGTGTCTCCATCTATACACAAGACCTACCAGGGCTATTTATATGCTATAATTTTCTTAAAACAGGTTAGTTTCACCTCAATTTTTTAAATTGGATATTTCAATAGGGCATGAAGTTCCAATATTTGACACTCTTCAAACAAATGCCAAGTCAAGATTTAAATTTGCTAAGGAAAATAAATGGAAATAGGTTTCATCATCCATCTTCTCATGCAGCTTTAGGTTTAGGTCAAGCATGGAGATGAAGAAATTTTTCAAAAGGAACTCTTGGAAAGAATTACAGTGTGTTTCAAGTTCTTGATGACTTTGAATCTGACTTGAATCTGACTTGACTTAAATCTCCTCTTTGAGAAGCCCCTTTTACTTGACCATCATTCTGAGGCCAAGTAAAAGGGGCTTCTCAAAGAGCTTGAATGTTTCTTATAGCTTGAACATTTACAAGGAACCCAAGTTACAGTACTCTCAGTCTAAACGTAGATAAGCTAGCTGACTACTCCAAGATTGAGAAGTTATTGCAGAGCCAGATACAGATTTTATGCCTATGATTTATTGTCAAGGCCATATGACATAGAGAGGTTCTGTCCAAGAGGTGACTTAAAAGACCAAAAAGATCTTAGCATGGAGTAACTAAAGAGGTTTGGCTAATCTGGAAAAGTTTAAGACCACTGAAATAAAACCTCTCCTACTTTACTGGCCCATACACTTTCTAGGTAACTTCTTTCCATGATTCTCCCCACCCAAGTAAATAGCTGTCAAATTTGGGCAGGAGTTATCCCAAAAAGAGTGAAGATGATGCCCATACTTGCTTCCTTCAGGGTAGGTTATTCTCTCCAAGAACCCCAGCTAGTTGTAGAATGGGAAAAAAGTCATACTCTTGAATTAAGGATTGGCATGTTCTAATATCTAAATTTAGACTCAATTTTATTACCTAAATAGACCAGAAAGTGTCTGATAAAAGAGTCATGGAGCTACCATTTTTTTTGAGTAGTGAAAATGTAACCCACTAAGCTAAAATAAAAGGGTATGAGAATATGAAATAAAGTTACTTTATGAAAACACTTTGAGTCCTGCTTGTTCAATATACATGGTACGATAGTCATAAATCCTACACGAAAATAAGGGAAAGTAGCACTCATATTTCTCATTTCTGGTTAGATTCCTTTTCTTCCTGACATAAAATTTGTGTTATTTCATGTTTCTAATGAGAAGAACTTCTGTAATCTTTTCAACCTCACTGATTATATAAGAGTTTATAATTATATACATTGTAAAATTGAGAGTGACCTTAGGAGGATCTATTCGATTGGGTTCCAAATTTTAATGCACAAATTATCCACCTAGGACCTTAAGACACAGTATGTCTGGGATGAGGCCAGAGATTCTGCATTTCTAGCAAGCTCTCAGATGGTATCAGTGTTGCTGATCCATGCATAACTTGTATAGAAAGGCTTTAGTCTATATCTTTCCCACTATTACAATATAGCAAAAGAACTAAAACGTTCTATACAAAGAACTGAAAGTTCTCATATGAGCTCATGAAATAGAGGTAGTTCTAGCACAGGGACTCCCAAAACTGCTTCCTTGGGCCAGCTTCTTTACTGTCATTCTTCCTGCCATGCACTTGAACCAGTATAAAAGCTTTGCCTTCGTCATTTAAGTGACCTATTAAATTTGTCATCATGTGAAAACATGGTAGAATGTGCACTAGCCAAAAAAGATGATGGGTATTACCAAGAGAAGGAAGACTATGAATATAGTCAATCAGATGCAGAAAGGAAGAGTCTATGACTATGACCAGTCAGACCCATTGGATTACGTAAGAATCCACCTGATTGATTTTGCTGTCATGCTTCTACTTGTATAATTTTTCCACCAGGAACATCTTTTATTCTTATATATATATTTTTTATGCTTCAGTTTATGCCGAATTCTTCTCAAGAAGTCTTAACCAAAATTTTAGTTTTAATCACTTGACTACCCTCTGTTCTCCAATAGTGCCTTATGACTGCTTGCACTTTAACAATTGCTTTATTATATTTAAATTATATGCTAAGTTTCTGAATTATCTAGGTTTTCTTTGGTAGCTGAAATCACTTATCATCATCATCATCATCATCATCATCATCTGTAGGCTGAGTGTCTACAGAATTCCTGAGATATAGCAAGTGTTCAAAAGATATTTATGGATAAAATTGACTTTAAGGCACGAAATATTACTACAGATAAGGAGAAACTTTTCACAATTATAAAAATCTACTGTTTCAGAAAGACATAATGATTACAAATGTATATATACCTTAAAACAGAGGTTTAAAACAAATGATACAAAACTGAAAGAACTGAAATTTAGAAATACATGATTTAATAATAACAGTTGAATATTTCCAGAACAAATTCTAAATAATTGCAAAAGCAACTACAGAGAAAATCAGCAAGGTTATGGAAAACTTAAATGACACTATCAACCAATTTGACAAAACTACGTAACTGACATGAAGAAACCTTCACACTTTGACCATAGAATACACCTTTTTTTTTTCAAGTGTACATGCATCATATGCTTAGGTCACACACACACAAAATAAATAAATAAATTTATAATGACTAAAAAGATACAAAAAGTGTGTCTGCACAGAATTAAATTAGAAATGAACAACTGTAGGATACGTAGGGATTGCCAAATATTCAAAAATGCACCATACTTCCAAACAACACATAGATGAAAGAAGAAATCACAAGAGAAATTAGGAAGCTTTTGAAGTGAACAAAAAAAATTAAAATAAACATATCAAAACTTATGTGAAGCTAATGGAACAATGCTTAGGGGAAAATTTACAGATCTGAAATTACTATATAAAAAGAAAGACAACCAGGATAGGAGATGGCAGGATAGGAGTTTTCTACTCCCAATAGTTGTCCAGTACTAATCTGGACAATTCATAGTACAGACCAGAGTATCTTTGTGGGACCCCAAGAGGCCAAGAGGCCAGTAGAAAATTTCCAGCACACTATTAGAGCAACACAAACAAATGAACAAACAAAAAAACAAAACACACACACATACACACATACACACACATACACATAAACAAAATACAACAAGAATAGACAGGTTGAAGAGAGGAATCAGAATGATTAACTCATGTCACTCCTCCCCTGATTTTAATACATGTACAAAATTCAAGTTGAAAAAAATGAACAAAGACTGAAATAGGTTAAAAAAAGGTTAAGGGATTTATGGGACATCATCAAGAAAAATAATTTCAGATACATAATTTTAGAAGGAGAAGAAAGAGAGAAATGGTAGAACACTTATCTAAAGAAATAAAATGGCTAACATGCTAATAGTGGAGGGGGTAGAGAGAGAGCAGGGGAGGGGAGGGGAGAGGTGGGGAGGGGGGAGGGTGGAGGATGGGAAAGGCAGCGGAGCACAACAGACACTAGTATGGCAATATGTAAATCAATGGATGTGTAACTGATGTGATTCTGCAATCTGTGTATGGGGTGAAGGTGGGAGTTCATAACCCACTTGAATCAAAGTGTGGAATATGATATGTCAAGAAATTTGTAATGTTTTGAACAACCCACAATAAAAAATTAAAAAAAAAAAAAAGAAAGTAATGGTTAGAACCAGTCTAGTTCTCATTCAAAACCAGATACTTGGTTCATATTATTAATACGAACAATATGCTTGTTAATATTTAACAAATATTAATATAAACTTGTATGAATTTGTTACTGGTCAAGCAATAAAAAGCAAAGCACCTGCCCTCCTAGAACTCATATTCTAGTGAAGAAAATGCATACTAAATGCAACTATAAATAGAAAGAAAACTCAATTCTATGCAGTAGACTACTAATAAGTAAAACATTATTGAATGTTAGCAAGGATGTAGAGAAATTGAAACTTTTCTACAGCATTGGTAGGAATACAGACTGGTCCAGCTCTGGAAAAATACTATGGATATTCCTCAAAAATTAAATATAAAAGTACCATTCATATCCAGAAATCCCACTTGTGGGTAAATATTGTCCCAAATTGAAGTAACTCTCTTGATGAAATATGTATACCCTCAAGTTCACTGAAGCACTATTCATAATAGGTAACATTTGGAAACAATTTAAATGTCCATCAACACATGATGAGATGAGAAAAATGCAGCATATACTTATAATTTAATGTTATTCATGTCTAAAAAATAAGAAAATATTACTACTAGCATCAAGATGGATGGACCTAGAAGACATTATGCTAAATAAAATAAGCTATTTTGAAAAAAAAAAAATGGCTAACATGTTCCAAGATTTGGGAAAGATAGAGACACCAAGTACAAAGCTTCCAAACAGGTTCAACCCAAGAAGGATCCATCAAGACACATTATAATCTCACTGGGGAAGATTAAAAGCAAAGAGAGAAGTTGAAAATAGTATGAGAAAAGAGACATCTCACATCCAGAGGCCCTCTATCATACTCTGAGTGGACGTCTCAGCAGAAATATTGCTGGTCAGGAGCAAGGAGGATCATATATTCAAAGTTCTGATAGAAAAACACACAACCAAGAATGTCTAACCCTTCAGAAATGAAGAGATAGACTGTCCCAGACCAACAAAAGCTGAAGGAAACCACTGCCACTGGACTTGTCTTACAAGAAATGGTAAAAATCTTCTAAGATCTTCAAGTGGTAATCAGAGAATAGTTACTAGTATCATGAAAACGCTACTTTTGTTGCTTCCATTCAACATGGTAGTGGAAGTGCTAGCCAGAGTAACTGCACAAGAGAAAGAAAGAAAAAGCATGTAAATAGGAAAGGAAGAGGTTAAATGGTCTCTGTTTGCTGAATATAATCTTATATACAGAAAACCCTAAAGCCTCCATGAAAAAAGAGTTAAATCTAATAAAAAATTCAGTAAAGTTGTAGGATATAAAATCAACATTCAAAAATCAGTTGCACTTCTAATACATTAACAAACTATCTGAAAAAACAGTTAAGATAGCAAATCCACTTACAATAGTTTCAAAAAATAGTCAATTTAAGGAGATGCAAAGTCTGTATTAAAACTATATAAAGCAATAATGAAAAAAAATTGAAGAAAACACACACAAGAAAAATGGAAAAAATGTCCATGGATTTTAAGAACTAATCTTGTCCAAATGTCTATACTAACAAAGGGATCTATAGATTTTATGTAATTCCTATCAAGATCTCAAAGACATTTTCAAAAAAAAAATTCCTACAATTTGTATCGATCCACAAAAGATACCATAATAGCTGGAGGCAACTTGAGAAAGAAGAATGAATCTTAAGGAATCCCATTCATGGTTTCAAATTATATTATAGAGCTATAGTACTGAAACAAACATGATACTGGCATCAAAACGGACACGTAGGCCAATGGAACAGAATAAGAGCCTAGAAATAATTCCATATATAGTCAAGTAATGTTTATGGTGATACAAAGAACACACCAATGGAAAGAATAGTTTCTTCAATAAATGGCACTGGGAAAACTTGATATCCACATGCAAAAGAATGAACTTGGACTCTTACTTTATACCATCCACAAAAACCAACTCAAAATGGGCTAAAGGAGACAATTTTTAAGTAATAACCTACACTTGAACATTATGAAAAAGAATAAACTACATCCAAAACAAACAGAATAAAAAAACTAATAAAGATTAGAACAGAAATCAATGAGTTGGAAGTTAAAAAATAATAATAATGCAGAAAACCAAATATTGGTTATTTGTATAATTGCTGATCATTTAGAAATTAAAAGAATTTTGAGGGATTATATAAAAAACTTTATGCCTACACATTAGACAACTGAAAGTAAATAGAGAAATTCCTAAAGATACAAGTTACTTAAATTGATTTAAGAAAAATTATCAAATCTGAATAGAGACCTAAGAAGAAAAGAAATTATATTAGTACTTTAAAATCCTTTTCCATAAAAACACACCCTAGATACTGATGAATTCTATTAAATATTGAATATTTAAAGTAGAAAGAATCCCAAATTTTGCCATTATTTTTTTTTCAGGAAGTAGAGAAGGGGTAACATTTCCAACTCATTCTGTGATGCAAGTGTCACTCTGATGACAAAGCCAGACAAAAACACCGTAAGGAAAAAAAAAAACCCTAGAATCCAATATGGAGGCAAAATCTTTAATAACATATATACATACACAACTCAAAAGAAACGCAATGCAAAAGAAATATTGTAAACCATATCCAAATGAGATCCCCACCCCCAAGAATGCAAAGATAGTTTAATAATAAAAAAATTAGGCAAAAGTACAATTATTTCAATAGATGCAGATAAATTATTTGACAAATATAACACCCAATTATGTTTAAAAAAAATTTTTTTAAAAACCTGTCAACCATCTAGAAGTATAAGGGAAATACCTTCATCTGATAACAAGATAAAAAGCATTTAAGAAAACTCAGTTAATATTATACTAATGAAGGAATCCAGAATCTGAATGCTTTCCACCTAAGATTGAGACCAAGGTAAAGAAAATTGAATTTGTCATTTTTATTCAACATTGCACCAACTGGGTGTACAAGTGAAATAAGAAAAAAGAAAAAAGGAAACACACCACACAGAGGAAGGGGGAAAGAAAAAAGAAACAAAATTTACAAAATAGATCCACATATGAAAGAAAGAAGTAAAACTTTTTAAGCAGATGACATGCTCCTCTTTGCAGAAAATACTAAGCAATTACAAAAAATATTATAATCAAATTTACCAAGATCCTGCAATAAAATGCTAAAATCAATTAGATTTCTATATTAGCAGTAAATAATCTAAAATGAAATTAAGATAACCATTTTATTCAGAACAAGATGAGAAAATAAAAGCTTAGAAAAAAGTTAATAAAAAATATAAGACTTCTGAACTGGAACTGTAATATATTATCGAGGAAAATTAAAGATGTAAATAAATGTAGAGATATGTTCACAAATTAGAAGATTCAATATTTTTAATATGGTAATTCTTTCCAAATTGATTTCTAAATTCAATGCAATCGTTGTCATAATCCTACTTGACTTTTTAAAAGAAATTTATAAGCTGATCCTAACCATATGGAAATGCAAAACAACCTAGAATCTCCTAAATAATTTTTTAAAAGAAGAAAAAAAATTGGAAGATTTATATTACTAATTTCAAAATATTCCATAAAATCAATAATCAAGGCAATGTGGTAGCCACAAAAGAAAGTCATATAAATCAATAGAAAAGAACTGAGAGTTCATAAGTAAACTCTTCCATTGATTTATGGTTATTGATTTTCAACAAAAATACCAATGCCATTCAAAAGGGAAAAGGATATTCTCTTCAACAAAAGGTAGTTCAGAGACAGTTGAATATTTGCCTGCAAAAATCAAACACTTCAGTACTAAGACTGTGCCCAAGACAAATAAAAACTTTTAAGCCCTTGCAAAGACATGAACATCACAATGATACTATTAATAATAGACTCAAAGTGAAAACAGTACAAATATATTACAACTGCTTAATGGATAAACAAAGTCCATATAAATAGAATACTATTCAGCAAAAAAATAATAACAAGCTATTACTTGAACCTTAAAAACATTATTTCAAGTGAAAAAATTCAGACAAAGAAAACCACATATTGTATGCTTTCATTTATGTATGAATGCCTGGAAAAATTTATAGAAACAGATTGGATCCATGATTGCCTAGAGATAGGGGTGGGAGTTTGGATAAATAGACGCAAAGGAAATTTGAGGGCTTATGGAAAGTTATAAAACTGGGTTACAGTGATGTTTCCACAACTAAATTCAGTAAAAATCCTTTTTGAAAAAAAATTATTTTAAGGGTTAAGTGAGGACACAGATTAGATATAATTTTTGTTCTTTTATTATTTCAGAACTTCATTTCACTTTTTGTTAACATATTAATTAATGGTGACATTAGCTGTCTAATCAGTCCAATATATTAGTCATAACATATTCTCTTCTCTTTGCTGCAACAGGCGAGTGGTTTGAACACTGTGCTTGTTCTACAGGGACCAGTGGAAAGCTTGCTCTACCTGGATTCACTTCACATGATCTGTTTGTGCTGTTTTGGAGGAGCAGTGTTTACTATTCTGCACCTTTATCATGGTTGAGTGACTCCTGGTTCTGCTCTTTCCTTTTTCTTTCTTTTTTCTTTTTTTTTTTTAATATTTATTTTTTAGTTGCAGTTGGACACAATACCTTTATTTTTATTTGTTTATTTTTACATGGTGCTGAAGATCAAACCCAAGGCCTCACATGTGCTAGGAGAGCACTCTACCGCTGAGCCACAACCCCAGCCCTCTTTCCTTTTTCTTTAAACACAAATGTAAAGCCAAGGCACCTTTAGGTGTTGAGTTGTGCTAGACTCCAGGAGTTCCCAAAGTGTCATGGTGCACATTGAGAAAAGTGTCTCACAAGGTGAAAAGCCAGAGGCTATGAGAAGCAGGGTTTGTAGTATCAACACAACAGGGTGCCCCTGGTTCCTTGGGAGGATATAATTGCTTTATTTGAATAACACTATGGGCCCTCAGGGAACTGAAACCTGCTATTTAGGGATAAGTGGGTCATAGACTTGGTCCATTTGCTCAGAACGGTTGTTTGGCTAGGGGACCTTATTTGTGGGAGCAGAATAGAAAGGTCATTTGAAATCTTCCTTGTTTTCCCATGTGTCCTGGCAGCCCATGATCTTGAGCCTTAATTTTGATCCTATATCTTGCCAAGTTAAACACATAAAACACTCTATTTTATTTTTTGTTAGTATCCCCTGAAAAATTAATGAACAGTCCTGCTCAAATTCTTTGTTTAGCCTCACTACTGACAATCACATTATCTCTCAACTTCATAAGTTGGAAGGGGAAAAAAAAAACAAGAATAATTACCAAGCAGTCATTTATATGTATTTTATATGCTTGCAAAAAAAGCATTAAATATCAACTTATATGTCACAGGTCTTATAATAAGGAAGAGATGGTACTGCAAATGAGTCCTATATGTCCCCATTGAACATCTTAAATTCCTTGAGAATGGAGTCCTCTGTGTTCCTGGGGTCTCCAGCACCATGCCTCATATCTGGCAAAATGCAGGTAATAAAGCCTAACTGTTAATGAGAATTTACCATGTGCCAGACAATGTCCTGAGCAAAATAGACACATGCTATTTAATTGTCAAAATCTCCTTGTTAGTTGTGTACTGTCATTATTTCAGTTTACTAGAACAAGGGTCAGAAAATATTTTCTGTGAAGGGCCAGATGGTACATATTTTTGGTTTAGTGGACTATACCATAGCTGTTGAGATTATATCACCTCTATCCTTATCATGTATAAGAAGCCAGAGATGCTAAGTGAGCATGCTGCATTTCAAACAGTGGACCAATTTGGCTTATAGGCTGTTTTGCCATCCTTGTTTTAGATGACATCACTAATGCTCGGTGTGATTGAGTAATTTACTCAACATCACAGCTCACAAGATGCATAGTAGGATTATATCAGCAAATACTTTTTTGTTTGACTTAAAACTCCTTTTCCTAACCACTATTCTCTAATGAGAGTGATTTCTGCACTAGTCAGTAGGGCTCCATACATATGTGTTGAATAAAAAAAAAAAATTATTATATTTCCTGGAGAAAAAAGTTGAGTTGGATTTCATTAAGTCTGCACATAGTCAGAACTTTTGGCTTTCTTTTGAAACTAAAGTTTAAAAATAATGAAAACATAATCAGACTCGGGTATTCTCCCCAGCTCTCCATTTACTTGTCCAGGGGTATGGCAAGTCTGTACAAAAAAGGAAAGACCAGCTATGATTGCAGAAACAGACCCTTGATCATGGGCTGTTTTAGTCAGCTTTTTCATTACTGTGACCAAAAGGCCAGACAAGAACAATAAGAGGAGGAAAGTTTGACTCATGGTTTCAGAGATTTTAATCCATAGACAGTCATAGGTGTCTATGTTTCAGAGATTTTAGTCCATAGAAAGTTCATAGCTCTGGGCTTATGTTAAGCAGAACATTATGGCAGAAAGGAGTGGTGGAAGAAAGCAGCTCAAGACATGGCAATCAGGAGGCAGAGAGAGCAATACATACTCCAAAGGCATACCACTAATGACCTACTTTCTCTAGCCACACCTTACCTGCCTACACTTACCACCCAGTTAATCCATACAAGTGGATTAATGCACTGATTAGGTTAAGGTTCTTAGAATCATTATGATCATTCCACCTCTAAACTTTCTTGCATTGTCTTACACATGAGCTTTTGAGGGACACCTCATATCTTAAACCATAATAGGCTCTATTTTCCATGATGTGGATTATTTCTGAAGTGGCCTCATCTTGGAACACCATTATATGTTAGGGTCTCACTGTGGACTAATGCATTTAACTTTCCAGGACTGTTTAGATCTAGCTCCATTCACATTTCTATGCACTAGAAATTCAAATACCCCAGTAACTAGCTCTTTTTTCTCTCTCAAATTAGTTACAAAAAAACGAACAATGTTTGTTCACACTTTATTGAAAAAAAAATTGCTTCCCTGCTGGGATACTATCTTCTGATTTTTAACAAAAAACACATTGGTTGAAAACTAAAAAATTGCTGACACATCTTTAACTGACTCTGCCTGGAATAAGAGTATTTGTAAGATGGTTCAGCCATTATTTCCCTCCTAAACTGGAGGAATGAATAGCTACAATGTTGTTACTTATAATTCAGAGCTAGCTGGTATTAAAAAAAAAAAAAGACATGTGGCATCCAGAAAATGTAATTAATTTGATGGTATAAGCCTTCATAAATTATCAAGTATTCCCAGTAGCAGTCATGAAAAACTTACAGAGAACATGAGCTGCCTTTAAATCGCTTAGTTTGCTCACAACCAGAATTATTTTAAGGTGGTTGCATTGCTGTTGGTATTAAAGAATGCTCAAATTATTATTACCACTAATGGCCGATTCCACCTTTAAATAAGGTGATAGAGATTTGGAGTCACACACCAGCCAGCACAGGCGTCTCCGGGCTGTCATTCTTCTCACTAATGAACTGCAGCTTACGGAAATTAATTATGGGGGAAAGGTTGCTGTTACCCCCACCAGGAATGAAGTCTCCAGATTCCACATCGAGTGTTGTTGGGAAGGAGGTGTAGAGGTTCCTGGGCTCCACCTCCCAAAGCTTTGCTCCTGTTGTGCTCCTTCTGCCAGGCACAAACGACACGCTTGACTGCACACTGGGAGAAGAATGACTGTGGGAAGGAATTTTAAATATTCACTGAAAGATTACAAAGCAGTTACAGAAAGAACAATGTGGTGGCTAGAACAATTCCCAGGGAGGCCAGAGTAGTAGTTCAAGCCAGGGTTTCTGGGAGACCATGAATCTATGTTTGAGTATCGACATGCTATTTGCAAAATAAATAAGGTGATATTTGACCTTTCCAACTCTTCTAGAAATACATAAATAAGTAAATTTTAATTAATATAATGCAGACTATAATTCCACCTTCTGAAACAATAGAAGAGATTTATAGTTTGCAAAGTACTTAAGTGGGATCTGAAGACCATCTCTATTACCCAATGCTATTCAGCCATGGAAGAAAAACAACAAACAGTGTATTATCCTTTTCTGCTAATTGAATTTTTCATCCTATTGGGATTAAGGCCTAAACTGTCTGCCCACTTTTTAAGCATCTGTCTAGCAGGTCAAGTATCTCCATGAAGTTCCAGCACGTGGTAGTTCTGAAGTTTTTTTTAATCATGTGATTCTTTCATTCTGCAATAAAATATTTGTGGGAGAAATGGGAAATTAGAAGCATAAATTAGGTGACATAAGAAAAAAACTATCAAATCATAAGAGATCATATCCAACATCACTCAGTAGTTTTCTAAGTAGGGACAGGGGAAGACCTAAGAATAAACCAGCCACTCTTGGAATCAGACTTTGGAAACTTCAGAGTTAAACTGATCATTTCCCCAACCTCACAATTGCTGACAGCTGATATGCAGGCAATTTTAGAAAACCGTCCTGTCCTCTCACTTACTGAAAATAAAAGGGAGAAGATGAGTGGATCACTTGTTTGAGATGGGCTTGCTGGGGGTGACGAGCACTAACCTTAAGACATCGATTATTAACATTCTCCTACTCACTGAAAACCCCAGAGCCATGAAAGAATTGCAAAACTCTTTGAAAATACTAAAGAATTTATTTTTTTTCTTGTATATAAAAATGTTATAACCACTGGCTCTTGAATATTGGATGAAAGAATTTTGGCTCTTCTCTTTATGTTTACTTATGATAATTACAGCATATATTAAATTAGAGAGTGACAACAACTTCTAAAAAAAACATACACTGAAATATAAAATGCATTATGGAAATGCATTTCCCCTGCAAAAAGAAGATAAAATGAGGTCAGTGTAGCAGCACAGCCTCTTCTGTCAGAGATTCAGGTCAATTGTGGTCAACAAAAGTTCTGTGTTTATGAAGGTGCACACCTCCTGTTTGTCTGTCTGCAAGGCTCATGGTATTTGGGAATAGTCATGACTTGGTGGAGCTGCTTTAAAGACACCTGCAGAAAATGCAGCTATTTATCAGTAGTCCTTGGTCTGTTTGTCTTCTATCTATCTGTCTACCTACCTATCTACCTACCTATCTTGTACAATATGTGAACCCAACTTCTCCAACTTGGATCAGTCACTCACAAACCACCCTATACCTGTCTGATAGTTTGGAATTTCACTCTAGGCAGTTGCCAAAGTCCTTTTCATTTGCCATGGGAAACTAGAAAGACATTAAAGAAAATGTCTTAGCTCACTTCATTTTGTTTAAATAAACATTAAGTTATCATAGATTTAATTTCTCTCTTTTTCTCTCTTTTTTTAAAGTCATCAACTGAAAGCCAATATGCAGATCAAAGAAAGGTGATAAAAAATGTGAAAAATTTTAAAAACACAGAGAGCATTCTTGGTATAAATACAAATGTAAAATGGTCTTTTGTATCCTCTGTGGAAGGAAAGACACACTTGCTAAATTATGCTAACTAAAGCCACATTGACCTTGACAGGTCCATGTTTAACTACAAATGTAAGAAGTATGAAAGATGGGTTGATCAATCCACTTGAAAAAAAAATTTCACACAACCTGCAAATCAGTTAAAAAGGTTGCATAAATGTCTTGATTAAGAGAAAGGTTTCACAATTGCTTTTTGTGCTTCTGTAAAGAGTAGATTCATTTCTCTCTCTTCAAACAAGTATTTTATGAATGGATGCAGATGGAAGAGCAGGAACAGGTTCCTCAGACTCAGAGCATGAGTTACATCCAGGAGTGTGGATCTTACTCAAGCCCCAGAATGGAACTAGGGAATTGCAAGACCAAGACACTCTATTCACAGATGAAGATAAGATCATAGAAATCATCTTAAGATCTTAAAATGACATTTCTGATCTGGTAGTTATGGAGAGGGACCAGGACCTGCTCTCAGGTGCTGCTGATGCTGCACTCCATGGATCACATCCAATGATGAGGAGGAAGGTGACTTTTCCTTTGTAGTTGTAGGAGAAATGGGCTCTACCCAGATGTCCATTTTAAATTAGAACAACTAGCTCACTTGTCACATATAGGCAGGTAGTAGTATAACTTAAAAAAAAATAGTGACAGGTATGCTTGCTTCATTCTCCTTATAGAGAAGTAATATGATACATTTATTTGGCAATAATGAACTGGATTCTGCAACAGGATTTCTGGGCTCCATTCCAATTTTGTTACTATCTATGTGATCTTGGTAAATTTTCTACTTTCTCTACATCTCAATTTCCTTGTCTGTAAAATAGTGATGATAATATTATCTATCACATAGAGTTTTTGTTTTTGATTTTTTTACAAGTAAAATACTTACAATCATGCTGGCATAAGTCAGTGCTAAAATGTTTTTCTTTTTAACTGACTTATTATCAAAGAATAGTGCAGTCTGACTGATTTGGGGAAGTTATTTGATTTTCCAGATATGCAAATTGAGACCTAGAAGAAAAGAAAAGCAAAATCACACTTGGCAATATTTATTATTGCTTATGATACCAAAAGAAAAAAAAAGTTCAAAGGGCATATAATCAAATTGTTCCAGAGAGGGAAGGGAAACTGCATAAGCTAAATGCTGATTTTTGCCTAGTTATCAAATATGATCACCTTTAATTTTTTAATAGACCTGTGGAAATGTGCTGTATCCCTGTTATAGGTAAGGAAACCAAAGCCCACAAGTCAAGTTACTGACCAGTGGCCTCAAGAGTGCAGACATGCAGCTCCATGATTTGAACTCAGACTTGGCTGACTTCAAGAACTGTGCAGGCACAAGGTATGAGCCCTCTAATGTAGGAACGCCATGGTCTGGGTTAGGTAGGGCTAGGTGATTGATACCTTACAGGGTAACCTCCTAATACCCCAAGAAGGGACTCACATACTGGTGATTTGTGAACTAACATCTCAAAGTTCAAGGATAGCATAGCAGTTCTCTTGCTCAAGCAAGTGTATACACACACACACACACACACACACACAGAGTATCATTTTCCTCTGGCTAATAACTTTTTCTGTTCTAAGTAATAGAAGAGTAAAATGAAAGTTTTGTTGTCACCTTCCCCCTCCCCTAGAACTTTGGTCACTTCCTGCACTCTTTCTTTCTCTTTGTGTCTCTGACTTTCCTTCCCTCCACCTCTGTTTTCCATTTACCTCTCAAAGGAATGTCATCTTTATGTCCCCCATCCCCACATTACTCCCTGGCACACAGTGTGCTTATAGCCCATCTCTGGGTCACTATAAATAACAGAGCCTCTCCAAAGGATTTATCCGTAATTCACAATTCGCCCATGATTTCACAGGGGAGATGGAAGAGAGGATTTATATTGGAAACACATCAGCAAACTCCTTAACAACATCTTTTTTTTTCTTTTCTCCCATAATGCAAACAGATGTCCTTGGCCCCCATTTCTTACCTCATCACAGCACTTGCATTGATGGCTCCTCTCTTCCCACCAAACCCCACCCCCCCGACATTGTCCTGTACTTTTCTTAAGAAATGTCACTTAAAGGATTGCAGGTGTCTCACTAAGACTTCTGTGTTTACACCCACCCTGGAGCAAAGCAGGACCTTTTGATTACCAGGACTGCATCTCCTTGAAGGCAATGTTGAGTGTGCTGGCTGTTTATTCTTGTCCCTCCAGACCCATTTGATCTTCTTCTCCCTCTGCTCATGCCTGTCTGGTATGAAATATCTGTGGGGGCAGATGTTTGTCAGTTTTGGTCACCCTGGTCTCCCAAATTATCCAACAGTGCCTGTATATCACTACATTTTTTCAAAAGGACATGGACTTAGGATGTGGCTCAGGGGTAGCGCACTTGCCTAGCAGGATCAAGACACTAGGTTCAATCACCAGCACAGGAAAAAAATAAAAGTCAAAATACAAATTTTGTTACCACATTACCTTGAGTAATCAGCGGATTGCAATTCACATCCCCTTCTTTTTACCTCTTACTGTACCCTGAGACATTATGAAATAAAACCAGCCCCCAAGATTTTATTATCTTCATTTATATATGTAAATAGATTCATCTATTTTGTACTGTAATGACTTTATATCACATACATCTTCTTTCCTTTTACTGGATCGTAAACTCCTTGAGAGCAAGCGGCTGTTTCGGATTTGATTCCAATTCCCCATATGACCTGGATGTTCCTGAAACATCACAAATGATGAATGTTTGTTGAAACGTGTGAGAGAACAAAAGTGAGACACCTGAGAGAGAATTAATATAAAATACAAACTGGGTTCACCTCTTCCTATTAGCCAGATAACACAGCCAGCATCCTCCCTGAAGTTGTCTTGTTGCAGGTCATCCTATGTCCCTGAAGCCCTGCAGGACCTGGAAAGATTTTCATTCTGATGGCTCAATAGTTGTCGCTTCTGCTCCCAGGTGGAAGAAGAACGAGATGGCAGAAGTGACCTGGCTCCCTCTCCATTGATTACCTTTCCAGCAGCAAGACTGTCTTCCCCAGGATGGCAGGTGGCACAAACGTTTTGCTGCTCAGCAGGAGGTGTTGGCTTGATGCTCAGGACCTCTGCACTAGAAGGGTGGCTGCCTTCCCCGACACAGGTTTAACTGATTAAACTGTGAGTCCCCATAGCACCAGTGCTAGAGGGGCCCTTGGGACAGACTGCAGCCAACTTTCTCGTTTATAGGTTTCCTTTTCTGTGATGCCTGACATTTTTAAGGTTGAGCTGGCAAACAATGTAGGATCAGGGCTCCCAGAGAAGAGACTCATATTCAGTAACCAGGATAGCCTGCGTTTATAGAGAAACTTTCTTAGCATTTAACAACTTATTTTATCTTCTCCATGTTCATTTCCTGGGAAACATAAAGCAATTTCCATCTCTGCTAAAGAAACTGTAGCACATGGATATTAAATGTACTTCTGATTAAATAAATTAAAACATAGGTGTTCTGATTTCCAGTTGAAGAGCTTCACTCTAAGACTTGGAAATGAAATGAGATTTTTTTAAAAAAATAACAATGACAGCATTTTTTTTTTTTTTGGAAAGAAACCAAATATACATCAAAGTGCAACAAATCAGGTACCATTAGTTCCTTCCTTTAAACTTAAAACCTACATTTCCTATAACTAATGCGGCTCTTCCTTGAATTCTTGTTCCTGTTTATTAAACATTTTTGCTTCAAAAAGCCACGTTTACGTACTATATCACTAATGTTTGAAACTAGTACAAAAGCTATTGCGCTTCTCCAAAGAAAGGAGAATTATTATAGGCCTTACTTATCTTGTGGAATTTTTTCCCCTAAATTTAAGAGTTACTGAAAATTCAGGATGGCCAAAACCATTCACTGACAATGACTTAACAGATTTTTATTATAGTATTTTTATTTTTAAAAAGTATTCTGATGATACAAAGACATGGGGAGGGAGACAGTTTTTAATAAAAAAGAAAATTGAACAATGTGCCATAACTTAAAACACATTAAAAAACAAATAATGGTGATTCTTCCTTGGTTTTAAAAAATATTTTTGTTTTATATAGTTAATACTTCATGAATATGAAATACTCAAAATCATTCTGTTCACAAACTTTCTCCCATATTTGAGAGAATATTCACACAATATACAAAGTATATCGTGGCATCTATTTTAATTTCTATCCACTGCAAGATATAGGATAAGTAGAAGTCAGGCCAGAATGAAACTGGAAATTCAACTCATATACAGAATCAGCAGCCCATCAAATGCTACTTCTTCAGTACAAGTTCTGCTCCCTTCCAGATTAATTATGTCATAACATCATAGAGAAGCATTTGTTCATTACATAGACATTAAGCACAACTGCAGAATATTCACTAGAAAATTTCCACCAAAAGAGTCATACTCCAAACTATGCAAGCCTCAATTTTGTCATCTCATTAGCTGAAAAGAGATGTTTTCTTCCCTTCATTATGCAGGAGAAATATCACTTGAACATTTTGGACTTGTATTGTTTAGAAGCTTAAAGTAACCTAGTCTAGCTTTCCTCGCTGCCAATTCAGCAATTTTGCAAATTTGCTCCTTGCCAACACTTCCTTGTTTAGTATAGGTTTCTGTCCGTGGTACTGGGATTTCAGGATCAATGGTTAATATTTCCAATCTGCCACTGATTTTTCACAATTCTCTGAATGTAATTAATATTCCAGTCCCCCATCACCTATGGACTTGCAGGTACTTTCCTCTTATTTAATCATTTTTGTTTAAAAAAATTGCTTTGAGTCTTTGCAGATCTTCTATGCATCTTAAAAAGTAAGAACCAACATCAGCATTTAACTCAAAAGAAACAAAAGCAGAAAAAAATTCAGGACTCTGTTGCAAGTCTTATTTTGTGCCATAGAGCTACTTGAAGTTATGGACTGGGAATTTTTCTTGGAACCATAGATTTTCCCTAAAGGAGCCAACTTCCCTCTGGGTACATGGACATCTTATATAAGTTTTCTAGAATCTCCTAAGACTTGTAAAAGCAAATATAGAAAAGTAATTACTTCAAAGTTTTCTATTAACTTGGGTATTTGTAAATTTGCTATCGAGACTGAATCATAATGACAATCATATATTGAGCATACTGAAAAAGGTGGATTTCACAAAACTTCTGCCAAACACATAGAAACAGCAATGAATGCCAGGGAGCTTTGGAAACAGCAGTGACATCCTCTGCAGCAGCAAATTAAGCCCCAAGAAAAGTGTTAGTGTTATTTTAAAAATAATCATCAAAAATAAGAAAAATGCTTATTCCAATGACTCATACAAAGCAGCAAGAAGAAAAGCCACAATTGGAATTGAGTCAAACTTCCTAGGAGGCCTCAGGCAATCCTTCATAAATTTCTAAAGATCAATATTTAAGCAGCAGCAAGAAAACAAATATAGAGATTTTTCTTTTCTTTCCTATTTGAGAAATCAGTACAGGCCTTCACAGAACAAGGTAGGAAGTAAAATGAAAAATCATTTCCCAACATGAAGAAAAAATAAGGCAATGGGTAGTTTCAACATCTATTATTGTCAGGTACCGAAACCTCCCTTAACAATAAGTCCATCAGACCAGAAAAGGTCAAGGCATTCCCGTGGGATACATATGTCTCAGACGGATAAGCAGGAACAGAAAAACCGCAAGTTCGCCATGGCCTTGTGAGCTGGCCACACTGGCATGCAGAACAAACTAGTGGAGGTAGGGCTCCAGGGGCCAAGGTGGACCTGTTGCCAACAAGTCCCCCTCTTTTGTTTTTTGCATGCCAGTGGGAATCAAGTAGCCCCTGTCTTAGGTCGTTCACAGCCCTTGCGATGCTTACCCGTCTCTGGGAAGGCCCCGATTCCCTGTCTTAGGTCGCACAGCAAGCGTGAAAGTTGCCCGTCACTGGGTACTACAAGATCAGCTCAAGGTGTTATGACCTATCAAGACATTATTGCGGTGAACGCTTAACCGTCTCCACCCACGGGACCCATGACCGTCACCAGCCGAATGGCAGATGTGATTGGACCGAGAGATTAGACAGCAAAGATCCTAATACAGGAAGGCAAGAGGGAGAGGTATGCATAGAGAAAAGATATGGCAGGAGTTCTTCTTTTAAGGAGGACACTCATCTTCGGATAGGTCTGAAGTATATCTCAGAGAGGCGATCATCCATCTTCAAGCGTTGATAGTGAACCTGTATCGGCTTAGAGGCTAAGATATTAATTTGATCCTTAATGAATTGTACTATCTTATTTACAATGCAGGGTCCTATTGCCACTACTAGAAGGAGGCCTAACAATGGTCCCAATAAGGGAAGAAGATAAGGCAAAAATCCATTAAGTCCAGTCCAGAGAGGGTTCTCAAATAATTCCCTCCTCCTTTTTTCTAGGTCTTCTTGGAGTTGTTTAATTTTTGTGCGAACTATGCCAGATTTGTTAGCATAAAAACAGCACCTCTCCCCAAGGGCTAAACAAATTCCCCCTTGATTGGCAGTAAGCAAGTCTAAACCCCACCTGTTCTGAAGAACTACTTCTGCTAGAGAGTCTATCTGGTCTTGTAGGTCCTGAAGAAGTCTCCACTTCCCAGACCCCTTTTGTATAACAAAAATAGGGGTATTCCAAGGGGAGGTAGAGGGCACCACGTGTCCTAACTTAAGCTGGTCTTGAACTAATAGGGAAGCGGCCTGTAATTTGTCCTTAGTTAGGGGCCACTGTTCTACCCACACAGGGTCATCTGATAACCAAGTAATGGACAGTGGAGGTGGCCGCACTTCAGTGGCCCCTAGGATAAATTTCCCAGTCCTCTCCGGTCTCTTCCCCGCCGGGTAACCTGTTCTGCTGGATCCACGGGTGATATTCTGCCCTCATGTCTCTTTCCTAGTCCCCTTCCAGGGATCCATCCCATGTCTAGCATTGCATCATTAACAAAGTCATTATTTCCTTTCAAAGTCTGGGTAGTGAGAATAGCCCCCATTTGATGAAGCAAGTCCCTCCCCCAAAGGTTCGTGGGGAGTCCAGTCACTACATAGGGCTGGAAATGGCCACTATGTCCTTCACCATCTCTCCATTTTAAAAAGGAGGCACTTCTTTTTGGTCGGGTCTGTCCTATCCCCTGTAATATGGCCGAGGGACTCTGGAGGGGCCAGGCAGGTGGCCATTGTTTTTCAGAAATGACAGAGACATCCGCCCCCGTATCTAGTATTCCCTTGAAAGCCTTGTCCTGTATCTCAATGGTCAGGTTGGGACGCGAATCCAAATGAGCTACCCAAAAGGCCTGGGGAGTTCCAGTGGAGCCAAAGCTGCCGTCGCCCCGGGACCCACGGAGGGCGTGCCCAGGAATGGAAGCTAAGGGTAGCAGCAGCAATTGAGCTATACGCTCCCCGGGGGGAAGAATAACAATTCCTTGGGTAGCTTCTACTACTATTTTTATTTCTCCCTGATAATCAGCATCAACAACCCCCGTAAGAATCTTCAAGCCCCACTGAGTTGCGCTACCTCGTCCCAACACTAGTCCCACCGTCCTCTCTGGCAGGGGTCCAAAAACCCCAGTAGGCAGCGTCTGAGGTCCCATTTGGGGAGTTAATACCGCTCGGGAGGTGGAACTGAGGTCCAGTCCTGCGCTTCCTGGTGTTCCCCTGGGGAGTTCCCAGATAGAAAGGGGTTGGTCAGTGGGAGGCGGCGGAGACGCCCACTCCCTGGGGCACTGTTTCGTCCCTGCACTGCCCCGTACACTTTGGCTTCCGGGGCCCGGGGCGGGCCCCTGCTCCCGTTTCCCGACGGTATTGGGTTACCCTGGATGTCAAATTTTGACCTGCACTCACTGCTCCAATGATTTCCTTTATGACACCGAGGACAAAGTCCAGGCATCCCTCTGCCAGCACCCTCGCTCCTTTCCGGGCAGTTTCTCTTTATATGTCCCTCTTTCCCACACTTAAAACACCCCTTAGAGCGGGTTCCCCTGTTATCAGCTTTTTGCATTCCAGTCTTAAGGGCAGCAGCCAAAACCTGACCAGTAATATGAGGCCCATCTATATCTTTGCATGCTCGAATCATGTCATCTATACTTTTGGCCCGGGAGGACTTAATAGCATTTTGGCAGTAAGTGTTAGCGTTTTCATATGCCAGTTGTCTAATAAGTGGCATAGCCTGTTCCAGATTAGGGAATATTTTTCCTGCAGCCTGCATTAGGCGGGCTATAAAGTCTGAATAAGGTTCAGAGGGTCCTTGAGAGATCTTGGAAATTTTTGCTTCAGTCTTAGAAATGGGCAGGGCTTTCCAGGCATGAACTGCAGCTGAGGCTATTTGAGCATAAACACCTGGGTCGTAATTAATTTGTTGGCCTATGGTGGCACACTGCCCAGTTCCTGTCAACATTTCAGCATTTCGCCGTTGATGGCCCGCATTCAGGTTAATCTGAGCCAGCTCGCGGCACCTTTCATGATATTCACTTTTCCACAATAAGAAATCCCCTCCAGATAACACAGCCCTGCAAAGTTGCTGCCAATCATTAGGTATCAGTTGACTGGCTGAGAAAGACTCGAAGAGGGTCAATGTGAAAGGGGCATGAGGTCCATAATTAATGACCGCCTCCTTAAGCTGTTTTATGTCCTTGAAGGCTAGGGGGACATGGGCTCTGGCCGGCTGTCCATCAGCATCGGCGTTTTCAATCATTGGAAAAACCTGAGCCGCTCTAGAACCCCAGTGGACCCCCGCCCGTCTAGTAGGGGCGTCCTCATTCCAATCAGGATTATAGGGGGGAGGTGCGGCAATTGAGGGGGCCCTAGGCACCCTCACATTTGCCCTTTTAAGGCTATGTTCTAGTTCCTCTATCTCCCTTTCTAATCCCTCCTCTTCCTCAGAGAGAGAACTGAGGTCCTCAGGATCCTTTTTGGGCTTAGAAATCTGGAGGCGTTTCCTACCCTCCGAGCCCGAGTCCTCAAGAGGACCCTCATCCTTTAAGGATTCTGCCATTTGCTCTTCCTGCACCTGATTAAGGGCCTGTTCACATTCAGCAAGCTGATCCTTGATCTTTACTTTATCTGTTAATAAAGCATCCTTTACCAACCTCCATAAGGAAAAGGTGGCAACTGGGACACTGTCCGAGCCCCGGTCCCTCAATAATTTCTGAAGGTCATGCCTCACCAGGTCCCAGTCACTATTATTAAGAAATCCTCCTGTCAGAAACCAAGGACAAGCCTGGGCAATAATTTCAACGAATTCGGTTGCAGTCTTAGTTTTTATTCCTGTTCCTTGTGTATTTAACAGCTCTTTCAGTTCGTTGGCCAGACGAACCTTCGCTGTTGAGTTACCCATGGTACGTACCCTGTCTCTTTAAAATATCTTTAAACCAATCCTCCCCCTTCTTTCTTAGAAGGTGAGCCCCGTCCGCTTACCCCTGCTTTCCGGATCTCGGTAGGACCTCCAATTGCCGCGTCCGGCCAAGGGAGCCGAGTCCGGCGAGGGACGGCGAGGTTAAAAGACACACAGGACACCAAGGTTCTTCATCCAGGAGTCAACAATAATCTTTATTGCTAACACGCCTTTTTTTATACCCCAAGCAGCAGAAGTGGAAAACTACCCAAAAGCAGGAGGGAGGGGGGAGAAATTTAGTTTCAACATCTATTATTGTCAGGTACCGAAACCTCCCTTAACAATAAGTCCATCAGACCAGAAAAGGTCAAGGCATTCCCGTGGGATACATATGTCTCAGACGGATAAGCAGGAACAGAAAAACCGCAAGTTCGCCATGGCCTTGTGAGCTGGCCACACTGGCATGCAGAACAAACTAGTGGAGGTAGGGCTCCAGGGGCCAAGGTGGACCTGTTGCCAACAGGTAGGGGGGTAGGAAAGATATTTTTATAGATCAAACCAGTAAGCTTTACTGAGATCTAAGAGCCAATTACCTTCAGTGCTATTTTCTAAGGGATTTAAAAAGTGCATCTCCTCCTACCATGGTTTTAAGCCACACACAGGTGTTATGAGTGGGGTTCCAGGAATGAGCAGGAGCACCTCTCTCTCACCTGTGCTGAAGAGGTAAGTCTACACACAGAACACAGGTCCAGAGCTCAGTCTAGATGGTCCCTGTCCCACCTCAGAACTTACTAAGGCAAATTTGAATATAAATCTATAAAATATGAGAAATTTGCTGCTTCAAATGAGAGAACTTAGGGGAAGAGTCAGTCATTCTAGATCTTTTGTTTGTTTCTTCTCAGAACATCTTCCTCTGCCCACCAAATGAGGTGTTAAGCTTCCCCATGTCCAGGAGCAGGTCAGAATGCCCAAGTGGCTTGCAACTTGTGTTATTAGGAAAAAAAAAAAAAGGCCTTCTGTAATTCTTAGGCCAATCCCCTCTGCCCACCCCTCAAACATTATTCACTCAAATGTTGCCTCAGGCCCAGTGTCCAGTCTATTCCTATCCTCCCTACCCTGTGTCACATCTTACCCAGATGATTCCATTAATTTCTGTGCCTAGACATGTTAAGCTCTATTATGAATATCTCTGACCCAGATGTGAATAGTGAACTTCCAAGTTGACATGACCTCTTTGATAGATACACAGGTCCAGAGGGGACACAAGAGCAGGCCCCTCTCTCTGACTGTGTGTAATTCTGTACTATCCCCATCTGCCCAGTCTTACTTGCTCTTGTTATATTCACTCTTGCATTCCTCATGATAGAAAAACTTTATACTGTGTTTGATATTGCTTAACCACATAGATTCTTAAGATACTGTGGGCTCCAATAAAAAAAAAAATGCCAATTCAATTGGGTTCATCCTCTCTGGGAAAGTTTGGGTTGGTTAATTCAGCAGCCCATGAGATCACTGAAGCTCAACTTCTTTCTCTTCAGCCATCCCTACCAGGTCTACTTTTACCTTTAGACTCCCGCATTAACCCCAAGATGGTCCCTACAATTCCTGATGTCCAGTGGAAGAAGAGAGATCTATTTAGTTCTTTTCAAAAGTGAGAGATACTTCCAAAGAACTAATTATGACTTTATCATACATTTGGTTAAATATGATCCTGAGTCTGTTCCCAAACAAAGGGGAAATAGATTTGTCAGTAGTTACCCATGATTAGCAGGCAGTATGGAATTAAAGTATCTATTGGGTAGGTAACCAATAGTGTATGCCTGCCAACGGAAGAAGCCAAATGTAGTCCCAGTTCTGAATGATCACTTTCAATTTACCATCTGGATTCTGAGTATCTCCCTGTTCTTGTTTTCTACTACCTTTCTCTCTCACTGTACTTAACTCATCTTCTTCCTCAAATTTGTCAAGGAAGTTTCTATTTCAAATTTCCTTCATACTTCTTTCTGACTTTATTCAAATACCTATTCAATATTTCCCTATTTTGGGCGAGGCAATCTAAAAATAGCTCCCCCGAATTTCTATCCCCTTATTCTCCTTATTTTTCATCATCACACATATTAGTATCCAACAATGCACAAGCATTAGGTTTTTCTTCTCTAGTTTTCTACTAGAATATAACTCCAGCAAGACCAATTTTTAGCCCTGCCCACTTCTCTCTTTGTTCCCTATCAATCAATAATGATAAGGACATTTCCTAATGGAATGAATGCTCAGTTTTAGACTAACTAAAGAATTTCTCAATTATTTAATCCCATATTCTAGGAAAAAATGATCTTATTGACTAAAATGGGCAGGTGGTTGCTCATGCTCCAGTCACCTGTAGATGTGTAAGCTGTGCGCTTCACATGTGGAGTGACCCCAGACCCCACTTTGCTATGCAGAGTACCAGTTAGTGCCTGTTGCTCTGTAGTGATTACTAACAGCTTCCTATTTTCACTCACTGACATGCTCTAGTTTCAATAATTAGATGATTACCCTTCTCAAGGAATATTCCTTTCAGGGACCGGGAAAATAAATATTGTTTTCTAAATAAAGACATTGTGGGTGGCACTCCTCAGTTCATACCCCAAAGACTTAAAAACAGCATACTACAGGGATACAGCCATATCAATGTTTGTAGCAGCACAATTCACAATAGCTAAATTATGGAACTAACCCAGATGCCCTTCGTAGATGAATGGATAGGGAAACTTTGGTATATATACACAATGGAACATTACTCAGCTTTAAAAGAGAATAAAATCATGGCATTTGCAGGTAAATGGATGAAGTTAGAGAATATAATGCTAAGTGAAGCAAGCCAATCCCAAGAAACCAAAGACCGAATGTTTTCTCTGATATGAAGATGTGGACACATAATGGCGATTTTGAGGGGAGCATGGGAGGAATGAAAGAACTTTAGATAGGGCAAAGGGCAGGGAGGGGACAAAGGGGTAGGAATGATGGTGGAATGAGTTAGACATTATTGCCCCAAGTACATGTATAAGACACGAATGGTGTGAAAATACTTTGTGTACAACCAGTGTCTTGAAAAATTGTGCTCTATATGTATAATATGAAATGAATTGCATTCTACCATCATGTATAACAAATCAGAATAAAAAGAAAGAAAGAAAGAAAGAAAGAAAGAAAGAAAGAAAGAAAGAAAGAAAGAAAGAAAGAAAGAAAGAAATTGTGGGTAGGAAATAATAAAATAATGTTTGCATATCCAGTACTCTCCCCAACCTGCTCCTTCACAGGGATCCTCACAGGGTTTTGCTTTGTTTTGTTTTGGTACTGGGTATTGAACCCAGGACCCTGCAAATGCCAGGCAAACACTCTCACTGAGTTGAAACCCCAGCCTTTCACAGGGATTCTCGATTCCAGAAAACTCAGCACCATTTATCCAGATAACCTGACTGTAAAACATTCTCTGCTGAGTTTTCAGTTCTAAGGACAGGCCATTGCCATTCAATTAGTATTACATATTTTGAAAAATATACCTCCTTATAGTAGCTCATAACCACCTTCCTATCTCTAGTGCTAATATTTAGTCTCAGTCTCCCAAAATGCTGGAATATTTGTATAATCTTTAAAATTCAGCAAATGGTTATTTAGTACCTTATTATGTTATAGATCCTGTGAAAATGACCCACAAATATTAACTTATTTAATCCTCATGACAACCATGCAGTTTGTATTATTTTATTATGATCATTCCCTTTTAAAAGTGAAAGAATTGAAGCACAGAGAGGTTGAACAGCACTATAGAGCAGAGGAGAGAGAGGAATGAGAGGACATGCTGTGCTGCCCTGACAGGGAGCTCCATCCATGATCTCATGCCTTTCCACCCCATGTCAGTGGACAGGATGCAGATCAAACCTCAATGCCTTGCCCGGTATGCCAGGAAAAACAGTCTTACCTCGCCATGACAACCTAATTTCATCTTTTACTAAACTTTTACAGAACAAGCTTTCTTTCCCTAGGTGGGCCATGATTTTTCATGTCATTTCCCCCCCTCTGTGTTCTGACTTCCTTCTACCTGAAATGTCACAATGCCTGTGATGCCCACTCTAGCAAGTCCCAGTGCATCTTCCAAAATGCAACTTCTGTCACCTTCTCTGTAAATCTTTCCTAGTTGTCTAATTAACCTCCTACTCATTTCCACAGTGCCCTGGATCAATAACATTATTTCATTGCTTGAAGGAAGAGTTCATACCTTAATCATTTTTTAATGCATTTTTAATAAATAAAAGAGATCAAAGAAGAACAGAAAGAAGTCAAAATATTCATCATGGTAAAAAAGTGTCCAGAGAGGGACAGAGGAAAAAATATTACTCACTGGCCCACGGAGATATTTTTAGGAATATGCATTCATTGTCTACAATAGGGGTTGGCAAAACCATGACCTATGGGCTAAATCCACCCTGCCCCCTAGTTTTGTTAATAAAGCTTTATTGGAACACAGCCATATTCATTCATGTATGCATTGTCTATGGCTGTATTCATGTTACAATGGCAGATGTGAGTTGTTGTGACAGAGACCATATGTCCTACAAAGCTGAAAATATTTAATATTTGGCCCTTGATAGAAAAAACATGTATAACTTCAGCTGTACAATACAGTGTTCAGTAACTGTCCTACAAATGCTATTGGATGGTGCATCCTCATCTGTCAGTCTAGATCTGCTGCCACAGTATCAGTTCAGAGATTCATACTGGAAGAGGAGGATGGTTAAAAATGGCTTCAAATCATCATATATGTTTTCATTCTGCTATGACAAAATTTCCATTCTTCTACTCTTCTGAAGCTTAGGACATACTCATGCCATTTCAAGTGTGTGGTCCAGGCTACACTAGGACACTCATGAAGAGATGTAGATGCTTAACTTCCATTACTTAAGTGATACTTGAGATGTCGAGAAGAGACTTTGGTCTTACATGTGCTTTCTCCTGATACTGGACGAAAAAAGGGTGACTTCCTTTATCCTGTCGTCATAGCTATAAGTTCTGAAATAAGGTCTCTATCTCACCCACCAAGCTCCACCCAGGGAGAAACTGGATGCAAACAAAAGATTGAGAGCCCTCATCTGAGGCCAATACAATAAGGTCGGGTAATAAAGGAAAGTCAGAGTGGCCTAAAGTTTTGGGGAGGATGTTGAAGTGGAGAACAGAGATGGGAACCACAGGAAGGACTTTCTTACATTATCAAGTTAACTTAATAAGGATCCACAGGTTTCCTGAGGAGAAAAATAAACTCTTTTGCTTTGTTCTCTGGAATCTTGTGGTTGTGTAACAATATGATCTTTTCTGCAGAGTAATCTCTCTTCTCATCTCTCAGAGTGTTTAGGGCACGGCTAAGTGGCCTAATGTGCCTTTTAAACTTTAGTACTGTTATTAAAATGGCAGCCAACTTGTTTGAAGGAAAGAGTCCTCTTTCCTTCAAAATCAAAGAGAGACCAAATCTCTTGTTCCAGTTCATGCAACTATCATTATTTTGCCATTTTTTCCCCCAGACCCTGAAACAAAATGGAACAAAACAACACTGGATTTGGCATCCCAAGAGAGTTTGTTCACTTCCAGTCCTACAGATATTTGTGTTTTGTGTGCAATAACATCTGGACATACGTGGGCAACGCTAGCAGGTCTTTATGGAAGCAGATGTTGTGTGAACCATTTTGCACTACTCACCACTAAATGGGGCAGGCAAGCAGAACAGTGCCATTCTTTGCCTGGCATTTGGCAAGAAAGAGAAAACAAATGCATTTTTGACATCTGTTCCTGTTCTTCTTTATAGCTTAGTTGTGCCAGCCAAGCAGGCCTGATCAGGCATAATTGATAAATTATTAAAGGCAAACTGACAGGAGGACAGTGAAAAGTGATAAGAAGAAAAAGGAGAAATGAATTGATTCCTAGTTGTCAGGCACTTTGAAGAAAAAGTTAAAGGGACAAGACAGTCTTTTAAAACGTCAGCATTGTTTTAACAAAACTCCTGCAGTGCCATGGTGATTGAAACATAAATAACTTTGTTCTTTACTTTTGTCTCCCACAAGATATTGGGAGCAGATTTAAATTTTTCATCCTTCCTGTCATGAAATAACAATAGCAAAAATTCTACTGAGCTTTCTGTAAGACAATGTAGGGTCGCCAAATCCTCAATAGAAATTATACCCATTGTAGAGATTGGGAAACGAAGACCCATAGAATATAATCAGTTCCCATAAATGAATGAGTGGCGGTGGTAGGGTATGGCTTTGTTGTTCTTTTGCAGCTGACAAATGGCTCAACATTTATTATGGACATAAATATACATCTCTCTAGAGCCTGGTCTGTTGTGTACCAACTTGGACTTGGAACTGAAGATTTTCAAATCTCTGCTAGATCATAGGCAGTGGAATTTGGTTTGGTTATTAAACTTTGAAGTTTCCGTTTCCTTGGCTACAAATGAACAATAAGAGTGATCTTTCTGGGGTTTGGTGTGAATTAAATGAGGGAATATATATCAAACACCTTAGCTGTAGTAGACACCCAGTAACAGAACTGTCTGTTCTTTTTCTTTTTCTCACTCAACCAAACCTTGTGTTCTCAGCTCAAAATAGCCTTCATTGAAGATAGTGATACTTAATGTTTCATGGTATGGTTTTTTTAAAAAAAAAATGTCTCAAGCTGCTGTACTGGATAGAAGCCATTTCAAATAATGTTTTGTTTGCACTAGTTATATTTTATATTCTTATCTCTGGTTACATTTGCCAGAGTGTCCAAATTATCTTCTAAACGAGTCAGTTAAGGCAAAGGACAGGAGTAATACGAAGAGGACTTAATGATCCCACAGAGTTACAACTAGCAACTATAAGAGAATCTATCTAGCACTCATACCTTAATTTAGGTATTGAAAAATATCCATCACATGCTTTTCCCCTTTGTCTTACTTGAAATTCTTTAGGAGTTTTTATTATAGTTTTGTTTCTACTACAACTCTATACATCAAATATGTGTTAAATAATTATTGGATAACACATAAGGAAGACCTGCAATAAAGTAGTTTTTATGAAATTGATTTCTGAGTGGAATTCCTGGAATGGAATTCTTTCTAAGAACTTTCTAAGTTCTAAGTTCTAAGCTGAAATTTACCCTTCAGTGTTTCCTTTAGGCCCCTGGGAAACACCTTGATAATTCTCCCTGTTCTGTGATAACACCTGAAATGATCAGACAAAGAACATGGAACAGCTGTAAATGTTCAGCAAGCCTAAATTTCACAATAATACTGGTATTAAAAAAGAAACCAAATATAAGTGGCATAAATATGTATAAGGAGACTTAAAATGAAATGCCTTTCAATCTGTATTTCAATTTGTCTTTCTAATAGATTAGTTAATTGATCAAGTGTTCAGCATTTATTTTTTTTTAACTGAATGCCACCATAAAACAAGCCAATATCCTATGGAATAAGAGCAAAATAAGATCTAGACCAGATGAACTTGTGAATGATTTGAAACTAGAAAAGACAAATTACCTCATCACCATAGCTAACTGAAAATATTTTCTTTATTCTAAATGTCATGGAAACATTTTGCCCGTGAACTTAATAAAAAAGTGTTAATGATTTGTAGATGTATCTAATAGGAAATGGTGAACATTGAAGGTCATTTTCAATTCTACAAAATGATTATTTAGGGACAACCTTTTATTTCTTTTTAATGTAGAAAGAACACTTGAAATCAAGTTCTATATTTTATAAGGTTTGTGTCATTACTCAAGTCTCTTATCCACTATAAAATTCAGTTGCTTCATTTGCAAAAAAAAAAAAAAAATAATACCTGGATCAGTTCTCCCCAAATCACTAGTTCTGTGCAGAAATCTCTATTTTTTAAGTAGTGTCTACACTGGAATGACTCCACACTGCATCCACTCGGGTAAGAGGAACGTTTAATGACTTGACATCTGGCTCTGGAATCAATGGAGTCTTACCATTCAAATGCGGTGGGCACTGACTGATGGCTGGATCCCCAGCTGGAACTGAGTGGTGGCACATTGGTTCATCTCTACACAGGCCCCTCCACATGATGCTTGAGCTTCCTAGTGGCATGGAGGCTATGTTTAGAAACTATGTTCAAGTTGTATAATCTAATTACTAGAGATAGGTGTCATATTCTCTAACTTCTGCCACCATCAGGAGTCTGCCACATATAAGGAAAGGGAATATATCCTACTTTACCCAGCAGAAATAGCACAGTCACACTAGAAGATTGTATGAGATGGGAGGCATTTTTTGTGGCTATTTTTGTAATATATAATCTACCACAATAATAAAATCTAGTATTTAATAGATTTCTATTCTACTTTTTTTCCTCCATGAAAAACTGTTTACATGCCTTTGCACACACTTTCACATTTCTATCCATTTTTCACAATGACAAAGAAACCAAAATATAATGCCAACTTTAGTTTCTAATACCAAATCTTTGCATTTTGGAAAATGGTTTCAGGCAAGGGTGCACCATTGCAGTAGTGCATTATCAGGCATGGGGGAATAAAAGAAAAGTACCCTTTTGTTATTGTTGTTGTACCTCAAATGGTTATAACATATTACCAGAGTGAATTTGCTAGTGGGTCAAAAAATATAGCATTTTCTTCAAGATCATGTTTGCTTAATGAAAATGTCCTTCACAATTAGTATCCACTTATTAAACATTTCTCCTTCTCATGCCATTCTTTTTATCATGGAATAAGGGCATTAAACAAGGGGTAGGGTGGCTGTTCTCTTCATTAGGTATTGCTGTGGGTATTACATGGCAATGTATGTAGCAACCTCTAACCATTGTTGAATAGGAAGACTTCTTGACAAATAAAAACAAACCTCATGCAATTATCAAAAGATTCAAGCTTACCAATTGGTAATACTAATTTTGAGTCCCAATGTCCTCAATTCTGATCAAGAGAGTCACATACAAACCAGTTGTGAGAAATACAAATCTCTGGCAGAAAATTTCCCCAAATGTCCCCACCTGTTTCCCCAAATGTCCCCAACTGTTTCCCCAAATGTTGTAGAGAGCCCACAAAGAGAACTTTTTAGATGTTTGTCTTCCCATCAAAAAGCTGTTATACAGCTCAATGCCAAATATTCAAACAAAATGAACTACCAAAATTATTTATAATCCTACAACTTCTAAATTCCCAGATAGTTAATATCACAAAGACTCGATTAAAATCTGTTTACCTCCAAGTTTTATTTTGGCATTGATTTGTTAAATAAGAAACTGAGAAAGTCATTGAGAAAAGTAGCAAAATGAGGTGCATTATTGAACTGTCAGCAAAACTGCCAGGCATATTTTCTAATTTGTGGGAAAAAGGAAGAAATGCAGTAGACAGAGTTTTTATTACTCCCACTAAACTGTTGTTTTTGCTGTTGCCAAACCATGCTACGTGGATGCAGAACACTGAAGACTGGGTTGAAACTGAAGATCTGCATTAAGCTGGAAATACTTCACCCAGGGTTTCGCTCACCCTCTTCTGTTCAGTTATTGTTTCTGCAGTAGCCATTTCCAGAGTGCTAAAATCAGTGGTGAATTTTCTGTTGCTGTCAATAGAAACAGTTCTAGAGGTTCATGTTGGAAGCTGGAAATCAATTTTAGCTTTGAAAAATGCATTTCAGACTTTGTGGGGAGCGGGGAAATCTGTCAGTTACATCCAATGTGTATGTTGTCCAGTTTACATAGCAGGGCACATTCTACCAGTTTAAACATAACCATTAGGTTTACCAATGATAACAAGGCAATTAGTCAACTAATCTTTGTGAAAATGCCACTTGAATGAAAAGATCCTTATCTGGAGAGATCATGAACATAAAATAAAGTAGCTTTGAGATGTACAACATCTAGGCTTTTATGCAATTTATTTATTCTATAACTTGATGTTTTTGAATCTGTGGCAGCACCCCTTGCACAAATTAAAGATGTAAAAAGTATTGCTTTAGTTGACTGTTATTCTTGAGAATGGAAAAATATGGATAAATGAAACCCACAGATAATCCAAAAATGTCTTCAGTGGTTCTGCCTCTTAGGAAGAGCCTGATGGATGTATTATTGTGGTATCAGCTTACACCTGAGAAGGCCTGTGCTAACTGGTGGGTCAAGCTGCCAGGGCTTAATCACATGCAGAACAGAGCTCCTGGAAGCACGTGTTGGGAGGACTATTAGTTAACTTTTGCTGTATAGCAAATTATCACTCATTTGGTGGCTTAAAGTAACACACGTTTATTATCTCATATTTACTTGGGTTACTTGGTCCTCTTATTCAGGACATCCAACAAAACTTCAGTCAAAGTATCAGCCAGGGCTGAGGTTTCATCTGAAGGCTCAAAAGAAGAAAGCCGTTTCTCAGCTCAGTGGTCATTGGCAGAAATCAGTTCCTTGAATGCTTTGGCCTTAGTTTCTCATAGGCCAGAGGCAGCAATTCTTATTTTTTTTTTCTTTTGCTATGTGGGTATCTCCACAAGGCAACTTGCTTTACTAAAGCTTGCAAGCCAAGAAAACAAGTGTGACCTGAAAAAAGTCACAATATTCTTATAGTCTCATCATGGAAACAATGTCCCATCATCTTTGTTGTATTCTATGGTTAATAAGAATCACCATGTCCAATCCTCATTCAAAGGGAAGGTACATAGGGAGATAAATACCAAGAGACAGCGATCATCAAGAGCCATGTTAGTGTCGTCTGCTTCAGGATAATAGAGACCAGAGGGCCTGGGAGGAGAGGATTATTCTGTGTCTGCTCAGGATATTGATTTCTGGGCCTATACCCAAGTTCTGAATAAAATCCTCTGCAGGCTGAATTTGGAGAAATTTCTACCTGTAAGGATTCCCTGAAACCTCAAGAGGTGTGGCCTTTTCCCCATGTGATTTCACATGACAGTGGGTGGGAACAAAAAAAAGATCTGCATATAAAACAGCATTGCTTTGTCCTACAGAACCTGTGTTTTTAATTGTAACAACTCAGGAAGTGGAGCTTTGCTGTTTCAAGTGCTATGGGTGTGGTGTGTGTTTGGTGTGTGTGAGTACGTTTTTTTTTTGTGTGTGTGTGTGTGTGTGTATGTGTGTATGTTCCTAAGATGAGAGAACAAAAAGAGGAAAAATAGGGGATGGCTTTCTTTGTGTCTTTATGCATTAGTGAAAGGGAATGTTTAACATTACAGAAGTGGATGAATTTAGTCTGAGCAGCCTCCAGCATACTGGATATGGAATTGAATGCTCTATTGTTTTAAGGAATGTATATACCTCTGTTTAGCAATTCTTCTATTTTTTTTTCACCTTTGTTTATTCCTATAACTCAGTGACCAAGTTTGCTAGGGGATGTATGCACTTTAAATGTGCATATAAAAAAGTAAGAAAAGCCAATTCAAGCTAATTTTCTAAGTTTCACAGCAGAAGATGGGCAGGCAGCATAGGGATGGAGAGGGTTACTTATCAGACCTGGACCCTACCTCCAAAGACAAGTCTGGAAAAACACTTGTGATACTGTTACACTATTTTGAGTAAGTGGGTATCCTCCATATTAATTTTAAACACCATGAGCAAATTTCTGGTTACAAGTGTGTCCATCTGCCCATGCACATATGTGATATACAAGGAGAATATAAGTTCTGCCGTCCATTAAATAACAATAAGCTAAAAAAGAAGAATATAGAAACAGAGAAGGTGAAAGCAGAGGAAGAGAAATGTGAGAAATGAAATTTTCCTTTACTATTATTATCAGATTTCTTCTGAATATTATACTCTAAGAAGTGTTAAAAACTGTTCATACATTTTGTTCTTTAGAGTAATGTACTTTGTCTTCCCCCTGGAGTGAAGGGAAGGCCAACAGGAGGTCACAATCCCAGATTTGTCTACTGAATCAGCCCTGCAATTTCTTTCTTCAATAGTTTTATAATAAATTTATGATGGACAGTTTTCTCTGAAAATTTAGAGATTTGGGGATGGTGTTTCAGTACCACCTAGGTCTAATATTTATCAAAACAGGAGAGACTAAAGGATTAAAATGTCTAAACTTTATTACACATTTGTGTCTGCTGGCAAGACTATAGCACAGTTGTTAATATTGAAAATGAGATGAGAGATGTTCTAAATTTATCTTATCAGCACTACTTTTCAACATGATGAGAGTTATTTGACACTATCACATTGCTTTTCAGCTAGTTGAAACCAAGTCTGAAGAGTCACAAATTCATTCAGAAGTCATAGCTCAGAAACACAGAATGATGCCAAATGAAACAGATAAGTGTTCCTTCACCTGGGAACCATATTTCCACTCACATTATGATGCAAGTTGGAAAAAAAAAAAAAGCTCACAATGTTCACATCAACTTAAAAATCATACCTAAAAGACCTCAGATGGAAACTATATATTTTTCCAATATCCATATATACATTAATATGTACCATCTGGATTACATCTGGCAACATAAAAATGTTGTCTTATGAACATTAAAGGTGTGAGAACCATCAGGCAGCTCCACATTTGTTCACAATGGAGACAATTTTTTATGTGGTAAGACAACCTAGACAGCAAATAGAAGTTTAAAAACTCATTAACACACACACACACACAATTTTATCCAAATCATAATGCTTTACATTAATATTAATGAGATAGGCTGCATTCTACATTAAAAAATTATAAAGAACAAAAGAGAATTTTGGAAGATGCAGTCTGTATTTGGATCTTTTTATCAAGGATATGTTGTTCCCCTTCAAGAAATATAACATTGTGGGCAGATATCGAGATACTCTCAAACAGGAAAGCCAACATATAATTTTCAGTCTGTCTCTCCTCCTGTGTGTTCTGTACTCTATGAACATTCAAACCAATTGCTGCAATGTGGATCCCTCAAAGGCTCATATGTTAAAGGCTTTGTTCCCACTATTGGAAAGAGGTGGAACCTTTAAGAGGTGGAGCCTAGTGGGAGGTCTTTATGTCACTGGGAGTGTGCCTTGAAGGGGATTTTATAACCCCCATCTCTTACTTTTCTTTTATTGCCCTTCATCCTAACCATGAGGTAAATGGTTTTGTTCTACTAACCATCCCCACCATGAGGTGCTGCCTCACCTAAAGCAAGAGGACTAATCAATCATGAACTAAGACCTCTAAAATTATGAGCCAAAATAAACATTTTCTCTTTATAAGTTGATTATCTATTGTTATAGTAAGGGAAAGCTGACTAACACACTAACCTGTATTTAGTATATGCTGACCTAGCACATAAAGTCTCAACTTTAACTGTTACCTTTATATGCTAACACCAGCATTAAGTATTTAGTTCTGCCTGCCTAGTGTCACTAGCAGTTGACTATCCAGAACCGCAAGCTAGATTAAAGGTTCTATCAATGCCAAAAAAACCTATATGATTAGAATACGTAGTTCCCTTCTCAAAGAAGGGAACAAAGAATTCTCTTACAAAGAATCAGGGAATCATGATACCACTGAAAAACTCATAAACCTCCTATAATGTATCCAAAAGAAATGTAACTGTAATAAATGACAATGAATTAAAAATAATCATACTAAAGAAGTTCAGTGAGTTACCAGACTATACAGATAAAACATTATAAAATATAATTTATAACACTTGATGACATCAGGAACAACTTGTTATGAAACCATAACATATCAAGTCCAAGAGTCAACATCACTTTTCCCTACAGCGTGCTAAGATGAGCTTTGCCAACGTTTACCTTGAGGACCTTTTCTTTCTGGCTGATCCCCACCTCTGACCAACACATGATTTATTTGGTCATGCCTGTCATTGCAATGATGTTATCTTAAATGCTGATCTTTGGAGGTTTACTGATAAGCATTGTTGTCACCAATCCCATATTTATTCAACAAAACAGATATTCAAGGACAAATATTCCCCAATTCTAACATTTGGTGTGCAGCAACTTTCTCCCCTCTCTGCATTTTTACATACAAACTGGCTTCTTGGGGAGGCTTTTCCTCTATTTTTGTTTGACAGTCAAACAATAACTTCCACGAGGTCACCCAAAACTCTACTCTGAATACTAGGCAAAATCTCTGAAGTTATGTACATAAGGTGCTCCAGAAGAATTGTACGTATATATGGTGGGACTCCCTTCCATAGTAAGCAAAGACAAAAAAAAAACTTAAAATAATGAATAGAGGGAACCAGAGTCGTTTGCTGAGCACCCCAACTATAGCAACTTGCAGGGCTGGGCTAATACAAATAGTACAAGGGTTAAGAGAGTGAGAATTCAGAGTTTCAACAACAAAAGACACTTGTATTCTGTGTTTGATTTCAAACTGTGAAATCTTGGATAAAAAGGGGATACTACATTTTCAGGTTCTTCTTTTTGAGGAAAATGGTACTTCTAAAGTTTAGAAAAGAGTATTGAGCATTCTCCTGGACTCGTCTTGTTATGTCAGCTACAGTCTTCTCATTCACTTCTGAGGTAGAATGCTAGGGATTATTCAAATGTCTGCAGGTCAGCAGGATCTTACGCATTGCCCACCTTATGAAGCAGGATATACCTCATTCTTTCATAAACGGAAGGGATCATCTTACCAATTGTTTGCATTTTTCAGATTTGAAACAGACCCAGGAAGGTAAAACCCTTGCCAATATTATCCTTGTTTGTAAAGAAAGAGAATAAACAATGTGAAGAAATTTATACCCACAGGAGAGGAATATGAGGCAAAGAATCACAGTCTATAATTAGAAATGTATTTGTAATATAACAAATATATGACTGACTGAACACTCACATGTAAAAACATATATACACCCTTATGCACATGTACATACAGGCTGGAAGGATATAGGATGCACTCATTCTCTCTTTTCCTCTTCAAACCCATACCTACCCACCCACCCGCGCACTTCGTGAAGCATGAGCATGAAATACATATGCAAATGCATAAAATAGCCTACATGTTTTTTCCCCCATTTTTAGAATGTTATTTGATTTGGACACATGTTCAGGGGCCTTGGCAGTTGAACTACCTTAAATGTCAAAAACAAGTAAATAAATGAGGCAACCAAATATATATACCAAAGCAGCTTGAATAGTCAGTTAAAAAGTTGTAATGACAATGAACTAAATTACAGCAATAGCTGTTAGTATGCAAAGGATTTTGATGTTCATTGAATTTTTATACTTGTTGACTAGTGTAAGGATTACCATTTTAAAGAGGCAGAAACCAAAGCTTGGTGGGGTTAATGAACCTTTTTACACAAGTAATTGGCAGAGTACTTCTGTCTACTCCAAAACACTCTCCCCAAGTAAAATATGTTGCCTCCTTAACCATCCCCCCCCAAAAACAAATCACAATAAGCTCTTTTTCTTTTTCTTTTTAAATTTACTTTTTCCCTTTTTGTTCTAAATTTACCTTTTACTATAACGGCAGCTTTACTAACACACTTGTCCAAATGTTTGTTAGGGCCATTGTACTTGGCCAAGGAGTCACTGTCCTCTAGTTCACAACAAAGACGCTTGAACAAAGAGGGGATCTGCTGCCTTTGTGAACAAGAATCTCAGCACTCAGACTAGGGGAATTTTCACTAGAAAAATTTGCAAGATCCAGTAGTCCAAAAGGATAAGAAATGCTTCTTCCCTACTAATGCACAGAGACCAAGAGTAGAAATAGGTGCCCATCAGTAAAATACAGTGGTGATTTATAAATGAAAATTACCTTTCGAAACAGACAATCAATAACACTATGGTAGTAACCATTTCTTTCATTCATGAATTTGATATAGGCAGCTATGTGAATGTTGTTGGAATCTGGGGCAGGAGGCACCAAGTTAAAAAAAAAAAAAAAAACAGCTCAGTAGAACAAAAATTTCCCAATCTGGCTTTCATAGAGCCCTTCTTGGGCTGAATGAATCTTCTCAGACAATGCTCATTTTTTCTCAATGAGCATCTTTAAGGAGGTAAGTGGAGGTGGAGAAGAAGTAGGGCATAGCCTCCTTTCATTTAGACAGTTAGAAATTATTTAAGAAGGACTACTGGCTAGGTGCTATGTGCTGTGCCAACTCAAGGAACACAGAAAGAACCAGGCAAAGCTGCTGCCCTTAAATAGCTGGCAGATTAGGGTTTTTTATGCTTCTTTTCTTATCCACCTTCCACTGATTGAACTGACATCTGCAAAGTAGGCTCAGCATTTTGAATTAGGTGTAGCAACCCTGTGGAAGAAATGGCAGCCTGGTCATTCCAAGAAAGACACAGAGGAGTCATGAACCCTTGCAAAATAAATTTCCTAGCCTCAGCACACTGACATATCAAGAATTGCACTAATAGCCAACAGCACATTTCGCTACAGACATTCAACTGCCTTTCAGATACTGATAAACACTCACTTGAAGGTAGTCCAAGATAGTCTTTTATCTTTATTACACAGTTGTACAAAGACTACTCCAGACTTGTAAACATTCTCAAGTTTAATTCAATCGCTTCACTCACCATCAGCTTTAATTACATCTCTAAACCAAGTTACATGGTATTTTTCATGCAAATATTCTTTATTAGAAAAAAAAGAGTAAAACTTCGAGAACTGATCCAATTTCCTTCTCTGCCTGTAGCCTGTAGCTTTTGACTCCAGCCTGCACACTCTTCTCCATCCACATGTCACACCTTCCCCCACCACCACCATGAAATAGAGTCTCTGAGCACATGAGTGTCAAAACAATGTGCTAATGTGGAATCCAGCCACCCAAGTTTGCTCTAAGCACAGCTATTGCAAAATCCAATCTATTTTATCACTCTGTCTTCGCGCTGGATTTAGCAGCTTCATAATTCCACACCTCTGTCAACGAGACCCTCATTATGCAGGCTTCTAAACATTTTACTTGGGGAAAGAATAAACAACATATTTAGTACTAATGAGGTGAGATATTGCTTTTATATTTGCATTACTGTTTAATGATTGTGATATCTCCAGCACTCTGAGCTCAGGGAGCTTGCTTTGATTGATGGGGTTTTTCGGCAAGCAGCTCTTGCAGACAACCATCTACTTTCATGGTGCCATTTGTCACATGATCTGAATGTGTAGCTTCAAAATATGGCAAAATGCAGTGCTCATCTTCCACCTACCAGGAATGCCATATAGGTAATAATGCTACTCATTTCGTTTATGTTTCAGTATAAATATTTAAAATGGAGTGCTCAACAACCAGGGAAATTTAATCATAGCATTTTTTCCCAATATTTTTCTACCCCTCCTATCTCTGCACAATGACTGTACAACAATTTAAATTGTTTTCCCTGACCTTAATTCATCCTAATTCTCCCAACCTCTGTGTGTCTTTCAAAGATCATTAACTTAAATAAACGTTATTTGGAATCATTTTGTAAAATAATGTTATATATACTCCAAACTCATTCCCAACTAAACATGACTGATGGCAGCAACTTTTATTCTCTAAACAGGGAGTTTGGGAACAATAGAATAATTACAAATGAACTTCAGGATGGGTAAAATGCAAAGGCAAAACGAAAAGAATAAAACCTCTGTGGCTAGGCAGAGCTAGATTTGAATCCCATCTGTGCTATTTAGTAGCTCTATAAGCTTGAGCTAGTTAATTAACACTCAAGTTCTTTATCCATAAATGGGTATTTAAAAATACTGACTTCATTGAGTTCTAAGGATTAATGAGGTAATGTATATAAAATAAAATGCCATTGTATGGGGCCTGCTACATAAGAGGCACTCAATACACATTTATTCTCGTTGTTATTAAAACACTCACAACAGAGGGAGGCAGGTACATAGTTAACTGATAACCCCATGTGGAAAACAGAGGTGGTGCTGGAGCTGAGTGTTCACAGGAAGACTTAGAAGCAGATTTTCTCTTTCTCCATGTTTAATTCTAGAACTTTGAAGGCAAAAGCCGCTTTTCATTCAACCCAAACCCTCAGTTACACCTAAGGGACATGAAAGTATTTCCAAATTTCCCCCCTGTCAACAGGCAAAGGCTCTCTTCTGACTGTCCCCAAACAAACAAGGAAGGGGATGCCTTGCAATGTGCTAAAGTTTTAATGCTTAAGCAACATGGGTGTCCTATTAGCTTCCCTGAGAGCCTTACCAAAGGAAGAAATAAGTGAGTCTTGGGCTGAGAAACTGTATGGAGATGTACAAGGTGGTCCTTTAGACCCTTCATTAAATAGGTACATTTTCTGCCTCTACTTAGAATATATGAAGTCTGAAGACTTGGGTGCAAACCCTGATTTCATCACTCACCAGTCACAAAAGAGTGTGCTCTCCTGTTTGCTTCAAATCTGTGTTGCAAGAATCGAATGGAATAATGTAAAGGAGGCTGCTTCTCAAATTTTAGAACACTTTGTGGGTGCTGAACAAAGCAAGATGTTATTTAAATAGTCCCTCAATTTAAATTTACTTGTGATTTTATTTAATTAATAAATATGGGTCTCAGGAGAAGTAAACTGTGTTTCAAATGCTTGGGATCAGATATTAATATTCACATCTGCAGACCACTCAAGATAGAAGATAGCCTTGAGAATAGGCCACACTTACATATCTGTTGATCTCTTTGGTTACAATTACTCAGATCATTTCTTCATCCTATGAAATGTTAAATAGAAAAAAAATCTAGGAATTGTTCAAAGGTAGGTTTCACAATGAAAGGGGTATGAGTGGTTTCTGAAACATACTAGTTAGTTTTTTATTTGTTTGCTTGATTGCTTGTGTGGTGCTAAGAATCGAACTCAGAACTTCACTCATGCTAGACAAGCATTTAACTACTGAGCTATATTCCCAATCCATGAAATATTTTAAATTATGTATGAATAAGTCTTGATAAGATTGACATCACAAAAACATCAGATTCCTTCCCTCAGAAAAAAACCCATGGTCCCTCTGTGTCTACTAGGAAATAATGCACATTTTCAATTACTGCCAGAATCATTCTATTTTTATTTATTTGTGAAAGGTCTATCTTCTGCTATGTAATGCTAAGAAACAAAGTATGCTCATCAATATGGCCAGTATAGAGCTAACCCATGATCATTAACTTTTTAGTTGCTCAACCTTCTATATCATAATTTTTTGTTGTTGTTCAAATTTGTCTATGTAGCCAGGTATGGTGGTGCAGGCCTTTGAACCCAGCAGCTTGGGAAGCTGAGGCAGGAGAATCACAAGTTCAAAGTCAAGCTCAGCAGCTTAGCAAGACCCTAAGAAACTTAGTAAGAACCTGTCTCAAAATTAAAAAAAAAAAAACCAACAGGCTGTGATGTAGATCAGTGGTTAAGTGCCCCTGGGTTCAGTCCCTGGTACCAAAAAAAAAAAAAAAAAAAAAGTCTATTTAAACATATGAATCACAGTAAGGAATCACAACGCATAGTCTGATTTTCTTTGTAAATCATTATTGGAAATCATTATTCTGGAATGCAACAAGAATTTCCTATGAAAAATATTTCTTGATTTTAGAATTTCCAAAAATATGGTTAAAGCTCTTCATGTAGGTGAACAGTGGCTTCGTTTATTCACACATAGGCAGTAAATTCCTTCTATATTTCGGGTGATGTGCTAGGGCACAGGACACTGACTTGAATCCAATATGGTGCTTCTCTTGCACACAGTTCGGTCTGATAAGCCTGTGGCCTGGCTTGTAGGTCCTGACCCCAGCATGTGGTGTGAAGGAAAAGCAGAAAGTGTGAGCATTATGACTGGAAATGAGTTGGTTGGAAGTGCCGATGTATGCCTGGGACTGAGAGAAGAAACAGGGGACGTTTCAGGCCTCCCAAATCCTAAAAAAGAATTTCAGATGTCACTCACTTTCCATAAATAACTGTTTATAGGTGAGTTTTAAATTTTTATGGCTCCGAGGAAATGCCAAGTTTAATGTTTCATATTATAGAATACACAGTGAATTGCTCCATTAAAATAAGGATTGGCTAGAGATTTGAAGTTGTAAGAGTCTGTTTTCATGTCTTTATTATGTTTTGGTATGTGGTAATCAGACTGCAGTGAAAATAGGGTAAAACAAACCTTTTATAAGAGGAGAATTAAATAAAAATTTTGGTGCTCAAAACTATAATTACAAAGGATTAGGTGGGTCTTTGAGCTTGGGCACTATGGAGAATTATTTTCATTTATGCTTGGTTAAATGCAGGCAATGCTGCTGCAATTTGTTGTGATTATAACCAACATGGTTGGCATCCTCTAAGCGAGAAATACGGGTTGAAGTACCACTTAACTTAAATCTTAAATCTTTTCCAAATCAGTGGCAATGAGTTGCCAATTCTTATTTAAAGAAAGGGCAGGAATTAGTTGAAAGAGATTACCCACGATTCATCTGAATGTTACTGTGTTAAAAAACACATCTTGGAAATTTACTCATTTTATGGAATTCACTTTCTGTCCCCTACCATGTTAATAAATAGAAGAGATAGAATCTGAGCTTTTAAAATAAAATACCACGTGTTTATCAACAAAAGCATGGAAAAGGCTTGAAAATCAACCTTCCTGAGAATTAATTCCTTTCAACCCCTCTAGCTTTCATGCATGGTCCTTTTATGAGCCATCTTTATGCCCCTGCCTGAGGCAGGGTCATAGAGAGTTGGTGACACTCTCATGATGAGAATAGCAGCACTGCTGTTAGGCAGAACATTTTTCATCTCATACATGAATCTTGAAAATTGTGACTACTTATTGGTCTAGTGTCTTAATTCTCTAATCCACTGTCCTTTTCTTTCTTTCATTTTTTTCCTGACTACAGTTCTCTGACCTTTATTCTTTTTACCAAGAGTGTTTACTAGGGCTTATTATACATGACTATTTGGACCAAATTTTAAGAGGCAAGTTTTTTCCTACCCCACTTTCTCTGTAATGCTCTGAGTAACTGGGCTGGTATACGCAAATATATGATCCATTTGGCTCTTTGAAGAAAACAGCCAAATGCTGAAAGGCTCATAGGGAAACTACAGATTCCCACAGAAGTTAAAACAAAGTCTATTTTCTGTCGATGAATAGAACTGCATAATATAAACGATGAGGTAGTAACAGATTTGTTGGGAGTCACGAACATTTTTTTTCAATACACTAAATACACCACGTATTTCCACAAGTCAATGTGATATATTGGAAATAGCAGTGCTATAATTTAAGAGATCAGTTTGTCCAGGGACACACAACTCATCACAAATGAGCCACAAGAGAAGAAAAGGAAAGAGCAGTGAAACAGAAAGAAAGAAAAAAAAAAACATTCCTTCTAACTAAAGTAGAGGTATCAGAAGGCCAATTTCCTAAGAATTTCATCCTTTCCATCTCCTCACAACTTCCTGAGTCATGTGTGAGTGCTATTCGCATGTGTCTTCCATTGTTTATCACAGAAATAAATATTTACAAGGGATATTCATTTCCTGCAGAATTTTTTGGGGCCTAAGAAAAATGTCTACATAGAAAATGTTTCTAAAAGCTGAACATGGATTTCTGATTGGTTTTTACTTTATTCATGCACTTCAGTAGACTCAACTCCAGGTTTAATTTTAAGACTTTATATTGATCTCAGTAGATAATAATAATAATGTATAATTCTGTTCTGCTTTCTTGTTTCTTATGTCCTTCTCCTTCCTGTTTTTCTAATGCTTTCCTGGTGTATAAAGGTGGGTAGATGATAATTACTAGCCATGGGTCTGCAGTCATAATTGATTGGCATTGGGATTAGAATTAGAATGGAGAATTCCTACTCTAGAAAACATGAGTCTTTAAGAGTTAATCATAAACAAAAACCCCTAGGAAGTGTCCAAGTTTGAACCTTAACATGACCAAATCTAATCACTAATAGACATGGGGGTTCAAGTAAAAAAATCAGCTTCTTTTCACTAAACCAAGGGTTCATACTGGGTAAAGAGAGACCAGGGAGGCTAAAATGTTAAGAAAAAAATGTACATGTCTTTGGGCATATACAAATATTCTTGGTATTCCCTATCTGCTTAAACTGTAGCTATTACTGCTCATAAACCATTATGTTATTTCTTATTATTATGCTTTAGATATGATATATCTCCAAAAGCTCATGTTTAAGACAATGCAAGAATTTTCAGAAGTGAAATGATCATGAGAGGTATAATCCAATGAGTGGATTAGTCTACTGATGTGAATTAACTGGGTGGTAATGGTAGGGAGAGAGGGGGTGGCTGGAGGAATTCCATTACTGGGGATGTGACTTTGGGGTCTATATTTTGTCCCATGTGAGTTCTCTGTCTTACTTCCTGGTTGTCATGTTCTAAATCTTTTTCCTCCTCCACCCCTTTCCACCATGATTTCTACCTCACCTCAGTCCCAGAGTTATGAAGTCAGTGACCATGTATTGAACCTCTGAGATTCTGAACCAAAAAAACACTTTTCTCCTGCTCTATACTGTTCTTATCAGGTCTTTTGGTCATAGTGACATAAACACTGATTAAAATACTTATCTATCACCAACATACCTAGAAATCAGAACTAAAAGAATTCTTGAAATGTTCTATCTTGAATTAGAGTAATTTGAAGCCTCAAAGCAAAAACCTTGATAAGTTTTAAGAACATCTAATTCTCTGCATATTAGATTCACAACAACCTGTTGTTGTTTGGTTGGTTTGATTTCTAAATATCCTGAATTCTGGGTTCCATCCAATCAATTTAGAAGATCTGGAAGTTGGTTACAGGCATTAATATTTGTTTAAAAAATTTCTAGTTGATTTAAATTCACAAGCAAAATTGAGCTGTTGAATTCTACCAGTCCTAGAAGTCAACTTCAATCTTTTAGGGAAACTTGAGACAAGTCATTGATTTAATTTTGAAGTAGAAAATATTATGAAATGAAGGAAGAATAGTTGGGTTACTAATCATTGAAAATTATCCTTTATTATGTTGTTTCATCCAATAACACTTATTGAATAGCTAGTCTGTGCCGAGCATAGGTACCAAGATTTCCAACAAAAGGTGAAATCAAAAGAGACTGTTGGTCCTCTGTCTTTTAAGGAATAAAAAACACAATACTCCTCTATACTCATGGGCCAGTAAAAGGCATCATTAATTGCTCAAGTCCATTATAAAAACTACCCTTGACCTCTTCCTTTGCTTTCATCCTGGTCTTCCATAGGTTATCTCTGCTGCAGTTGAGATCTTCTGCCCTGCCATTCCAATTCTGCCCAGGATCTTGAGTCTGGTGTTTTTTGCTTATTTGTTTGCTGTTGTTGTTTTGTTTTTACCATCTTCTTGCCTTCACCCATGATTTCCTTCATTGCCATTGGTACTTATGGTGCTCTGACTCTTCCAAGTCTAGGCTACTTTGTGTAGGTTTGTTGTTCAGAGAATGATCCCTTAGTAGTTCTAGTTCACTATTAAAATGAGAGCATTCCAGTGCATATGTATCTACTCCTCTACATCAAAAAAAAAAATGTGAATTTGAGTAACAGCATTTTCTATACACTAATAATGCAAGAGGTTAGTTAATCCTGACTGGCAAAAATATGCTGAATGCTCACAAAATTGCAAGCTCTTAAGAATTGGTTCTCAAATTTGGTTGTGTATCAGAATCAAATGGTATTGGGTTGGGGGAAGGAAATAGAATTCCTAGATACCACTCAGAGCTTCTGAATCAGAAGCTCAGGATGAGGAAATTCCTTAGAGGATGGCAATATGATTATTTAAAACTTGTCAGATGAGATGGTAAAAAGAAATATCATCATTTTCACCCCACTAGAAACCCCAATGTACAATATGCCTTCTTCTCCTTTTTTTTTTTCTCTTTTCCTTCTTCTATTTAGAGGCTACAAGAAGTTCATAAAATGAATTCCACTGGCTTGTAGCAGAGACTAGGAAGAAAAGGAAACTCAGTAAAAGAACACATGTAAGGTGGCCACAGCATGGGTTAGTACCTCAAAAATTTCATTTGCCACATATTTTGCCCAAGGGTTTTTAAAATTTAATAATATACTTTAGAATGAATAAGTTTAAAAATGTTTTATTCTGCAAAACCATAGCCATAGTTTTCCCTAAAAAAAAAAAAATGCTCTTCCCAAACTTATAAGTCTTTTGAAAAGAAAAATAAAACAAGGTAGTATCAAAAACAGATAAGCAACAATCAATAATGGATCAGCATTTTTTGTTTGAAAAGAAAAATATGTGTCATCTACCTCTAAAGATTAACAGGTACCCTTTAATTTATTTTGAAAACCTGGTGACTAGTTGTATAACTCCATCACATCTCCCTAAAAGTATTTGTGTTCTTTGTGGACACAGTATGGGGTTTCTCAATCTTTCTAACATCCCTCTTTAATTACACAGCAGGCCACTGTGTACTTCACATTCATCCACAGACTCCCCAACTGGTAGGACCATTGTGCTGAGCACAGTATGAGGCCTCTCCATTTCTGCAAAATAGCTTTCTCAAAGAAATTCATCTGTAGACTAATGGTTTCACTACAGATTGTCTTCCTCAAGTGGAAATACCACATTTTTGCTATTAGACTTTTTCTTTTTCCCTTTACCTAAACCGCAGTTCTCTCCTCTGTAGAGAAATCCATTTAAAAAAAAATTGCATTATTGGAGTAGTGTCCTCTCCTGGTAAGAAAAGTCTTAAGGCATGTCAATCCTTTATATTTTAGAAATTCCAGATCATTTATTTTGATATGAAAAGTTCATATTTTATTTCTTTAATTTTTTTTTAAATTTAAGAAATAAGAAGTCTTCTAGGAGTTTCCTTATTCACACGTGGCTTTATATCTGGATCTTTTCAAGTTTAGAATCAAGTCTGAGTTAATATTTTTATCATGAAAATATAGAAAGTCACATCAAAAAAAAACAATTAGCGGGATGGTCTGCATACAAAGCAGAAATCCATTTTCCAATTTTTACTAAAGTCACCACTATACATAGCCTCATTACCTTATTACCAGGTAAGGTATTCTTATATCAGAATAATGTGCACCAATCATATTGTCTATATTTTTCATTCATTACTTTCCTTTTTCGTTAGTCATCAATTCCTACGAGGACCATGCGGCAATTGCCTGTATGCAGAGGAACATGAGTAGAATGTTGTTTTTGTCTTCAGAATTCTTGAAATTTAACTGATGTGAGAGGGATGGAAAAGCTAAGTAAAACAACAACATCAGAATATGATGACTATCACAAGAGACATGTAAGTGCTTTGTGGGTTCAGAGAAGAGAGAGTAAATGCATATCACTGGAGTACAATAGGCCAAGGAAATTTCTCTTTTTCCCATTAACTTAAAATCAGCATCTCCACCATCCTCCATGAATAGTGAACAAAAATCATCATTTGCAGAAGTATTCATGACGTGTAATCCTTGCATGTTTTTTAATGCAAGAAAATTACCTTTCTTCCACAGAAGAATGAGATGGAAAACCATGGCTGCTTCCCTTCATCTCCCCAGTCCCGGAAGGTAGGACATGAATGGCTCAATGCAACCTGCCCCCCTAGTACAGGCACACTGCCCTGAGGTAGCACCACTGATTGTCAGCCCACTTGGAAGACTGCCAGTTATTCTTACAGATTGGGAGACAGAAGCCAAATTATTCTCATCAAAATCAAATCTCAGCTTTATTAAAAAGTAGACAAATTTATCTTCAGAACTTCATACTGTTCTTTCTGGTTGTTTCCATCATTTTTTAGCAAACTAATTTCTACCTGTTTGCCTCAGAAATCCTAGGGCATCTTCTATGGAAATATAGTTTTAAATCCATCAAATTCAAATAAACATATGAATGAACTGATATTGCATATATTTTTATCAAAAGTGAAGAAAAATTATTGTTAATACTAACTCACTATCTTTGCATAGATTATATAGTTTGCAACATATTTTTTGCCTTCATTTTCGAATTCACTCCCCTCAACAGTTCTATAAAGTAGTCACACATGCATCTCGTAATCTATATTGGTAGTAAAAATAAGGGGAAAAGATTATGTAATTTATCACAGGTATGCAATAAGCCAAGTGCTGTTATCACTAAACACTAAGTTTTCTGATTTTAAATCCATTACTAAACAGATAATGATGAAAGTTCAGTTACCCATTTTGTTCTGAGAAAAATATTTGGAAACTTTTCCAGTTCATGAGATAATGGACCATGAGGACAATCATTTACTTTGCCTTCATATTTTTACCAATTCTTGTTATATTAATAGGGACATATAAGCCTTCTACTCTAACTCTACTATTTGTTATTCAGAGAACATTAAACCAAGGAAAAAAAACACAGGAAATCAACATTTAAAATTCAAGACTGGAGCACGATTTGGACAAATAAAGGATGCCAAGTGGTATCTGCTGATACCACTGCTGTCACTCAATAGCTTTCTCAGGATCCTCCTCCAGCAGCAAAAAACAAAGTGTCTAAAGCTTAGCCAAAGTAGGACCAATGATGATATGGAGTGACAGAGCTTTCAGTGTACGGGAGACAGTTTAGCTAGTTCTTGCATTGGACTCCTATAAGACGCATATGGAGCATTCAGTCTATGAATGAAGCATGTGTGATCTCCAGGGAGAGCCGGCCAAAGCGTTAAAGTGCATGGATTTTAGATAAGTCAGTGTGAACATGTGGCGCCGTGTGAACAAAATGTGATAGTGCTTATCAGAATGAGCCTGCATCGTATTCCTACTTGACACATTAAGCAAAGCTTTCAGCTGATGGAAATTTGTTCACAATTGTTTTGTGATAGCTTGTACCCGAATTTTAAAACCAGAGACACTTCATTTTCCCACCAGGAAAGACTTAAAGGAAACACCAGACACAGGACTCGTTCGATCCCTTCTTTAGGCTAAAGACCTCAGTTTATTGAATCCTCAGCCCATATTCTAGTTTGCCTAGAGAAACTTATTTCCACTGTCAAATCAAAAGCACTGGACCTGACCATGTCCAACATTTGAGTTGCGATACCACATTCCTAAAATATAATTCTTTGATCGGATATAATAAAGATATAAAATGATTGTGTGTGTGTTCAACAATACATTTACTTATACAAACAGAGCTAAACAAATATTTAAATGTTCACGTATTGTTTATTCAAACCTCCTAATTTACATCAACATAATTCTTCACTATATTATTTATGGGATCTTTTTAAATTAAGGATGCCTTAGACAGGCTTTCCCAGAAGTTAGAACCAGGAACAAAGTCATAAGAGGAAGTCATTTATTAGAAACTGTGATCTGGAAAGCAGAAATGAGTGAAGCAGGAAAAGGGGAAAACTAACAGAAAGATAATACCCTGAATTGGCTCTGCTGTGGTGCAGCTGGGTGTTAAATTCCACAAGACATTCTGAAGGACTTACAATGCAGTTAGGACTTTCTTTATAGGGTAAAAATGGAGGAAACATGTACCTGTAGCTCCTGTCTCTCATCAGCCAAGGGTCTGTCCTTTGGAATCCTTCCAGGTTGCACTTGGGTGTAGAGAGTTGCCCCACCCCAGCAGCTGTGTCTGCAGAGGCCTTTGCTGAAGGCCTGGGGCCAAGTGTTGTCAGGATACACCTGCACAAATTGGCCCTGGCTGCAGCAATAGAACTGCTTGCTCCTGTGGCTGCCCTGAGAATATGAGGCAGAATATAAGTGGTGACCGAAACATGGGAGTTCCCTGATTGAAGAATAAGAGACGTTTCAAAAGTTTATGTGTGAATCTGTTACATAAACTTCTTCTCTCTATCCTTCTCTCTATATAAATAGATTAAAAAAAATCTCAAACAACTCAAAAGGCCCTTTAGCCCATGCAGATAAAAATACTAACTTATTAAAATGAAAAAATTATCTTGGAAAATACTATTACATCTAATTCAGGTAAAGATGTTATTTGGGATCTAAAAGATCCTAGGAAACTGCTACCAATAGTCTCAGCCAGGCCAGGCTGAACTCTGGATTTCATTCTTGTTAGAATCTTACTGATTAATAGCAGATCACATGACTGTCGAGAGAAGAAAAACCCTGAGCGTTAAGGATTGAAGCAGAGGCCTGGCAAAGTGAGTTTCCTAAACTGCTTTTAACAACTACCACCTGCATCAGAGCCTGCTTCCTTTCCTAGTATTTCCTTACATATACTTCTATCTTGTTTCTATTCAGACTATAGTCTTTGATTTTGGTTCTGCAAGTCACATTCAAAAAGATGTGGCACAGGGTTTCTGTATCAGAATGTTATGAATTAACAAAAAGTTATTATTTTTATCCATTATTTTTAAGTTATTATTTGAAAGGAAGAGAATGAGAAATGGTACACATTACCTAGTTATTCTACATTTTTATTGAATTTTCAAATAAGATCATTTAGAATTAATAAATAAATAAAAAAATAAAATATCTGGTTCACTATTTTCAAGTCCTTCTCTAAAAAAAACACTATTAAGAGTTGATGGGGGCATGCATTGTTACCTCAAGAGGACAAAAATCTTTTTTGAGATTTTAAGGCATGCTTAATGATGAGATGAACAAGCTATAAGTGCCATAAAAAGTTGTCAAAGACAGATGTCAGTCAAAATGGTGGAGTAAGGAGCTCTAAATATCCACTTCTTGATAAAAGAACTGATAAATCTGGCCCAAACTACCAAAACCAATTTTTTTAGAACTCTGGAATCTAAACAAAATTTTCCAACAACAAAGATTCAATTTCATACAAACCCAGATGGATGTTGGTCAGAACAATAGTATTTGTGGCATTGTAACTTGCCATGGTTGTCATCCCCCTCTTTACAGCTCAGTGGTGGCCCTCAGGAAAGAGCCCCCATTTCTAGTACAGATGCTAGTACGAGGGGGAAGAGAATGGATTGCATTTACAAAGAATTATCAATGGTTTTGACCTATCTTGTGTCTTTCAATGGAGGATCAGCCCACAGGACCTTCTTTTGACTCACCTAACTCCAGCACTTTTCCAATGATGACAAGGGCATTTGTCAAAACAAAAAACAAACAAAACAAAAGGCCAGAGAAAGTATTAATTGCTCTAGTATATTGCAGTGAATTTCACACTTGGGCCAAGCAATAGATTAACTAAAATGGGGTAGGAAATGCTGGGAAATGAGATACTTTTAAGAAAGGGGTTGCAAAAGCTCTAATATATTCCTGAGAAATTACGAATCCACATGCATAGCAAAAACTGTTTGTGTGCTCAGGAGAAACTATGAAACAGCCCTATGATCTTGCTTATAATTGATATTGAAGCTCGGCTCAAACAGAAAGTGAAGTCTAAAGCAAAGTTGTAAACAGTCCAGCTGAGTATTGGAACTGTACTCCAATATATACAACCCATCTGCAAAGACTGGAGGATGTGGAAGTTACAATTTGCGTCCAGATCCTTAAAATAATCTCTGTCCAATGATTAGCTTACAACTGACATAACAAAGAGAAACTTCAACCTTCCTCTCTCCCATATGCCATACAGATTCACAAAACACACAATGACACAATGACAATTACAACAGCACCAAAAACAAATGGAGCAGAGCGGAGAAGAATCCTTTTTCTAGAGGTAGCTTTATAATACTACTCAAAATGTCCAATTTTTCAATTTTAAAACTATAGTATGAGGCCTGCAAATAAATGAGAATATATGGCCAAAATGTGCTGGGAAGAATATCATAAAAACTGTCTCTGAGAGAACTCAGACACTGGACTCCTGGATAATGACTTTAAACCATATATTTTAAATATGTTCAAGGGCTTAAAGAAGACCATGTTCAAAGATCTAAAAGAACCATAAAGAAAATGTCAATAAACAGAAATTATTAGAAGGAATCAAATAAAAATTATGGAGTTAAAAATTACTGAAATGAAAACTTCACTAGAGAGACAAAAACCACAGATTTGAACAGGAAGAAGAAAGTAAACAGTGAGCAATAGTTAGGTAAATTGAAATTATTTAGTCTGAGGAAGAAAAAGGAAAAAGAATGGAGAAAAGAATCTGTGTGGCTCTGTGAGATATTATCAAGTGTACTAACAAATGCACAAAGGAGAGATGAAGAGAGACAGAATATTTGAAGAAATAATGGCACCAAACTTCCTGAATTTGATGGAAAATCTTAATTGAAACATTCAAGAAATTCGATGAACTAAAAACAACGATCTACACTGAGACATCACAATTAAATTGCTGAAAGACTCAGACAAAGAAAGAATTTTGAAAAGAGTAGGAGTAAAGTAATTATCACTTAAAAAGGATCATCCATATGATTATAGCTGATTTCTCATCAAATAGCATGGAAGCAAGAAAATAGTAGAATGATGTATTCTTCAAAGTGCTGAAAGAAAAAAAAAAAAAAGAAGAAGAAGACATGTGGCTACCAGAAATTCTCTTTGACAAAAATATCTTTTAAAATAGAGAAGGAATTAATAAATTCTCAGATAAGCAAACTCTGAGTTTGTTGCTACTAGATCTGCTCTGCAAGAAATGCTTCATGGAACCTTTACAGATAAAATAAAAGCAGAGTAGACAGACTCACATGAATGCACAAAAAAAGGGAAGACACTGGTAAATTAAAGATATAGGTTAATATAAGGGTCATATTGATGTCTTCTTACTATCTGATTTAACAATAAATTCATAAAACAATAATTACAAGCCTATGTAGATGGGGCAATATTTGTGAAGATGTAATTTGTGAAAATAAAAATATAAATAAGAGGAATGAAAGTAAATTAGAGAAAAAATTTTGCACACATTGCAAATTAGTTGTACTAATTAAAACTAGATCATTATAAATTAAATATTAATGGAAATCTACAGGACTTTCACTAATAAAACATATACACACATATATACACATATGTGTATATATGAAATAAAAAAATATGACTATCTATTAAAAGAACAAGAGAATTATAATATAGAGGAGAGATAAGATTACAAATGTGTAGCCACCTAAATATCAAGCTCCAAAATACATGAAGCAAATACTAACTGGAAAATATGGATAACTAAAAAGGAGGATAGAAAGTTCTATAATGATAGTTGTAGACTTCAGACCAAAACTTCCAAAAATGGATAGAAAACTAGAAATAAGATCTGAAAGAACAGACTACAAGACTTGAAAAACACTATAAACCAACTAGCCCTAATAGGCAATATGGAGCCCTTTACCACACTCATTCTTTTCAAGATTGCATGGGACACTCTCCAAGATAGACCACAAGGGTTAAGCCACAGCAAATGTCTCAATAAATTTAGAAGATTAAAGTCACATAGAAAAATATGTTCTCTATCAACAATGGAATGAAATTAGAAATCAATAACAGAAGGAAATGAAGTTGTAAACACAGAGTGTTTTTTATTGTTTTTCATGTAGTTTACAGCTACATGAAAATTAAACAATATTCTTCAGAATAACAATAGGTGAAATAAATGATAGGGGAAATTATAAAATACTCTGACATGTATGTAAAAAGTAACACAAAATGCTGGAATTAGGAAATGATGTAAAAGCTGTGCTCAGAGGAAAAGTTATAGTTTAATTACCTTCATTAAAAGAAAAGAAAGCTCTCAAGTCAATAATCTAATTTTCCACCCTAAAAAAGAACAAACTAAACACAAAGCAAGCAGAAAGAAGGAAATAATAAACATTAGTGTAAGGATAAGCAAAATAGAGATTAGAAAAAAAGATGGAGAAAATCAACAAATTATGTTCTTGGAAAAGAATTACAAAGTTGGCCAACTTAGTAAACTAAAAACAAAAAAGAAAAAAATCAAATTACTAAAATCAGAAATAACAAATGAGGACTTTACAATAGACATATTTACTGAGATAAAAAGATTTCTGAAAATATACAATGGATAATGATATGTCAATAAAATTAGATAACCCAAATGAAATGGAAAAATTCTTGGAGATACACAGTTTACCAAAACCAATTCAAGAAGAATAAAAATTCTCAATAGACTTATTATAACAGATAATGAGATTGAATTGGTAATCAAATACCCAAAAAACTTGAAAGCAGCATGCTACATTGAAGCCACCTCAATGTTTATAGCAGCTCAATTCACACTAGCTAAACTGTGGAAGCAGCCTAGATGCTCTTCAATAGATGAATGGATAAAGAAACTGTGGTATATATACACAATGGAATGCTACTCAGCCTTAAAGAAGAAAGAAACTATGGCATTTATGGGTATATGGTCAGAATTGGAGAATATCATGCTAAGCAAAATAAGCCAATCCCCAAACCAAAGGATAAATGATTTCTCTGATAAGTGGATGCTAATCCATAATAGCCAGGGCAAGGGAAGGAGGGAGGAACTTTGTATTTAGCAGAGAAAAAAGAAGAAAGGGAGGGGAGGGAGCGGGAAGGTGTAGAGGGCAAGATGGTAGAAGGATATGGACATTATTACCTTTATGTATGGGTATGATTGCACAAATGGACATCATGAACAACCAGAGAAATGAAAAGTTATGATCCATTTGTATAAAAAAATAAAATTAAAATTCAAAAAAACTTTCTGAACAATGAAAATAGCAAATAGCCTCACTAGTGGATTCTATAAAATGATTAAATAAGAATTCACACCAATTCTTATTAAATTTTCAAAAAATGGAGGACAGAATACTTAGTTATTTTATGAAGGCCAGTATTACACTGATAATAAAAGCAGACCCCTACCCTACCTCCCCCACAAAAAAAAGAGAAGAGAAAGAAGTGGGAAAAGAAGAAAAGAAATAAAGCTACAGACAGCATTCTTATGAATATAAAGGCCTATGTTCCGAACAAAATAGTAGCAAGCTGAATTCCACTACACATTACAGGAATAATACATTATCACACTATACCTCATTAACATGTGCAACTGCTACATGCTAGTTAAAATGTTTTTAAAAATATTTAAGGAGATGGAAATGGTAACTGCACTAATTCGATCATTATATACTATATATATATATTGATTACTATATATATATATTGATTTATCAATAGTGTCCCTGAAATTTTAAAAACCAAAACAATTATTATACATCTATGATATGCATCACATATTATATATTATATGTATATATAATATATAGTGTATTTCTTTTACTTGCAATGGACAATATGGAAGATGAAATAAGGAAACAATTTCATGTATAATAGCATCAAAAAGAATAAAATACTTAGGAATAAACTAAATCAAAGGAACAAAATATTTGTGCACTCAAAACTATAATAGGTTACTGAAAAGAGTTAAAGACCCGAGTAATGAAAACATATTCCATGTTCATGGATTTGGAAACTTAATATTAAGATACCAATACTCCTTAAACTAATCTACAAATTTAATACAATCCCTATCAAAATCCCAGATGCTTTTTTTTTTCCTGAAATGGACATGCTATCCCATAATTATATGCAACATAATGAACTCTGTGTGATCCAATCTTGAGAAAGCAGAACAAAAGAGGACTCACACTTTGAATTTTCAATTCTAAGTATTGAAACTTTAATACTTAGCACAAGGTTATAATAATAGAAACAGTGTGATGATGAAATAAAGAGAGATCAATGAAATAGAATTGAGTGTCTATGAATAAATCCATACATTTACTGATGATTCAGTGATTTTTGACATGATTGTCAAGAGCACTCAATGAGGAAAGATATAGACTCTTCAAAAAAAGATGCAGGGACAACTTGGTGTTCACATACAAAAGCAAGAATTTGGGACACTACTTCACACAATACACAAAAATTAATCCCAAATGGATCAACAACCTAAATTTAAGAGCTAAAACTATAGCACTCTTAGAGCATGATGCAAATACTCGTGCACTTGGAGTAGACAGTGGTCTCTTAAGTATGATTGTGAAGCATATGAACCAAAAGAAAATATAGACAACTTGAGCTTCATCAAAACCGAAAACATTTTTTTCACCAAAGATTACTATAGAAATTGAAAAGACAACCCAAACAATGGAACGATCATTTGTAAACATTATATCTAATAGAGGACAAGTATCCAGAACAGATTTGTAAAACTCTTAACAACCCAACAACAGAAAGATTTTTAAAAAGTCTAAAAATGGGCAAAGAAGTCGAATCGACATTTCTTTTACAAAAATATAAAATGGCCAGTAAGTGCACGAAAATCTGGCTCAACAATATTAGTCATGAAAATTAGGCAAATACAAATAAAAACCACAATGAGATACTACTTCACAATTATTAGTATGGCTAGAATTTTTTTTAGAAATCAGAAAACAAGTTTTGACAAATACATGAAGAAATTTGAAACCTAAAACATTGCTAGGAGGACTCTGAAAATGCTGTAGACACTATGGAGAACATCTGGTCATTCCTCAGAAAGTTAAAGAGTTGCCATGCAACCCAGAAAGTACACTTCTAGGTATATCCCAAAGAGAAATATTTTTAAAAGTCCATAAAAACTTGCAGATGTATGTTCCTAACAGAATTATTCAAAACAACCAAGAAGTGAAATGTGCCAGGAAGAGAAATGGATCAATAAAATGTGGGATATTCATACAGTGAAATTATTTGAACATAAAAAGGAAGTACCATAAAATTTAACCTTAAAAACATTATGCTAAGTCAAAGAAGTCACAAAGGACCTCATATTGCATATGAACTGTCTGTTATGGTTTGGATTATAAGTGTTCTCCAAAGACTTATGTGGTAAAGGCTTGGTCCCCAGCTGACAGAGCTCTCAGGAGCTGCTTGACTCTTTTAGGAGGTAGGGCCTAATGGAAGGAATTTAGATCACCAGGAGTGTGCCCTTGAGGTAACACTGGGAGCCAGCCTCTTCCCCTCTCTCTCCTTGCTTTGTAGCTACAGTGATGTGAGCAGATTTCCTCTCCCTTGTGCTCCCCACCATAATGTCCTGCCTCTCCACCGACCCAAAGCCATGGGGCCAATTACCCATGGTCTGAAATCATGATAAATTATTCCTCTTTATAAGTTGATTTATCTCAGGTATTTGGACACAGCAACTAACATATAATATCCATGAAAGGCAAATTCACTGAGACAGAAAATAAATTATTGCTTGCTAAGGTCTGGGAAGAAATGGAAATGGATTATAACAGCTTAATGGATATTGGGTTTCTTTGGGGGCAGGTGATGAAATTGCTCTGAAATTACACAGGGTTATTGGATGCATAAGTTTGCACAAACACAAATAAACACCACTTAATTGCACACTTGAAATGATTAATAGTATGTTAAATGAATTTCATCTGTGTGTGTGTGTGTGTGTGCACATATGCGTGCGTGCATTTGGGTGCATGCTCTGGGATCAAACCCAGGGTCTCACACATGCTAGGTAAGTTCTGTACCACTGAGTGACACCCCAGCTTTCAATAAAATAGCTTAAAATTTCCTCTACAAAATGTCAAATACATATTTTTAAGTTCTTTTCAGAATTAAAATCACATTGTTACAAAACAATAAAGATACATAAATTTCCAAGAGTTAAATCAAATGATATAATTCTTAATTTCACAGCATCTAGAACTTTTACTCACTCCAGGTTAAAACAAAAAGGATTGTAATATTCTGTAAAAACCCCTCTCAGGCTGCTGCGTGAAACTAGAGAAAAAGTAGGCTTGGCTGTTTAGTATGGGAACCAGGCTATTCCTTTGAATTAAACAAATGTAAACATTTTTATCTCTAATCATTGGATTCTCAGAAATAATGGACTTTAACTATAGCTTCCAGTTATATTCATTTAAATTCAAATTTGTGGCTAAAATCAAAACTCTTTCAAGTAAATTAAATAGAAACACAAATTTGTGTCTATCTCTAGCACTGGAGGTAGAGCTCCTTGATGTAATTAAATCCTTCCTCATTTGGAGCCGTTCTAAGAGTGCACTAATTGTGCTCACACTGAAAACTTTCAGGCAACAAATCACAAGCTAGGACTCTTCCTCTGGTATCATTACAACTCTACTCCAGCAGGAATGTGCTTTCTCTCAGGGCTTTCTTGTGCCTTAGTTGTTGCAGCATATCAAATTCCTTCCCATCTGAGTTATAATGGAATGCACAATGCATCCTTCAAGATGTGTTTGTTTCAAGGTGTTTGAGGGAGGCAAGATGAAGACCAATAAAATAAACACACTAAAGCTGGCAGTGTCTGATATTAACCATCTTCATCCCTTTGATCACTGTTGGTCCATTCTTTCATTCACTTGGTAAATGCGTATTTAGCCTTTGCTCATTCTTTAGCTTGGCACAGCTATTGACAAGGAATTAAAGTTTAACGTCACCTGCTTTTAAGAAGATCACAGTGTCTTGGAGGACGGAGAGGAAAAAAAAGATAGAGTAAATGATAATTTAATGTGGCTATTAGAATGACAGAAAAATGCCTTAATGGGAAAAGAGAGTGTTATACTATAACCTGGGTCATTGGATGCTTCTATGAAAAGATCATTCCTGTGGATAAGAGGCAACTCTAGAAAGAAGAGAAGGGAAATGAATTATTGGCAGGGGCCACAGAATTAGTAAAATCACAAAAGATAAGAAATAGCAAAGAATGTGAGTAAATTGTAAAATGTTTTGCCTGGGAAGGGCCAGATCAGAAGGCTTCAAATACCATGTTAAGGAGGTTGGATCTTACCACATTGGCAGTGGAAAGCCACTGAAGGTTTTTAAGCTGCTACAAAGTACAGGTTGATTTGTGCTTTATTTAGTATATTTCTGAAGAGATCTGGAATGTCAGGAGATTTACTAGATAATTTTATAGTAAATATTCTGCATGGCACATATTTCATGCATAATAATAACAAGGCTTCAAATGTGTTGCCTATCTCTGCTAAAAATGTGAAAGGACTTCTTGGTACCTATGGGTATGAGTAGAAATTGATGAAGAATGACACTTGGAAATCTAAATACTATTCATCACAGAAACTTTTTTTCTGGGTCAGATACAGGTACCAAATTAGTGAATAGAAATTAAGCTTAAAATCAGGGTATGAAATTAACCACCACTATCATAAATCTGGATTAAAAAAAAGTCAAGGAACCCTAAATTTCAAAAAACAGTTACCAATATTTGTCTCTTGTGACACCTATAGATTCCTCAATTCCAAAACAATGTCCAATCCAATATGAAGCATTGGATTTGAACATTCTCTAGTAATCTTGAAGAATTAAATACAAAAGCAAAACAAAAAAAAAAAAACAAAACAATCAATCAGATGACCACAAAATCTAATTGACATGGCACTTTTTGTCTTGCTTGCTCTTAAGAAAGCTTTTATTGACTGTATCGGATTGACCATCAATGTACTTATTGCAAACATTGTAAAGACCACAGTGCACAACCATTTGGCAAAGCTATCAATTGCAACTGCAGTAAATCGTGAGTATAGATATGGCCAGAGGACAAAGCAGAAAAGAGTTGAGACGAATCCCAGATAAAGCATAAAAGCATAGACTCCTCTTTTTTCTTCTCTCTGAAAACTTTCATCTCATAAATTGAAACAGTGTCTTATTGTCCTGAACAAAATCCCTCCTTTCAAAGGGGAAAACACCATGAAAATTAACGTCCACTAACATCAATGTTTGTTTGAAGTAAAGAGTCTATTATAACTCCATTAGAAGAGAATTGCTTGTGGCATCAAATTACTGTGGGAAACCAGTCTATGCTCCGCCTTCCCATACACACATTGCTAAGACCCCGTAGAGAATCCATTAGTGGGACCCAGAGTCACACCAGCCTATAATTTTTCTTTGCCTTAGGAAAACAGTAGCCTGTAATTTTTCTTTGCCTGAGGTTTTAAAAGGGCTGTCCCTGGCTGAGGCTCACGCATGCTGTCATAGTCTCAAGTCCAACTCAAATCCTAGCTACCGTCTGTACACCTTCTCAAGAAAAGAAGATTCAATGGAAACAGCCATTCTTCTTTTTTAGTTTATCTAGGGAGCAAGAAATGCCTTTAATCCAAGCTCTTGTTCTTGATTTTCCATTGTAACTTTGAATGTAAGTTTATAAAATAAAGATTCTCAAATATTTGGTTTTAGTTTAACATTAGGTACTTTCTGTTATTCAAAGTTTTCATTATGTTTTATAAGCTTTATACCATTGCTATGGAAGTGTAACTACAGTGAGTTAAAACGGATTCTTCATCATTATAGAAGGCCATATTTTTAATGATCATGATATAATGTTCAAATACATTATATTGAAGTACCTCAGCCTGAAGTTGCTTTAAAAGGTAGTTTTTATTTAGTTATGGAAATAAAAGGTGTTATCAGAGGAGGTCTATGTAAAGACACGATTTAATTGAATTATTTAAAACTTGTTTTCCAAAATCTAAGCTATGTTAAAATTCATGATCGGACTACTTGAGTCTCCTCTAAGTTAATTCTTCTAAAGCACTGGACTAATGATACAACAGCAATGTCTTCCCAAGTGGGTCTTTTGTGGTTATTTTTGGATGCTTTAACATTATATAATGGTGTCTTTTTCCTCTCTGATGGTTCTTAAATCCTTTGGAGGAGACAGAAGTTTGGAAGAATAAGGAAAGAAATGTCACAAGACATATTGTTTTGGGCATATAAGTATCACTCATGTAAGTCAGATTTTGCTTCCTGCAACCTTTGATCTTTGGGTAATTGATTTCTTTTTTGGAGGGAGGGTAGCAAAGATTATTTTCACCAATATTACCACCATTAACCCCTAACATAAGTCACTGATTTTTTTTTTGCCTGAATATCATAGCAATTTGAAATTGCCCTTATGGCTTACTCTGCTACTTTTGATTTCTACATAACTATCTGAATTGGTCCGTTTCAGAATAAAGTTCACATTATCACTTTCAGCTCAAGGATTTCCCATATCATCGGTTTCTCAGAATAAATTCCCAAGTTTTAACATTGCTTTCAAGTGCCTACCTGTTGTGGTCCCTGCCCATTTCTTTGGCCTTATCTCTTACCACTCTGATCGTGCTTTCTGCCCCACTACATTGGTATGTTGTCTTTCTTGCTGCTCCTTGAATATGCCAAGTACATTTCTATCTTAGGACCTTTGAAATTGCTATTCCTCTGCCTGGAAAACTATTCATAGCTAAATATATATATATATCTATGCTTCTGTAGATAAATGAATATCACTCTATCACTTTACACAAGTTTATACCCAAATATAACCTTAAAAAGAAGCCTTCCCTGACCACTCTAAAATAGCTCACCCTACCCTTTCTCCGTCCATATCTCTTTATTTGGTTATTCAATCTGCTACCACTTTGGGGTAAAAACCAAATACAGGTTTGTTTGCTTATTGTCCCTCTCTCCCCACCCAAATGGGAATTGGCATTTTTATATTCTCTGGAGAATATTCAATGACTAAGGTAGTAGATTGTTGAACAATTGAACAATATATGAATCAATGAACTCTTTTTTCCTCGTACTAGGATATATGTTCTACTAAGTTCATATTAAAAGCAGTTTTAAAAATTGTCTATACCAGCTTCCCAATGCTTTTGATTTCTTGACTATCTGCTTAAAATACAAATGATTGTATAAGGTTTATAAATAAGCAGGATACTTTGGCAAAGAAGCAACTGTGGAATCACTTGCCATTTATTTATTAATGTTGACTTTCCCTTCTTCAAGCTATTAACCCCTTTTCTGGTAAAATTATTCCCATAGAGGGCCATTCAGTCTTAAAACTTTTAATTTTCTGGCCTACCATTTCAGTTATCTCTATGCATTAGTACTTACTTGAATGCTATTAAAATAAACCTTAAATCTGCATTAAATAGACAACTTAGCAGCATTATTTATTTAAACATCGGACACATATTAAATAAATATATTGTTTCCATGAATTTTAAGGAATATCTTATTTGTGTGGGCATTAAGACAGCAGATATAGTTTCTCATCCATTGTCGTGTTCCTCGGATTAAAGGTTTCAATGCATTTACCACCAAGCAAGACAAAAATTTAGAACTCTTCCTGTGAAATACATATACTGTGAAATCCCCTGTTAGCTTGCAATAACTTCCCAAATCCACCCAGAAAGTCAAAGGTAAATATGTGCAAGAACTTTCTATTACCCCTGCCCCCACCCAATACACACATGCACACTCCAAGAAAGATTCTTCCATGCATTTTGGGATTCTGTTGTTAAAAAAATAAATAAATAAATAAATAAACTAGAATTCTTTCCCAAAATAATTTTTTGCAACTACTCTTCTTACTTGTTGATGACACCTTCCTGGGATTCATCACACTGATAGAATTCCCCATTTTTGTTAGGCGAATCCTTTTCAGGATTCAAATAATATATTACTGTTTGTCAATTATACAGATTTAGCAGCAATTTTTCCCCAGGTGTGTTTCAGTCAAACACAGTATATGTGCTTAGTGTTATCCATCACAAGAAGAATAATACACTTGGGTTTTCATACATTTCAGATCAAACTTAATTTGTTTTCTAGCAAATGGTGAGTGGTGTATGGTCCAGGTTTTTTTAACATGACCTTTTTCTGGCAGGAGAAGTAAACCTTTATACAGAATACTTCTCAATAATAACATCCTTTTTGATATTTATGTGTACATATTCTTTTCTGAAAAAAATTTTTTGGCATGCATGGATTCATGTATAATGTACAAACATTACAACAATAATACTTCAATTTCTGCCTTCCTGCTCTTTGTGTGATTCTTGTCAATAATTTTGCACTCATGTGTGTAATACACCCTATTACACATTTTTACCTTTTTTGCTTTAATCAGGTAAATAAATTTTAATCACATTTTAAGATGAAAAGTAATACAGTTCCTACATTCCTACCATTTGAGACACTTTTGCTTCCTTCATGCAGATATAAGTTTCTATCTGAAAAAATTTTCTCTTCAGCTTAAAGAATTTCCTTGAACATACTTTTTAGAACAAGTCTCACAGTGACAAATTTATCAGCTTTTGTTAATCTAAAAAAGTCTAATTTTACTTTTAGCTTTGAAATATGTAGAACTCTATATATTTGTGCCAGATATAGAATTCCTGCTCAACTTGTTTTTTCTCCAAACTACTGAAGAATATCATTCTATGGTCTCTTGGCTTGTTTGTTAGGTAGTGGGGTGTCTTTGAATTTCTTTGTCCCTTTATATGTAATATATAATTTTCTTCTGAAGACTTTCTTTTCATCAGTGGCTTTCAGTAGTCAGGCTATGATGCGCCTGGATGTGGTTTTACTTATACATACCCAGTTTGAGTTTCATTAAGTTTCTTGATCTTAAATAAAATATAAGGAAGCATTGAATTTCCTTGAATTGAAGAAGAAATTTTCTTATTTGTTCAAACTTATTATATGCCTTATATTCCTCTCCATCAATGATTTCAGTTATACATGTGCTAGAGATCTTGTTAATGTCCAAAAGTCATTGCATCTCTGTTTGCATTTTATTTTTATATATTTTTTAAAATATCTGCACATCAATTTTGATAGGTTCCATTGCCACCATCCATTGTCATCGAGCATTCTCTTCTTCGGTATCTAACATATGGTTGAACTCATCTGGTGCCTTTTTGCTTCAGACACTGTACTTTTCATCTTAAGAAATTCCATTTGCTGCTTTTATAATAGGATTTACTTTTTCTTCTAATTGTGTTCATATTTTCTTTTAAATTCTTCAACATATCTAAACCAACTTTAAATTCCTTTTCTGCTCATTCTATGTTGCTCTATATAATGGCTCAGAAGCTGTATTGTCTGAGCAAAGAGTAGTTTGTATGTTTTTGAAGTGTTGATAAACACACTCACATGCATTTTTACAACACAACAAAACAAAGAAAAACATATGATAAAGATTATCAATGGTATTCAAAGTCTAAAGTATTTCTGGCCATTTATAGAAAAAGACGGTTGACCTTCCATTTATACCTTTTCTGAAAACATTTCTGCTGACTGACTTATCTTCTAACTGTGGGATTTCTACTCTCTTTTTATATATTAATTTTTGATTAGATGGTGGCTATAGTAATATCACATTGTTGTTTGAATTCTGTTGTGTATTTTAAAGGAATATTGAGTTGTATTTTAGAATTATTTTTAAATTTGCAAACCATATTAATACTTTTGAGGCTTGTTTTTCAGCTTATTAGAATGGGGTTAGAATAGTATTGATTGTGGAATTAGTTTAGTTCTATTGCTAAGATGTGGCTTTTTGAGACATCGCCTTAATACCCCAATTACTAGCTCAATGAGGTTTCTCCATTCTAGATATCAAACTGTACACATCTCCTAACCCACTGTGATCTCTAATAGTTTTTCAGTTTATACACACTCTACTGGTTGTAGTGTAGAGTAGAGTGTGTTTTTTGCCCAATCTCATTGACACCAACAGAGTATTTGGCCAAATACCTTTCACAATTTATCCACACTCAGTACATAGCAATATACAAAAGATCATATAGATTTTGTAATTCTTTGTTGATATAAATTTCTCTTCATCCATGGCTATTATAATAAACCATCTAATGTTAATACAGATAATACATTTTCATGAAAAATAACTATTGTCCAAAACTAATTACTACTTTAGAAAATTTTTATTTTAGAAAATCCTAAAAACCATAAAAAGTGATAACCATTAACCATAATTACAAAGATATAATCACATGTACTATAGCATCTACATTTATGGAAGAGTGAAAATGGAAAGTCATATTAAATACTAATATTTAAAAATTGTTTGATTGGTACATAATATGTGTATATATGCAGTACAGTATAACATTTTGATTCATGTATATATTGCTAATAATCAACTCAGAGTAATAACATGTTCATCACCTTAAATTTTTATGATATCTTCATGAGGAGAACATTAAAAAAATACTCTGTTCTATTTTGAGATATATAAAGCATTTTAGCAGTTTTATTGACATGTAATTCACATATCATACAATTTCCCTGATGAAAATGTATAATTTAATGTCCTTTAGAATATTCATAAACTAGTATGTACAGCCCCACAATCAATCTCAGATCATTTTCATAACTCCAAGGAGAATTCACATCCCCTTATCAAACCCCATTTCCCCATCCCTTCCAGACCAAGGTAGCTAATAATCTACTTCCTATATCCATAGGTTTATCTATTATAGACATTTCATTTTAAAAGGAATGATGCAAAATGTAGTCTGACTAGCTTCTTTCACTTTACACAATGTTTTTAAGGTTCATCCATGTTCTGGCACTCATTTCTGTGACTAATATTCTACTGCGTGGTAATACCACATTTTACCTATCTATTGTTCATCTCTTGAAGATCATCTGGGATATTTCCAGTTTGGCAGTTATGAATAGTGTTAATATAAATATTCTTATGTAAGTTTTATATAGATATGTCTTTTCATTTCTCTTGGGTATATACCTAAGAATGGAATTGCTGTGTCATATGGTAACTGTATGTTTAACTATTTCAGGAACTACCAGACTATTTTCCATAGTGGTTATATCATTTTATGTTTTAACTAACAATCTATGAATGGACTAATTTCTCTATAAGTTGACAATACATGTTGTTATGATCACCTTTTTTTGAATTATACTCACTCTTCTAGTCACTCCTCTCATTGGGGTTTTGATTTGCATTTCCATGATGGTGGATGAGCATCTTTTCATGAACTTACTGGACATTTGTATATCATTTTTGCAGAACTGTGTAATCAAATTCCTTACCCATCTGTTCACTGGGCTGTCATGCTATTATTGTTTTAATTGTTCTGTATATATTTTAGATACAAGTTCTTATAGATACAATGTCTGCAACATTTTTTCCCATGCTTTGTGTTATCTTTTCATTTTCTTCATAGTGAAATTTGAAACATGAAGGCTTTTAATTTTAATGATGTCTAGTTTATCTATTCTTGTTTGATTGTGCATGTGGTGTCATACCTAAGAAACTGTTGCTTAATCTCAGCTCATAAGGATTTATACCTGGGTTTTATTTAAAGAAGTTTATCATTTTAGCTCTTACATTTAGGTATTTAATCCATTTTAATTAATTTTTGTGTGTGACAAGCAGTATAGTTTAATCTCATTATTTTGTGTGTGAATATTCAACTTTCCTGGCATCTTTTACTAAAAAAATTCTCTATTGTTATCCCCATTGAATTATACTGGCACCCTCACATTGTATTTTTATTTTTGATGCAGAGAAATAATCTCAGACACCTCATGAGTCTCCAGACAATACTTTAAGAACTGCTATGGAGAGTGGACATTATATTTGTATTTGATATTAGAGGCTCCCAGAAGTCATATAAAAAGTAAGCTTTCAAAGTGCCCTGAATCCTCATCCTCTCCAGATAAAGGAGTTATATAAAGTAGCATGGCTATAATTATACTATAATTATACAAAATTGGGTTTCTATCCTAATGAATGACCCCCAATTTCTTTAAAATATTTAAACATACTTTCATCATCTATTACCCACCTCAGGCTAGGATAAGAAAATATGACTTTGTAATATCCAAGAATCATTTCATACAATTTGATTTTCTCTTACTTAAATAAAGTTAAACTGAAAGTTATATTATAAAATCTTCAAGTTTATGAGTTTAGGTTCCCAGCATAGATTAGACCTCTGGATTTGACATTTGTTCTCTTACTGCGTACCTCAGCATAATTTTGAGGACTTTCTGAGCCTTGTCTTCCTCAACTATAAAATTAAGACAATAATAAAACCTCATATTACTGGTATAGGGTTTAAATTAGAGACTGTATATAAAGTACTTGTCACCAATTTAGAATTATAGTGAGAATTTGATACACATTAGCTATAGTTAATCAACCAATATTCATTAATTATATTTGCTAGGTACTCTGTTAAATACTGAAATAAGAAGATAAAATTCTGTTGTCTTACATGTTTCTTAAAATGTTTCCTTAAATTTTTCTTTTTTTGTGTGTATGTTTTATGATTAAATTTATCCTCTTTGATTTTTAGATGCCCAATGGCTTGTTTTTATCTATCCTCTCAAAATATAATCTCCAAGATAAAACACAGGATGATCAAGTACCTTTTATCTTTTGACTTAAATTCATTCACACCAATGTGTGCATTAAAGTTCATTAAACCATTTATTTCTTCATGTATTCATCAATCCAGTCATCAAAATTTATTGGAATCTTACTGTTGCCACAGATAAATAAGATGATTTCTAAGCCAGAATATATATATATATATATATATATATATATATATATATATATATATATATGCCATGAACATAAGCAACAGGAATATAAGACAAGTGGACAATTAATACCAATTGTAAACAAACAGCATAAATGGTATTCAAAAGAAGATAAGGAAAACTCTATTTGAAGGTATCATATCAGCACTGGATTTTGATCATCAAAAATATTTCAACAAGAATAGGTAAATAATCTCTAATTTCAAGAAAAGAGCAATGCAAAGTATAGGATTTTGTTTGATGAGGAGAGAAAAATTGGGACAAGAATTTCTCCCTACTCTGGGAAAATTTAATAGCTTGAGAACATCATTAAGAAAAATCTCTTTCAGTACATGTAAGATATCTAAGGGATGCTCTACAATGCCTCTTTCCCTTCCTTTTACTTTTTAAATCTTCCTTTTGCCTAACCCTTGCTTCATCTCAGCTCTTTACTAAGATATCCAAATAACAAGATTTCAGACTCTGTCCTAAATGTTGCCTCTCTTTACCACCTCAGCACAACTGGTAAAGCTGGGTTCATTGATATGAGAGAAATGAGCATGTAGTCCTTATCTAGACATGTCATTCACAGACTTAGGATCAGTCTCAGGTGCTCCAGCATCACTCTGCATAGCCAATGAGGTGCCTGAAGAAGTAATTCCAGGATTAGTGAGATGATACACAAAAGAAATGAGTAAGATGTGTGTTCAAGGTGGAATAATATTCAGACTCATGACCGCCTGAGTGTTTAACCCAATCAAACTTACTAACTAGGTCCTCAACAAGTAAGTATAAAGGAAATGTGTGGGCCATTGTCACATATTCAACACTATTGCAATATATTGCCCGTTCATTTAAGGAATACTTGCCTATTTAGAAATTAGGCTGGGCTGTATATGACAGAGCAGGACATATTTTCCCAAATAAGATAAACCTACCTTATTCAAGACAATTTCTTCTTTGGCTTGGTTCTCCTTGTGGTTTCTCCTTTATAAACACCTCCCTCAAAGCCTGTCATAACACACCAGACATATTATACACAACTACTCCAAAACTGAAAATAGAATCAAGGAGAGAAAAACACATAGATATCGTTTCATATGGAGACTATAGCTCTTGGTTGGTAGCGAATGGAGATCCACCTCTAAAATTAGGATCTGTGTCTTTTTACCTGTGCCAGGTACGAGTGAGGTAAGCTGGAGCTTCTTCTGAGGTTTAGATTGTATATTTGACTCTGGTGGAAAGTCACAGAGCCGGTGTTTGTGTTAAAGAATCCTGACTAAGGAGAAGACTCTGGGATTCAATGTATGTGAATGGCACTGTGTATGTGTGTTTGAATAATCAGTGATGATAGAAATAGAACGAATAAATGCTAGTAAAAGAATTCTGTGCCCAGACATGAAGTAAAACTCTTCCATTAAATTCAAGTTACTCCAGAGCTACCAAGCAGAAAAGGAAATTTTAAAATTTTATAGGAATTTCCTATAAATAAAACTAATAGAAACAACTAGTCAAATAGCTATTATAATTTTATTTTATAATCATAAAAAATTATATGGATATATCAAATTATTTTCATAAATATTTTTTGAATAAAGAGTGAATCTGTATCCAAATATAGTTATCAAGGCTTGTGTTTCATTTAAAAGGTCTTCTTACAAAATCTTTTTTAATTAGAAGAAGCATTTCCTCTTATGCTAAAATATAACCATAGAAATAAAATATAATTATAAAATGTTGAAAACTATTATAATTCAGAGTTGAGACTATATTCCAACCTTGAACTATTTTGTGTAATAGATCAGATTATTTTTAATTTATTTTAGTTCAATAGACCATGATTATTGAATGAATGTTATATCTTCAAATCATTAAAACCATTTGAAAACAAATATTTCATGTCATATGGTTGCTATTAATTGGTTTCTGTTGATCACCAGTAGGTAATTGATCACTCATATTGACTATGTTCATACAATTCAACTAGATAACCTGCAATTTCATGCATTAACTTCTTATAGCAAACTTCTGTTTTTATTGTGATTTCTTCTTCAGCAAGGCTTTTATCTGTTATTCATTCTTTGAGGATAAGTTGAGTAAGGCCAAGTTGCTTCCTGAAACCAGAACTGATTCTACTTTGTCCTACGCGAATTAAAAAAAATCTCAAGAATATAAATAGTTTAAAGATACTTTTTTCCCCTACTGTAAATGGCACACAGATGGTGTATAACTGTTCTCTGAATCAATTCCAAAAATGTGCAACATCCTCAATAGGGAGAACTGAAGATGGCTGAGGTTCCATGAAAATCTTTGTAACATGTAAAGTCTTTTCTAGATTTTTAGATTGAAATTTTATTACCTATAAAGTTGCCTGGAAAGAAAAAAAAACCTCATAGGAAATAACTTTAAATAACATTTAACGATATCTAATAAAATTTTTTAATTTATTTTGTACATTATTGCATGGATAGGAAGACTCTAAAAACCCAAACACTTCCGACTTCTCCCCACCCTCTGGCTAGCTTAAATGTTCACAGATGGAGCTTTTAACAATTTTATTTGGATTTCACTCTTCCTTGAAGGATTTATCATTCTGTTTCTAGAACTCTGTCTATCTACATGTTTTATTTTCTTGCATTTAATTATTCTTCCTTCTTTTTTATATTCCCTCTCATATTTCACACCTTGTCTTTATTCTTGTCCTTGGAATGGGGAGGTAATAAAAGCAAGGAAGAAGCAGCTAAATGAAAAGGGGAAAAAGAGAAATGAAAGCAGGAGCAAGGGCAAGATCTGTACATCACATAACTTCTTCAGAAGGCTTGGCACACACTGATGGCTGTCTCACATGAGCCCATGTCCACATTGATGAAATGACCTGTGTCGTTTGCCACAAAGTCAAGGATGACTTCAAAATAGTCTTGGAGGCTGTTGGGTTCAAGAAAATGTAGAAATGATGTCTTTCAAACAAAACTGTATTTTATTAGAGGTTGTCCTGATTCTCAAATGAATGTGGAAATGCTAAAGTTCCCAGAATCAAAGACGGGTCCATATTTTCAACATTAAACAGTTCATGGAGGTGCTGGCCAAAAGCCCAGTATAATTAATGGTAGTACTTTTACTCATATCAACTTGCTAAACTCTTTGAAAGAATGTTTATTTACTGGGTGTGTTTATGTACATATCACTATATACCAGTCCCTCTGCTGGTTTTGGTTTTTTCCAAGATGAATGGAACATGGTATCTGATTCTAAGAAATCATTGGCTAGCTCAGAGTGACAGAGAGCTCTCTAATATTTTCTTCAGGAAGTTTTATAGTTTTTGTTATTATGTTTAGGTCCATGATTCATAATGTAAGTTATTTTTTAATTGCCAAGGTGTGTTTTGCTTTTTTTTCATATAGATAGCAAATTGTATTGATAGCATTTGTTTAGTAGACTTGTTTCTCCATTGAGTTAGCTTATCTAAAGTCAATTAATATATGAGTTCTTTTTGTACTCTAATTCTGTGCCGTTGATCTATGGGTGGTTCTTATACCAGTACCATGTTGTTTTCAGTAACGTGGCCTTATGCTAAGTAAAACTAACTACTAAATAAGCAACTGCTAATTCAGTTACTGTAAGTCCCCCAGTATTTTCTTCTTTTTCAAGCTAATATTGCTATTCTAAATCTTTGATGTTTCCAAACTTTAGAATAAACTTATCAATTCCTGTGAAATAATCCTGATTTGAGTTTGAATGAGATAGCACTGGATCTGTAGCTCAATTTGGGGAAGAATAATGCTTTAACAAGATTGTCTTTTAATCAAAAAAATACTATATAGAATTATTACTTTAGTTCTTTGATTTCTCTCAGAATTTTAAAATAATTTTTAGTGTACATGTTTTGCATATGTTTTGATGCTGTTGTAGGATAGCTTTTACATTCCAATTTATAATAATTGTTAATCACTAGTATATAGAAGCTCAATTGATTTTTTTTACATATTGACTTAGTATTTTATGACTGTGATGGCATTACTTCTTAGTTTAGTAGGCTTTGATAAACATATATATTTAGGACTTTACCTATTAATAATCATGCCACCTGTGTGGGAAAGAGCTCACAATATTCTTTACAATTGGTATACTTTATTTTCACTTAATGAAGTGGCCATAGCCTCCCCCAGCATGACTAGAGGCGGTGGGAACAGTTTTTCACCACTAATAAAAGTATGCTATTAACTGTATTTTTTAAAAAAATGTTTGCCTATTTATTCCATCTATTATTGAGAAAAGAAATTGAACAACTATTAACTTTAATTGTGAATTTGTCTGTTTCTCCTTGCAGTTCATCAGGATTTGCTTTGTGTATATGAAGTCCCATCATTATATTATTCCAGTCCTACCGTTAGGATTGTTAGGATTTCTATGTTTTCTTGATAAATTGACTTTTTTTCACCATTTTCTAAATCTCTGTTGATATCCTTTTTCTATTGAAGAGTTTTTCATGTATTGACTATCAACAAAATTCATGAATTGAGTTGAGAATGACAAAAAAAATACATTTCTTTGGTGGCTAGTTACCATTGCAATTTGGTAAAACACAAATCCAAATAGTCTTTAAAATGTGCTCCAAGGTTTTACAAAATGGCAGTTGTAGTGTGATTTTAAACTGCAAGAGGGTTGGAGAATGCATCACTGAAGAATTATAATCAGTGTTGTCAAAAACGAATCTGTTTTGTAAGCAAGGGATTGGTGCAGTCTCAGTCTCTGAGTGCTAAGGGAAGGGGTTCATTGTAACAATGGTCAGCAGATGCTAACAATGTTTAAGGCAAGTGGGGATTTGGCCTAGTCCAAAGCTCAGCTCTCATGGGTGAGGACATGTCTGCAGCCCAGTTTAAAGCTTCATTTGTGAGCATGTCTGAGGTCTGATTGACAATGGCTTCCCTACTCCATTTTAAATGTCCCTATCAATTCTACTTTTTTTCCCTTAACATGTAGGATCTATTTTCCATTCTTTTAGTCTATTTCTTTATATTTAAAGTAATTTTCTTAAAAGTTGCATATGTTTTTGTTTTTTTAATTCAATTTGACCATCTCTATCTTTGAATTAAATGTACTCATTGACATGGTTGGACTTAAGTCTGTATTCTTGGTATTTCTTATCTAGTATCCCAGCTACTCTTTGTTTGTTTGTTTTTTCATCTTTTCCTGACATCTGTTGAATTATTTTAATAATTCCACTTTATCTCCGTTATACGATCATTAATATCTTTGTTTCATTTAATTGTTGCTCTGCATTTTACAATCTGCATTTTAATGTATCATAAATTCAAATAATAGCATACTACTTCTCACAGACTACTAGAACCTCACAACCATGTCCTTCTATTTCTTCCTTCCTACCATTCGTGCTACAGTTATGTATTTCACCTACATTACTAACCTCACAACATTTTGTCATTGTTTTTATTATAGGACATCGATTAACTTTTTGAAAGGTTAGAAGTAGAAGAGTCTCTTAGCACACGTTTTTACCATTTCTTGCATATATATTCGTCTCTTTAGGTCCACTGATTTTTCAACTGAGCTCCTATTCTTTCCACCCATAAAACTTTAAAGATTTCTGGTGGTACAGGTATGCTGGCAACAAATTCTCCTTGTTTTTGTTTTTAATAGGGAAAGTTATTTGTTTGGACTTAAAAAGATTTGTAGGGTATGAAACTCTCTGTTGACAAATAGTTTTGTTTTGATTCTTTTCTTAATCAAGATATTACTTTATTATTTTTGGATTTCTTACTGTCTAATGAGAAATCTCTTATTATTAGCTTTGTTCGCGTCTTTATGTTTATTTTTTCTCTAGTTGCTTCAAGGATTTTATTTACTTCATTTTTATTATGATATACCTAAGTGTATTTAGCCTACTTAGGGTTTTGTTAAATTTTTTGAAACTGTTCTTTGTTGACTTCAATTAACTTGGGGAATTCTTAACCATAAGTATCTCTGGGTGTTATGAGTCTCTATTACTCATTTTTCTTATTTTGGGATTCCATTCCCAGGTATTTTGTAGAGTTTGATAATGTCTCATAGTTCTAGATACTCTGTTCTCTCTCTCTCTCTCTCTCTCTCTCTCTCTCTCTCTCTCTCTCTCTGTATTTCAAGTTGCATCCTTTCAATTGATTTAGTTCATTGATTGTTTTTCCTCTTCTGTCTCAGTTGCTGATATGTACTTTGTCAAAGGAATCACTGATGTCCCCAGCTTATAATAGCTCATCTTACAATTTTGGAATTTATGATTGTGCAAAATCTATAGCATTCATTAGGAGCCACACTTCAAATTAGAAATTTTGATAGTTTGCTGTGCTGTATAATATTCTTCTACAATGCTGGGCAACTGCAGACACCAGATAGCCACATGGTCATAAGAATAATAACAAGTATTCCACAGTATACTGTATTGCTTGGTCAGGTATATTGAATGCATTTTCAACCTATAATATTTTCAATTTATCATGGATTTATGGGATATAACCTCATCTACATTGCTCTTGCTATAATATTTCCCATACTAAGCATTTTTCACTCATAACACATAACATAAAATATTCAGATATTTAACATTAGACAAGATAGTCCCAACTTATAATTTACTTATTTTCTATATAGAGACACTTTTTCAATTTACTCTTTCATGCTTTCTAACTTCCTACTGAAATTATTCTTGTTATGTACATTGTCCACCTTTTTCACTAGTTTCTTGAATATGTTACTCATAGTTACTGTAAAGACTGATGGATATATCTCCTGTAGAAATGGAAATAGAGATGTCTCAGATGCCCAAAATATCTAATATATATGTGAAAATTATAAACAAAATTATACGTATATATAGAGAATTATAAAGATATATATAAAATTTTCTTCTTGTTTTCCTGAAAAAGAAAATATACATACATTTCAGGGAAGTAAAAACAAGAAAGAAAATAATTATAAATGAACATCAGGCAGTATATATAAAGGAACAGTAGAGACAGATTAATGTTATTTCCACCCACAAAGCAATACATCTTTTTTTCATCTAAGACAGTTCTTGTAGGGAGTTGAGTCAATCTTACCAGTGCCCCTCCAGTGATGGACTGCAGCTTCCTTGTGCTTAATGTTTCCTGATAATAGATTCCAGGTGTGGGATGCATAAGATTTTCAGTGGTCCTCCTGCATTTTCAGCTTTTATCAGGACCTACTTGTGACATCAACAGATCTCTCTCCAAACTTTTGGCTTTTTCTAAGGGATAGATTGCTTATGCTTACTACTCAATTACGAATATATATATATATTTATTTATATTATTATTTTGCTTTTTTTTGTGACAGAGATTGAACAGAGAAGTGCTTAACCACTGAGTCACATCCCCATCCTTTCTGGTTTTTATTTTGAGACAGGGCCTCCCTAAGTTGCTGAGATTGGCTTTGAACCTACTATCCTCCTACCTCAACCTCTTGAGTCACTTGGATTACAGGAGCATGCCACCATGCCCAGCTTTTTTGGCTTATTCTAATATACATATGTTCATAATTGAGTAGCAAACATAATATATATATATATATATATATATATATATATATATATAATGTAATATATATATCACTTATAGCATGAAGAATATAGCATGAAGAATTTTAACTGGAATTATAAAGATCCAACAAAAAAAATTAGTTTATAGTCATGGAGCGATGTGACTAGCCAGCGAAATGTAAAGTGGATGCTAGATTTAATTACTTAAGTTAAAATGCATCACTAAAACCAGGTCTATTATTTATTAATGAAAAAAACCCAAACTAAGCTTATTTTTATAAATGCTTGATAAATACTAACATGTGCTAATTTAGAAATTATTCTTTTAAGTATTTTAATTTATTAAATTTACCAATAGGTACTTCCATGGTAAAATAATTATTAAGGTATTAGATTATTTAAGTATTTAAGTCTTAAAAAAAAAAAAACCTCCAAATTTCACATTGCATTTTGCTGGAGTCTGCTTTGGCATTTTCTGTGAGGGACAATATGATCCCTTGAGATCTGCACAAATTCCTTGAGTATAGATAGTGGCACAAAGAATATCCAAACTGGATTACTGCCAAATAGAAGGAAAATTAAGGCAGGGTGTTCTGACCGAAATGACTCCAATTTGCTTTTAGACATTTGGTGTTTTAACAAACAAAATGCCTATTAATTCAGGCCATCTGGGAAGTGCTTCTGTGCTTGGGCCATAAAGTCAAGGATTTTCTCTCCTGTTCTCTCTAACAGTATTATTCAGATATTTAACATTAAACAAGATAGTCTCAACTTATAATTTACTTTTTTTGATAACGGGTCTGCTAAATGGTCCTACTGGCAAATGCTTGTTTGTATTAACCCTCATGTCTCCCTCCCTTCTCTGTTTTCTTCATTTTCTCATTTGTTCTCCACTATAGATTTTTTGCCAAACCGCAGTTCTTACAATCCCACACAGGAAAGGACTATTTTTAAACTTCAGTGATTCAAGTACAACCTTCATGATACAACTCTTTTTGGTATATTACAAGTATACCAAAATTTACTTTTAGATTAAATTTGAATATACATATATATTTATATTATTATTTTGCCTTTTTTTTTTTTTGGTAACAGAAATTGAACAGAGGAGTGTTTAACCACTGAGTCACATCCCCATCTTTTCTGGTTTTCATTTTGAGACAGGGCCTCCCTAAATTGCTGAGATTGGCTTTGAACCTACTATCCTCCTACCTCAATCTCTTGAGTCACTGAGATTACAGGAGCCTGCCACCATGCCCAGCTATTTTGGCTTATTATAACCATCTATGTTCATCAAATTACTGGTTCTCAAATTTTAGCACATTAGAGTCATGTTGAGATTAGAGTTCAGATTTCTGGGCCTCATTCTAAGGCTTCTGATTCAGTAGGCTGCATTTCTAAAAAGCTCCCAGGTGATACCAATGTGGTTGGGGAACCAACTTACACACCACTACATTAAATAGTGATTTTTGTTGTGATAGTTACATACACACACACACACACACACATACAATTTTCTTATTTAATCATATGTTCAATGTATAACTATGGAAATCAAAAGGTTGCTTTGTGAACCACCAAAATTTTTTCTTACCTATTGTACTTTTCTATAGGAATTTTTCTAGCAGATCCTTCTAAATATCCTGATAAATTATTTTTATTTGGTTATTCCTACTTCCTTATTTTTACCTTGTTTATAAAAAAGAGAATGTTATGGTTTAGATATGATGTGTCCCCAGCATCTCATGTG